>NC_088355.1:21373333-21726666 GCF_036884655.1 Musa acuminata AAA Group | reverse complement strand
ACCCCGAGAAACATAAAATTGCTACTTGGCTTTTTGGGTTTAATAGGCTACTACCACAAATTCGTGAAAAACTATGGAAAGATCAGTGCACCACTTACTTCCTTACTGAAAAAATATGTCTTTTAATGATTGGACAAAGCCTCCGTTGCTTTCGACAAACTTAAGGCAGCCATGATGACGATGCCGGTACTAGCACTACCAGATTTCTATCAACCCTTCATTATGGAGGCCGATGCATCTAGAGTCAGAATTAGAGTCATTCTCATGCAAGATGGTCGACCACTCACATACACTAGCAAGGCATTGTCTCCCTCCCATCAAAATATATCAACATATGATAAGGAGATGCTCGCCATTGTGCATGCAGCAACGAGGTGGAGACCCTACTTGATCAGTCGATGATTTCAAATTAAAACTGACCATAAAAGCCTCAAGTACTTTTTGGAGCAAAATATATCATCCCCTGAGCAACAAAAATGGGCAACAAAACTTCTTAGATTTGATTATAAAATAACTTACAAAAAGGGAAAAGAGAATGTTGTTGCAGATGCGCTTTCGCAGCTACTCGAACAAGCTGAATTTTTTGTCGTTTCACTTTCGACCAGCGACTTCCTTGAGGATATTAAGATGGAATGGCAGGAAGATTCGGAGACCAGTAAGATCAAAAAAAAGTTGGAGGAAGCACCAAGCTCTGTGGCTCATTATAATTGGGACTCAAAAGAATTACACTATAAGGGACGTATTGTGCTTGTGACAAATTCTACTTGCATCTTCACGAGCAAATTTTGGACAAAGTTATTCCATATGCAGGGTACTAAATTAAAAAGGAGTACGACACATCACCCATAAACCGACAGCTAGACGGAAGTTGTAAATAGATGCTTGGAGACAACCCAAAGTCACCCACCAAATATGACTACTTAAGGAGAACTCCAGACCCAGCCAAGTGTCATTATTGATCGACGGATCGTGACTCGACGACGACGACCCACTACTGAAGTGCTAATACAGTGCGCGAACCTACCAACAGAAGATGCCAATTGGGAGAACTATGACGACTTGAAGATCAAATTTTCAGAATTCATAAATCGTCAGCCTCGAGGACAAGGCTGATTTAAAGATGGAGGGTCTGTTAAGACTCTAGCTAGAAGAGTCCTAATTGAGAGGGACATTCATGTAAAACCTACCTAAGCCGACCCCTATTAAAGAGATGAAGAGGCCGGCTAGGGTTATGAGGTTGTTTCTTATAGAAGAATTATGAGTTGTAAAGGAATAAGAGTCTTGAGTAGGAGTCCTATTAGGAGTCTTGAGTAAGAGTCTTAATTGAGTAGGAGTCTTGAGTAGGAGTCCTATTAGGAGTTAGGGTTTAGAAATCCTATAAATAGTCATGTATTTATCCTCTTTTGATAAGTAATAGATGAATCTTTTCTACAGCCTTTGAGCAGCAACTTGGAAGGAGGAACCCCTATAGAGTTCCAAGAAGACCGATCCCCTAAAGAGATCAACCCCAAGTTTAGAATATGCAAGGGTTCTAACACACATGCGATAGACTTGATTATTCTGTTGAGCTCCCGATATTTTTCAGGCTTATTAAGTCCACGAACATTCCAGCAAGTTATCTTCATCAGAAATAAAACAAATGGAAAAAGAAGTAAGGTATTCTTATCCTTAGATTTTGCATTTTCCTCTCGCACAATATCCTTACCTTTTAAGGCTTTATTCCTATATTTATCCATGGCTTATAAATGTTTACACTTTATACCTTGAGTCAAGTAGTCGTGGTTGGCAGGGTTTGTTGATGCGTGATAAGATTGTTGAGGCATAATATACTAGTTAGTATGGCTTGTTGGGGCATGAGATAGTTGAAAATATTCTTGCTGGTGAGGTTTGTTGGTGTTGAGACACAAAGTCCTGGTTGGCGCGATGAGTGGATATTGGAATTCCTATTATGGACAGATCCGATAATATAGGAAGAGATAAAGTTCTTGACTTCTATTTCTCCTGTCCATGAGTACCGTGGGAAACTTCTGTTGTGGAAGGCTCCAACATAATAGGAAGAGATACAGTTTCTGATTTGTCCTTCTGTCCACGATGTTATCCCTACGAGTTGGAATGCTCAATCGACACCTAATGTGGCTAGTAGACCTTGGTGATTGATTTCAGAGTTTGCTAATAAGCTCTATTTGTATAATCAAAAGATAAATAACTCTGATATTGTTGTAACTATAAAAAAAATTATGAGAATGTACCTTACGAGTGTTCCCGTAAGGGGTGAAATTATTCAAAGACTATATGGTACGGCAAGGAACCTCTGTACAGCCGGCGGCGATGGTGTTGTGACTGCAACGAGGGTTCTGGAAGGAAGGGGCGGTGGTTGTGATGTGATCGCACCCCCAAAGAGGAGCGCATCACGGCGACGGATTCTTCTCTCCGCCCCTTGCGCGATTGTGCAAGATCGGCGAAGGAGGGAGATCGCATCCTCTGCTCTCCTCTTCTCAGGGACGAGAACAGTGGAGGGGTTTCTTGCAGTGGGTTGCCCCCTTCTTCCTCTCGAGGAATAGAGGAGGGTGAAGGCGACGGGCCTGGTGCGAACAGAGGAGGAGGAAAGGGAAGATCGCACAATTCTGTTCCTTTTTTTTTTGCAGACAAAAGCCCTACTTCTTCTTTTTGTTCTTCGGTGACTGAGAAGGGCAAGAGGAAGGAAGGGGATGGTGCTACTGCTGTGACCGAGAAGGGCGATGGGAAGGCTGCTGACCGCACCCTTCTCCTTCAACTCTCTACAACCGACGGCGATGGTGTTGTGACTGCAACGAGGGTTCTAGAAGGAAGGGGCGGCGGTTGTGATGTGATCGCACCCCCAAAGAGGAGCGCATCACAGCGACAGATTCTTCTCTCCGCCCACTATGCGATTGTGCAAGATTGGCGAAGGAGGGAGATCGCATCCTCTGCTCTCCTCTTCTCAATGGACGAGAATAGCGGAGGGGTTTCTTGCGGTAGGTTGGCCCCTTCCCCCTGCGGAAAACAGGGCTGCAGCTCCTCTTCATCCTCTCGCGGAATAGAGGAGGAGATATCGCAGGAACAAAGGAGGGATTTTCTCCTTCTTCCCCTTCTCATCGAGAGGAATAGAGATTGCTGTAGGAACAAAGATTGTAACAGAAAACAAACTCAAGAACTGGGCTGTTGGCAATCGGCGAAGGGAGGAGAGAATTCCATTGCTATCGACACTGCTATCCTCCTTCCTCTTCTCATCGGTGAAAAGGGGCCAGGCGGGGAAAGCTGTGACTTCCTTCTGCAGCCCTTTGCTCTCCGTCGAACAGAGGAAAAGAGGCTTCTCCCTTCTGTTCTTCAAGCGAAAGAGATAGGAAGGGGCAGGTTCTCTTCTTCCTCTTCTTGCCTATCTGCCAGCGGGAATAGAGAAGGGGGAAACTACGTGCTGCGCTCCTCCTATTCTGGTCGGTGGAACAGAGGAGAGTTTGGGCGGGAGGGTAGACTCGATGGCAAGGCCCCCTGCCCTTACCTCTCAAGTTGCTCCTTCGTTATCTTTTTTTGGCAAGATGTTCCTTTGACGAATCAGTATCGAAGCAAGTCGCGTTCTAGATCACGACCAAATGTTCTCATTTCTAGTGACCCTTAGCCTTGGACTAGCCTTTTCAAGGCTCCAGTTAGAAATCAGGATCTCAACTTGGATTTCTTCGCTCTAGAAGTTCAGGCTGATAAGAAGATTGTTATGTATGAGACTGCTGATTCTGCAGAGCTGATTGAGACATGGTCTATGATGATTGTTGGCTATACGGTAGAACTCAAAACATCATATTTCCCACTATCCTCGTTTATCAAAACTAGATGGGGAATATCGTCATATGTTGGAAAACGATTTCTTTGTTTGTAAGCTATATATACTCTGAAGAAGATTTGCAACGGGTCCTTGAAGGGTTCTGGACTATATTCTTGGCCACCCAATGATCCTACGACGTTGGTCTCCTGATGTTCGTTTGGAGTTAGACAGCCTATAGTCTATTCCTTTATGAGTATCTTTTTAAGGCCTTCCTCTACTTCTTTGGAGTCAACATTTTATTATAAAGTTATACAGCAGTTTGGGACAGCCACTCTACATTGACAAAACAACAGTTGCGCAGACGAGATTAGCATTTGCCCGAGCATGTATATTGGTTTCTTCTGACGAAGATCTCCCAAATGAGATTTTTTATCGTAATCTTGATGGGAACACTCGTAAGGTACATGTCTCATATTCTTAGAAGTCATAACGATGTCAGAGTTGCTTATCTTTTGGTCATACAAATTGAGCTTGTCAGCAAACTTCAAAACCGATTAATAAGATCTACCGGTCACATCAGGTGTCTCAGCAACAAGGTGTGCCTCCTTCAGTGGTAGTAGAACCGGTGGTGACAAAGACGATTGAGCATTCCAACTCGTAGGTACAGCACCGTAGACAAATCAAAAACTTTATCTCTATCTATTATGTCAGAGCCTTCCAAAATAGAAGTTTCCCATGGTACTCGTGGACAGGAGAAGCAGAAGTCAGAAACTTCATCTCTTCCTATATTATCATATCTGTCCACAACAGAAACTCAAATATCCACTCATTGCAACAACCAGGACTTTGTATCTCAACAAACTCAAGCACCAACAAACCTCGCTAGAAAGGATATTATATTACAACAAACTCAGGCCCCAACAAATCTCGTTAGCAAAGATACACAGCCACAACTATCTCATGCCCCAACAAGCCACACTAACCAGGATATTACGCCTCAATAATCTTATCACGCTTTAACAAACCATGTCAACCAGGACTACTTGACCCAAGGTACAAAGTTTAAACATTTGCTAGCTGTGGATGAAGTGGATAAATATAGGAATAAAGCTTTAAAAGATAAGGATATTGTGTGGGAGGAAAATACAAAATCTAAGGATAAGAAAAAGGATGGTATTATCCATTCAAAATCGTTGGATGAATACCTTACTTCCTTTCCATTTGTTTTATTTCTGATGAAGATAATCTGCTAGAATGTTCGTGGACTTAATAAGCTCGAAAAATGTTGGGAGCTCAATAGAATAATCAAGTCTGCCGCATGTGATATTGCTATTCTCGTGGAAATAAAAATTAAACAATTGCGCGTTCTTACTCAAAAGAATTTAATATGGTCGGACATATAACTGTTTACCAATGACTCTAGTGAAATATTTAGTAGAATATGGGTCTTATGACATCCTAACTCTATTAATGCTTGGTTTATTTTTGCTATTGATCGATTCATACATCTTAAGGTGAAGGACAAAAAGAATGACTATCAATTCAATTTCATTGGTATATATTCTTCAAACAGTATACAAGAAAGAAATATACCATGGACTAATCTGACTAACATTGCAAATGACTGTCTTAATGTACCTTGGATTGTTCTTAGTGACTTTAATAATGTTCGATGCACAAATGAAAAAGTGGGGGGTAGATAGCTTTCCGAAAGTCAGCTTCAAAGTTTTAATGATTATATAGACACTACTGCATTGATTGATATGAAATCTATGAGCAATTGGCTCTCCGGGAGTAATCAAGGTGTTGCTAACAGAAAATTAATGGCTCGACTCGACAGGTGTTTGATTAATCAAGAATGGTTAACAGTTTACCTTGATTCACTTTTTGAGTATGATGCACCATTGTTTTCTGATCATTCTTTAATGTAATATACACGTAGACAAAGCAACACCCAAATGCAAGAAACCATTTAGATTCTTTAACATGTGGAGTACTCATCCTCAGTTCTTTGATATTATTAGATTAGCTTGGAATGTTAATATACATGGTTCGCCCCTTTACATCTTATGTCAATAGCTCAAAGCCTGTAAAGCAGCACTTAAGGAATGTAATACAAATACCTTTGGAAATATTACCACTCGGGTTCAAATTTGCAGAAAGTAACTAATGACAATACAACATTGTTGAATCTCGGATTTTGATGATGAAGTCAATTGTCATTTGTTATCTAATCTATATGTTGAGATAAGTGTGCAGGATTAACTACGATGAAAGTAAGATATGTAGCAGGAGTTGTGCTAGAGTCAAGACAATGATCACGTTGGGAGTTCGAGAGTTCGACGGAAGTTCGGACAGTCGTCGGAGGTTCCGAGGGAACAAATCCGAGAAGTCCATAAGCTTGCCAAAGAAGCTCGTCGGAACTCGCCAAGTGAATCGTCGCAAGTCCAGGAGTTTGCCGGAAGTCCGCAGAAGCATCACCGAGGGTTCATTGGATGATCGATGGAAGTTCGCCGGAAGCTCGCCGGAAGAAGCGATTGACGCACCGGAGCAAGTTGCAGTAAATGTCTTAGGAAAAATCGTAGTTAGCACAATGATTAAGTTAGAAATGGGAGGTGATCCCATTAACTTAATCTTGGGGCAATTGGGCCCTTGAAAAACCCAAATTGGGCCGAATGGATCAACCCATTCGGACCCTGATTTCTACCATGCGGTTGAACCGCCCAAGGCAGGAGGTTGCATCGCCTGGGCTCAGTCTCTGAGCGAGACTGGGAGGTGCAACCGCTCCAGCCAGGTGGTGGCACCGCCTAGCCTCAGTCTCCGAGCGAGACTGGGCGGTGCAACCTCCCCTGACAAGAGGTGGCACCGCCTGAGCTCGGTCTTCGAGCTCTACCAGGCGGTGCAACCGCCTCAGTCAGGAGGTGCAACCGCCTGAGCTCGGTCTTTGAGCTCTGGTATGAGGTGTTGAATCTCGGATTTTGATGATAAAATCAATTGATGGGTTATTTGATCTAATCCATATTATTGAGTTAAGTATGCAAGATTAACTACGATAACTAGAAAACACAAAGCAAGGATACCGGAGTCAAGTTAGATGGACGTTTAAGAGTCCGAAGAATCGTCGAAAATGTTGCCGGAACCAACCGAGAAGAAATCGGGAACTTGTCGGAATTTTCGGAAGTTCGTCGAAGAGATTGTCGGAGGTTCACAGAGATCATCGAGAAGGCTCGGCTACTCGTTAAAGTCATCACAAGTTCGGAAGCTTGATGGGAGTCCGTCGGAAGAAAGTTCGTCGGAAAGCTCGCTGGAACAAGACTCGACATTCGCGGTTGAAAGCTTGCTTAGGATGTGTTTATTTTTTTTGTTATGTAGTTCACTTGTAATTAGGATTAGGATTAAAAGATAATCCTATATCCTGGTTAGGGGCCAACTGGGCCCAAAATCATATATGGTTTGGGCTAAAATTAAGCCAAACCAGTGAAATCGGAAGCCAGGCGGTGGCACCGCCTGGTAGGGCGGTGACACCTCCTGGGCTGGGCGGTTGCACCGTCCAGCACCCGAGCGCTGGGCGGTGGCACCGCTTGGCTGGGCGGTGGCACCGCTAGTATCGGGAACCCAAAGAGAATTTAAATTTTGGAGCCCAAATTTGAATTCTCTTGAGGCCTATAAATACCCCTCAAATCTCAGCTGAGATTACAACTTTTGAGCAGCAATTGATTGAGAGAAGCTCTTAGAAAAGGTCTTAGAAAGTCTAGTTTTCAATTTGCTAGTGTTCACCTCATTCCTTCTCGAAAATCTGTAAGAGAGTGAACCGCTTGTAAAGAGTTGTAAGAGGGGTATTTGCTCTTCCATTTCAAGAGAGTTGCTAGTGGAAGGCGGGAGCCTCATCGAAGAGGGGCCTCGCAAGTGGAGTAGGTCATTTGACCGAACCACTCTAAAATCGGCGTGATCTCTGGTTTGCATTTCATTACTGCATTTATCTTTCTGCAAACCTTTACTTTGCTAAGTTCACTACCCTCATCTTATTACGTACGCTTTCAACGCAATTAAGACGATTTCATACGAAACATTATTTTTATCATACGAAAGATTTTCTAAAACTGAAGTTTTAATCCGCTGCACTAATTCACCCCCCCCCCCCCTCTTAGTGCCGCTCCGATCCTAACAATTGGTATCAGAGCAAGGTTCTCTCTCATATTTGGTTTAATACCCAAGAGAGATGGCTTACTCCGGGATGCAAGAGGGTCATTCTATCACACGTCCACCTATGTTTAATGGGTCGGATTACATGTATTGGAAGACTCGGATGAGGATCTTCCTCATTTCTATGGATTTCGAGCTTTGGACTATTGTTGAAAACGGATTTCAAAAATCTTCTCTTCCGATGAGCGAATGGAATGAATCGGAGAAGAAGGTTTTTGCTTTAAATGTAAAGGCTATGAATGCCTTGTTTTGTGCACTAGACAAAAATGAATTTAATCGTGTTTCAATTTGTGATTCGGCTTTTGATATTTGGAGAACTCTTGAGGTCACTCATGAAGGCACTAGCCGAGTGAAAGAGTCCAAAATCAACATTCTTGTGCACTCTTACGAACTTTTCCGAATGAAACCAAGTGAGTCTATCGGAGACATGTACACCCGGTTTACGGATGTCATCAATGGACTCAAAGCTCTTGGTAAAGATTTTACTAACTTTGAATTAGTAACTAAAATCTTAAGATCCCTCCCTAAAAGTTGGGATCCAAAAGTTACGGCCATTCAAGAGGCCAAAGACCTTAAAACATTCCCTCTTGAAGAACTCATTGGGTCTCTAATGACCTACGAAATGACATGTCAAGCTCATGACGAGCTCGAGAACCCCCTTCCAAAGAACAGGAAGGATATGGCACTCAAATCACAAGAAGACCACTTGAAAGGAACATCAAGTGATGAGGACAGTGACAATGACATTGCACTTTTGACTCAAAAATTCAAAAAATATTTAAGGAAGAACAAATTTAAAAATAATACAAAAAATAAATTTGAACAAAAGAATGACCAAGTGATTTGCTATGAATGCAAAAAACCGGGACACTACATGAACGATTGCCCTCAAGCCAAAAAGAGAACACCAAAGAAGAAGGCGCTCAAGGCAACATGGGATGATTCAAGCACGTCCGAAGAAGAGGAGTCCAACACCGAGCAAGTTGTTCACTACGCTCTAATAGCCTTCGAAGAAGAGGTAACGGATTTAATTAATGCAGATTTACCTTATCATGATTTATTAAATGCCTTTAATGAGTTATTTGATGAATGTAAGACAATTAGTAGAAAATATAAATTGATAAAAAAAGACCATGATAGTCTTACGTGTGCTTTTGATAAATTAAAAACTGAATATCATGATAGTCTAGCTCCATGTGCTAAATGCCATGATTTAGAAACTCTCTAAAATGAGAATTTAGTACTTAAAGACACCTTGAAGAAATTCGAGGTCGGTAGCAAGTCCTTAAACATGATCCTTACAAATAAGGGTCACGTTCCTAAAAGGAGTGGAATCGGATTTGTGAGAAGTACTCACCAAAATCCAACCACCTTCATTAAAGGTTCTATCTTACATGTTCAACACCAAAGCAATTGCAACTTTTGTTGCAAATATGGACATATAACTTACCAATGTCCATTCAAGAAAATTAGTCCGAACAAATTGATTTGGGTTCCTAAAGGAACCATAATCAAGTCTATGCAACATGATAAACAAGTTAGATTAGTTTTTGAGGCACCCAAAAGCAAATGGGTACCTAAAAATAATTCCTTCTTGTAGAAACATACACCATCACATGCTAGGAGCAAGAGATGGTATCTTGATAGTGGATGCTCAAGGCATATGACCGGAGATCCATCCCAATTCACCAAGCTCACTAGCATGGACGAAGGCTATGTCACCTTCGGAGACAACAACAAAGGCAAAATCATTGGCAAGGGAACCATAGGTAACAAATCAAGTTTTTCCATTGATGATGTGTTACTAGTTGATGGATTAAAACATAATCTATTGAGCATTAGTCAATTATGCGATAAAGGTTATATCGTTAGATTTGAATCAAATATGTGCATTATTGAAAAACCAAATCATAACATGACTATGATTGCTTTAAAACAAAATAATGTCTACACCATCAATCTTGATGAACTAAGTAATGAAATGTGTTTCTCCGCCATAAATGATGATGCTTGGCTTTGGCATAGGAGATTAGGCCATGCAAGCATGAAAACAATATCTAAAATCTTATCTCAAGAACTAGTATGAGGGATTCCTAATATGAAGTTTATTAAGGATAAGGTATGTGATGCATGTCAACTAGGGAAACAAATAAGAACAAGCTTCAAACCAAAAAATCAAATTAGCACCACTAGACCGTTACAATTGATCCATTTGGACTTATTTGGACCAATTGATACAACAAGTCTAGGTGGAAGCAAATATGCTTTTGTGATTGTGGATGACTACTCTAGATACACTTGGACCTATTTCTTAACTCACAAAAGTGATTGTTTCAAGTGTTTCTCTAAATTTTGTAAACTCACTCAAAACGAAAAAGGTTTCATGATTTCATCAATACGAAGTGATCATGGTGGCGAATTTCAAAACCATGACTTTCAAAATTTTTGTGAAGTTAATGGATACAATCATAACTTCTCCACTCCGAGAAATCCCTAACAAAATGGAGTAGTTGAAAGAAAAAATAGAAACCTACAAGAAATGGCAAGAACTATGTTAAATGAACATAGTTTACCTAAGTATTTTTGGGCCGAAGCCGTAAATACGGCTTGCTACATCATGAATAAAGTCCTAATAAGACCTTCCTTATCAAAAACTTCCTATGAATTATGGAATAACAAAAAATCAAATATTTCCTATTTTAAAGTTTTCGGTTGTAAATACTTTATTTTAAATGAAAGGGATGCCTTAGGAAAATTTGATGCAAAATCCGATGAAGGCATCTTTCTTGGTTACTCTTCCGTTTCGAAAGCTTTTCGGGTTTTTAATAAAAGAACCTTAGTAATTGAAGAGTCTATTCATGTAGTTTTTAATGAAGTCTCAAATTTTAAGAAAAATGATTTTGATGATGATCTTGGTTTTGATAATTTGAATTTAAATGAACCCCCTCCTCAAAATAGCAACTTGGATGCACCTTCTTCCGAAATTTCCTTGCCTAAGGAATGGAAGTATATAGATGCTCATCCAAAGGAGCTAATTATAGGGGATACATCTAAAGGGGTTCAAACTCGTTCCTCTTTCAAGAATTTTTGTGCTAATGCCGCCTTCCTCTCTCAAATCGAACCTAAGTGCATTGACGAGGCCATAAAAGATGATTTTTGGGTTATTGCAATGCAAGAGGAATTGAATCAATTTGAGAGGAATAAGGTGTGGGAGCTTATTCCTAGACCTAGTGACCATTTAGTCATTGGTACTAAGTGGGTCTTTAGAAACAAGCAAGACGAAAATGGTATTGTGGTTAGAAACAAGGCTAGATTAGTGGCCAAAGGTTTCAACTAAGAAGAAGGTATCGATTACGAAGAAACCTTCGCTCCCGTGGCTCGATTAGAAGCCATAAGGATCCTCCTTGCCTATGCTAGTATTTATAATTTTAAACTATTTCAAATGGATGTCAAAAGTGCCTTCTTGAATGGTTTTATTTCCAAAGAAGTATATGTCGAACAACCTCCCGGATTTGAAAATACTCTTTTTCCTAATCATATATTCAAATTGACTAAGGCTCTCTATGGCTTGAAACAAGCTCCTAGAGCTTGGTATGAAAGGCTTAGTTCCTTTCTTATTTTAAATAATTTTACCAAAGGCAAGGTTGATACTACATTGTTTATTAAATATTTTAAAAATAATTTTCTTATTGTGTAAATTTATGTTGACGATATTATTTTTGGCTCTTCGGATGAATCACTATGTGAATCATTTGCCAAATCTATGAGTCATGAATTCGAAATGAGTTTAAAGGGGGAATTAACTTTCTTTTTAGGATTACAAATCAAACAACTTAAGGATGGTATATTTCTTAACCAATCTAAATATACGTTAGAATTGTTAAAATGATTTAACATGGATAATTCAAAAGCAATAAACACCCCTATGAGTACTACGACTAAGTTAGATATGGATGAAAATAGTGAAAATTTCGATAAAAAAACATATAGGGGTATGATATGTAGTCTACTCTACCTTACCGCGACTAGACCAGATATCATGTTTAGTGTAGGACTTTGTGCTAGGTTTCAATCAAATCCTAAATTATCTCATCTTAAAAGTGTTAAAAGAATTTTTAGGTATCTTAAAGGAACTCCAAATTTAGGTTTATGGTATCCAAAATCCGAAAAATTTGATTTAATGGCTTATGCGGATGCCGATTTTGGCGGATGTAGGATAGATAGAAAAAGTACATCCGGAACATGCCAATTTTTAGAACATGCACTTGTTTCTTGTACTTCCAAGAAACAAAATTCAGTTGCACTATCTATGGCGGAAGCTGAGTACATTGCTGCAAGTGCATGCTATGCACAAGTTGTTTGGATGAAAAACACATTAGAAGACTATGAAATTCACTTTAAAAATATTCCCATAAAATGTGATAATACTAGTGCCATATGTCTTACTAAAAATCCGATTCAGCATTCTAGAACTAAGCACATCGACGTTAGGCATCATTTCATACGCGATCATGTCCTTAACAATAATGTTGTTCTAGAATTCATTGACACAAAGCATCAATTAGCATATATATTCACAAAAGCCTTGAATGAAGACCAATTTGAATTCATTAGAAGGGAATTAGGTATGTTAAATTGTCCCTAAACAATAAATTTGTTTGATTGGATTTTTCGTAAAGTTTTTCATCTTCTTTCCATCTCTCGGTGAATCTAATCATTCTCCTTCAAATTCCATATGACATGTTGTGAAATCTCGAAATCGATTTTGATGACTTAATTATGAATTTCAAGTTACTGATTTGATTTAAATAAGTTTCATCTAAATCATAATCTTGATCTTACAAAATTGGAATCACAAATAATATCTTTTGGCATTCATGACTTGAATTTGATTGAAACATTGTATGCTTAAATTAATCATTCTCCTATGTTTCAAAATTCTTTAAATGCCTTATATAATGATTGAAAAGTAATGTTGAGATTTTAATGAATTTAACGATTTGAATGAGTTTGTATTCGAATTATGATCTTGACTTCGTGAAATTACTACTTGAATTTTTTTTATCCCAATCTCTCTCTTGTACATCTACAATTTCTGTTATTTATAGAAAGAAGAGATTAGATAATATGAATGCATGCTGAATTTTCCTCTAAAGTGAACTCTGCATAAATATTTTTGCATACTTAATTTTCAATGATAAAATCGTTGTATGACAAAATATGTGCTTCAAGTCTCATTTCCCTTTTTGTTGATGACAAAGGGGGAGAAAAGTGATGACTTATATCATTCTTAATAGCATGACAAAATATGAATTGCAAAATCTTTGAGAAAAGTGATCGATTGATGATTGTCTTATATGCCTTGCAAAATCCTTGAAAATATCGTAAGATTGATTGATCATATTGAATGCATCTCTAAAATGTATAATCATGAAATTCATGTTGAAAATCTTTTGTCATAGTAAAATTTATCTTTTATCTTTCGACTTGAAAAAGATTTTCATCGAAGTTTCACATTTCCATTATACTTAATGAGAACAACATTAAGTTCTACGGTTAGAACTTATCGGTTTATGCTTGAATTCAATGGGATGGAATTCAAGTGCTTTATCTTCTCATAATATGGCATATAGATAAGGGGAGTTATGTTTAACTCCGTCATCAATTGATTGTCATCATCAAAAAGGGGGAGATTGTTGAATCTCGGATTTTGATGATAAAATCAATTGATGGGTTATTTGATCTAATCCATATTATTGAGTTAAGTATGCAGGATTAACTATGATAACCAGAAAAAACAAAGCAAGGATACCGGAGTCAAGTTAGATGGACGTTTAAGAGTCCGAAGAATCGTCGGAAATGCTACCGGAACCAACCGAGAAGAAATCGGGAACTTGTCGGAATTTTTGGAAGTTCGCCAAAGAGATTATCGGAGGTTCACGGAGATCACCGGGAAGGCTCGGCTACTCATTAAAGTCATCACAAGTTCGGAAGCTTGATGGGAGTCCGTCGGAAGAAAGTTCGTCGGAAAGCTCGCCGGAACAAGACTCGACATTCGCGGTTGAAAGCTTGCTTAGGATGTGTTTTTTTTTTTTGTTATGTAGTTCACTTGTAATTAGGATTAGGATTAAGAGATAATCCTATATCCTGGTTAGGGGCCAACTGGACCCAAAATCAGATATGGTTTGGGCTAAAATTAAGCCAAACCAGTGAAATCGGAAGCCAGGCGGTGGCACCGCTCAGCACCCGAGAGCTGGGCGGTGACACCTCCTGGGCTGGGTGGTTGCACCGTCCAGCACCCGAGTGCTAGGCGGTGGCACCGCTTAGCTGGGCGGTGGCACCGCCAGCATCGGGAACCCAAAGAGAATTCAAATTTTGGAGCCCAAATTTTGGAGCCCAAATTTGAATCCTCTTGAGGCCTATAAATACCCCTCAAATCTCAGCTGATATTATAACTTTTGAGCAGCAATTGATTGAGAGAAAGCTCTTAGAAAAGGTCTTATAAAGTCTAGTTTTCAATTTGCTAGTGTTCACCTCATTCCTTCTCGAAAATCTGTAAGAGAGTGAACCGCTTGTAAAGAGTTGTAAGAGGGGTATTTGCCCTTCCATTTCAAGAGAGTTGCTAGTGGAAGGTGGGAGCGTCATCGAAGAGGGGCCTCGCAAGTGGAGTAGGTCGTCTGACCGAACCACTCTAAAATCGGCGTGATCTCTGGTTTGCATTTCATTACTGCATTTATCTTTCTGCAAACCTTTACTTTGCTAAGTTCACTGCCCTCATCTTATTACGTACGCTTTCAATGCAATTAAGACGATTTCATACGAAACATTATTTTTATCGTACGAAAGATTTTCTAAAACCGAAGTTTTAATCCGCTACACTAATTCACCCCCCCCCCCCCCCCCCCCCCCTCTTAGTGCCGCTCCGATCCTAACAGGAGGTGCAACTGCCCCTGACAGAGGTGGCACCGCCCAGAGGCTCAGTCTTCGAGCTCTGCTAGGCGGTGCAACCGCCTCAGTCAGGAGGTGCAACCGCCTGATCCCGAAATTCCGGGAATTGACAGTTTTGAGCTCAAAATTTGAACTGGGTTAGGGCTTATAAATACCCCACCCATTCAGCACTGAAAGGGCATGAACTTACACCGAAATCTTGATCTTTTTCTGTGATTCTTAGAGCTCAAAATTGTAGTAAAGGTCAAAAGTTCTTCTCCCTCTGTTCTTCCAAGTTCTGAGTTGTAAAGAGAGGAGAGAAAATTCTGTAAGGGTTGTCTCCTAAGCCCGTCAAAAGGAGTGAAATTGTAAAAGGGTGGTTGGCCTTCGCCTATTAAAGGAAGGCCTCTAGTTGACGTCGGTGACCTCATCGGTGGAGGAAGCCAAAAGTAGAGTAGGTCAAGATTGACCGAACCACTCTAAATCTCAGTTTGCATTTACTTTGAGCATATTATCTTTACTGCAAACCTCCTCTAAAGCTTACTGCTTTCTGCGCATATACGATCGGGTTTCAAGCTTTGCACTTTCCGAATCAGCGTTTAGACGTAAATCTATTTTTTCGTACGATCATCATATTTCAGTTTACGTTTACGTTTTGATTTCAATCATAACTGCAAACTGCCTTTATATCCTTGCTTAAACTGCATCTCGCCTAATCAAGTGATTTATGAATCAGCATTTAGACGTAAATCAGCTTCTTCATACGAACGTCGTATTTTAGTTTGCGCTTATATTCTGGTTTTCATCATAACTGCAAACTGCCTTCATAGATTGATTTTAACGTCATCTCGCTTGATCTTAAGTTAAAGTAATCTTAGAATCGACTTTCACACCGAAATCGTTTTTATCGTTCGAACGTGTTTTATCGTTGAAAGATTTCCGCTACACTAATTCACCCCCCCCCCCCCCCCCCCCCCCCTTTTAGTGCTCTTGATCCTAACAATTGGTATCAGAGTGGGGTTAACTCTCAAACGGATTAAAACCCAAGAGAGATGGCTTATGCCGGAAACCAAGAGGGCCATTCTATTACACGTCCACCCATGTTCAATGGGACGGACTACACCTATTGGAAGACCCGAATGAGGATTTTTCTTATTTCTATGGATGTTGAACTTTGGAATCTTGTCGAAAATGGATTTTCGAAGTCTTCTCTTCCAATGATCGATTGGAATGACTTGGAGAAGAAGGCTTTCGCTCTTAATGCAAAGGCTATGAATGTCTTATTTTGTGCACTTGATAAAAATGAGTTTAATCGTGTTTCGATTTGTGAAACCGCATTTGATATTTGGCACATACTCGAAGTGACTCATGAAGGCACAAGTAGAGTGAAAGAGTCAAAAATCAATCTTTTGTTACACTCTTTTGAACTTTTCCGGATGAAACCGAGTGAGACTATTGGTGACATGTTTACCCGTTTCACGGATGTCGTCAACGGTCTAAAAGGACTCAAAAAAAGTTTTTCGGATTTTGAGCTCGTAAATAAGATTCTAAGATCCCTTCCTAAGAGTTGGGATCCTAAAGTCACTGCTATTCAAGAGGCGAAAGATCTAAACAACTTCCCTTTTGAAGAACTAATTGGGTCATTAATGACCTACGAGATGACTTGCAAAGCTCATGAAGAGCAAGAAGATATCCTTCCAAAGAACAGGAAGGATATGGCACTTAGAACTTCAGAAGATCACTTGAGAGAAAACTCAAGTGATGAAGACTGTGACGATGACTTGGCACTTCTAACAAGAAAATTTAAAAAATTCATTAAAAGAAACAAGTTTAAGAATGACACAAAAAATAAACTTGAACTCAAAAAGGACCAAGTTATTTGCTATGAGTGCAAAAAGCCGGGACACTACAAGAGTGATTGTCCCCAAGTCAAAAAGAGAACATCAAAGAAGAAGGCGCTCAAACCAACATGGGATGATTCAAGCGTGTCCGAAGAAGAGGAGTCCAACACCGAGCAAGTTGCTCATTACGCCTTAATGGCCATCGGAGAGGAGGTAACAAATTTAATAGATGCAGATTTATCGTTTGACGAATTATTAAATGCCTTCCATGACTTATTTGATGAATGCAAGATTATTAGTAGAAAATACAAATTGCTAAAAAAGGAGCATGACAGTCTTACTTGTAATTTCGATAAGTTAAAAGCTGAATATCATGATAGTTTAGGCTCATGCATAAAATGTCATGATCTAGAAACTCTCCAAAAGGAAAACTTGCTACTTAAGGACACCTTGAAGAAATTCGAGGTTGGTAGCAAGTCATTGAACATGATCCTTGCAAATAAGGGTCACGTTCCCAAAAGAAGTGGAATTGGATTTGTGAGAATTCCTCACCAAAATCCAACCACCTTCATAAAAGGCCCCATCTTACATGTTCGACACCAAAGCAAATGCAACTTTTGTTGCAAACTTGGACACAAAACGTATTATTGTCTATTCAAGAAAATTAGTCCGAATAAATTAATTTGGGTTCCTAAAGGAACCATGACAAATTCTATACAACATGATAAACAATATAGATCTATTTTTTAGGCACCCAAAAGCAAATGGGTACCTAAAAATCATCCTTTCCTGTAAAGACATAAAAAAATTATAAGCTGGAGCAAGAAATAATATTCTGCTCCTTGGATTCTCGATATTTATGACCCAAGATCAAAAAAGAACTCGCAATGCTCTCTAGCCTAAATAACGGATGAAGATTAGAAATTTAAAATCACAAATGCGATTTAGATACAATCCTATTTGATTTTTCAGAATTAGAAATGCATGATTCTCAATTCACATATCCTCTGGATTTTCGAACCCATCAATTTCATCCGTTCATAACTTTCGAATCCAACTCTATATCATGAATTGACTAAGTTTGTCATGAACTTGCAAGGCTTATCAACTTGAACAAACTGTCACAAACATGTATACGACATTGAGAGTATGCACGTCAAAAGATCTATCTTGATCGTGCAAAAGTTCTTATCTTAAAATGAAAACTCTTACGTAATTACGTAAGTAAAGTTTATTGCTCTGAATGAAAATTTTTCTCAAGACAAAAACTCTCAAATCAGATCACACTGCGATCAAAACAAGTGCTCACCGCCTGCAGGTAGTGGCACCGCCCCAACTAGAGGTAGCACCTCCGGCTGTCACGTGTTGCAAGCGGTTGCACCGCCCCAGCCAGAGGTGCAACCGCCCGTAACTCTGCCCTTTTTACTCTTCCAAAGCTCCTCAATCCCCATTTCTCCCCTCATAGCATCCCAAATACCCCTCATTTCGGAGCAAAACATCAACAATCCTTCCCTCTCTTGAAGATCTCACTAAGGTATTCTCTAAGAAACCCTTAAATTCTGTTTTTGATTCATTTACTCTTGCTCATCACTATTCTTCTAAACAGCAGTAGTTATGGGATCTAGAAGATCCTCAAGGGACAAAGGAAAGAGAAGATTAGTGGAAGATTTTGATCTCACCCTTTTCGATTCAAAATACCATGCTGAAAAGTTTTCCTCTTTCGAACTTAGGAGTGTCAATAAGGGAAAATATGTAGATTTAAATGAACTAAGAGACTTAGAGACAATCCAATGGTTTGCAAATTTAGATCTACTCCCTATTTTGCAAATTAATGAACCCATATATCCAAGACTTGTTAGATTATTTTACAACAACATACAAATAGATGAAGAAGAAAGAATGTCTACCTATCTTTTAGGACAACACATCTCAATTACGGATAAATTCGTTTACGACATGATAGGCATTCCCATAAAAAGTAGAGGACTTTACTTTAGAGGATCATGGGATAATGAAATTGTTGGAACAACATATGTTGAAGCCTTAGGAACAATTTTTGTCAATCCCAACTTAGCATTTGTTCCTAAAAGTTGTGAACATCTACTACCTCTAAACACTAAGGTACTTCATCATATCCTAACTAGCATCATTCTCCCTAAACAATACCATCATGATGAAGTAAGCCAATTAGAATTAGGAACTATATATTTGATCATGAAAGGACATGACATCTGTCTTGGTTATCTTATCCAACAAAACATGTTAGAACTATCTATGAAAGACATGATACTCCCATATGGTGGTTTAATCACTAGAATAATGAAAGCCTATGATATTCTAATACCACCGGAAGAAGAAGTAATAAAAGTAGATAGGTTTAGCATAATAAATAAAAATCTACTTCACCGATTAAGATGTTTTTATAGAAACGGTAACTGGGTTAGAATGCCTAGAAGAACCGATCCCCCTCAACCTAAACTAGAACCGGAAACACCAGTCTTTAGGGGTACCCAATCTCCTCCAATCTCTCCCTTTGAGGAAACACATCCATTTGAGCAAACTCATACATTATCTGTCGAAGATATTGGGATTCGGATGGACCGATTCGAACAAAGATAAAAACGGCTTGAACATCGACAAGATCAAATCCTATCTGAGCTGCAGCAAATTCATCGATAATTTGACTCTTTATTTAGGCACTTTAATTTTCCACCTTATGAATGAGCTTGTATGAACACAATCATCTGTTGTTGTTGTAAACTCCTTATGTTACTCACCGTGATGGGTTTTGCCTTGATCCTTGATATGGTTACCTGATATATTTTTTTTGTGAGCATATGCAGAGTTACAAACATCTCTCATTGTTTATCTCGGATTTTACATTGAAACTAAATGTTTTGAAAACCTTGTGCCTTGATTTCCATGATAAATATAATTTGAGAAAGTGATATACCAATGCAGTTGATAAGTCATGACATTGCCATGATATTAATACTAAACATCAACTAGCTGATATTTTTACCTCTAAGTGAAGAACAATTTGATTTCATAAGAAGAGAATTAGGAATGTTGATGTGTCCGAATACATAAACTAGTTAAAATTATTTTTCGGATTTTATTGAATGATCAAATCACTTGAATGCCATTGCATGCCTAAATAACATGTTGGAAATTATGTGTTGAATACAAAAATATTTTGTCTTCATGATTGTATTTGAAAATCTGTAGCATAGTCTTGTCCGAATGCATGAAAGAGTTCATTTCATTTTCGGATTCGCTTAACAATTGGAATGCTAAAAATCAGATTTTCTCATACACTCTTATGAAAAATATTTTTTCTGAAATGGATTTGATGAAATGATTCTTACTTATGAATTCCATCTTGAAATATGGATGATAGTATTTTTACTTGCAAAAAGTTGTTTCACACACATATCTTGACTCAAAGTAAACTCACAAATAGCTGGTATCATAAATGGCTTTTCTCCTTCATGCAAAAAGATTATAACAAATAAAAAGGAAGAAGTATTCAAAGCAATCTACGAATCATGCTTTCCTTTATATGCCTGATTTCCTATCACTTACAATTGGAAAATAACGTGAACCTAGTAAAGGCATGAACAATTATCGCACTTATGCTCAAAATTTGCTTATATTGTTCTCCTGGTATCACAACTACCATGCTTTTTGTTGATGACAAAGGAGGAGAAATATGTGAATTGATGCTATACACACTGATGCTATAATTATGCCATGCTTGCATCACCGAGAAATATATGAATTGATGCTATACACACTGATGCTATAATTATGCCATGCTTGCATCACCGAGAAATATATGAATTAATGCTATAAACACTGATGCTATGATTATGCCATGCTTGCATCACCAAGAGATATATGAACAGATGCTATGATTAATTTGCATTATGCCTTGTTTGTATCGTGTCAAGATATCAAACAAAAAAAAACTTACATCGAAAATCTACGAGTTGATATCTTACAATATGATGAATTGCTATTATTACCATCATTCAAACTTGTTATATTTAAAAATGAATGTTAAGCCTTGACATCATCTTCAGAGAGATACATCATGATGGGAATCATGATGGGAGTATTGATAAGTTCAAATGATTTTAACTTATCAATATATCTCTTGAATTCTTAGGTTTTGAATTCAAGAATGACTTATCTCAAGTATGGCATATAGACAGGGGGAGTTAAGGTTAACTCCATTATCAATTGATTGTCATCATCAAAAAGGGGGAGATTGTTAAATCTCGGATTTTGATGATGAAGTCAATTGTCATTTGTTATCTAATCTATATGTTGAGATAAGTGTGTAGGATTAACTACGATGAAAGTAAGACATGCAGCAGGAGTTGCGCCGGAGTCAAGACAATGATCACATTGGGAGTTCGAGAGTTCGACGGAAGTTTGGACAGTCGTCGGAGGTTCTGAGAGAATAAATCCGAGAAGTCCATAAGCTTGCCAAAGAAGCTCGTCGGAACTCGCCAAGTGAATCGTCGCAAGTCCAGGAGTTTGCTGGAAGTCCAGAGAAGCATCACCGAGGGTTCATCGGATGATCGACGGAAGTTCGCTGGAAGAAGCGATTGACGCATCGGAGCAAGCTGCAGTAAATGTCTTAGGAAAAATCATAGTTAGCACAATGATTAAGTTGGAAATGGGAGGTGATCCCATTAACTTAATCTTGGGGCAATTGGGCCCCTGAAAAACCCAAATTGGGCCGAATGGATCAACCCATTCGGACCCTGATTTCTGCCAGGCGGTTGAACCGCCCAAGGCAGGAGGTTGCACCGCTTGGGCTCAGTCTCTGAGCGAGACTCGGAGGTGCAACCGCTCCAGCCAGGCGGTGGCACCGCCTGGGCTCAGTATCCAAGCGAGACTGGGTGGTGCAACCTCCCCTGACAAGAGGTGGCACCGCTTGAACTCGGTCTTCGAGCTCTGCCAAGCGGTGCAACCGCCTCAGTCAGCAGGTGCAACCGCCTGAGCTCGGTCTTCGAGCTCTAGCAGGAGGTGCAACCGCCCCTGAAAGAGGTGGTACCACCTAGAGGCTCAGTCTTCGAGCTCTGCCAGGCGGTGCAACCGCCTCAGTCAGCAGGTGCAACCGCCTGATCCCGGAATTCCGGGAATTGATAATTTTGAGCTCCAAATTTGAACTGGGTTGGGGCCTATAAATACCCCACCCATTTAGCACTGAAAGGGCATGAACTTACACCGAAATCTTGATCTTTTTCTGTGATTCTTAGAGCTCAAAATTATTGTAAAGGCCAAAAGTTCTTCTCCCTCTGTTCTTCCAAGTTCTGAGTTATAAAGAGAGGAGAGAAAATTCTGTAAGGGTTGTCTCCTAAGCCTGTCAAAAGGAGTGAAACTATAAAAGGGTGGTTGGCCTTCGCCTATTGAAGGAAGGCCTCTAGTTGACGTCGGTGACCTCGTCGGTGGAGGAAGCCAAAAGTGGAGTAGGTCAAGATTGACCGAACTACTCTAAATCTCGGTTTGCATTTACTTTGAGCATATTATCTTTACTGCAAACCTCCTCTAAAGCTTATTACTTTCTGCGCATATACAATCGGGTTTCAAGCTTTGCACTTTCCGAATCAGCGTTTAGACGTAAATCTGTTTTTTCGTACGATCATCATATTTCAGTTTGCGTTTACGTTTTGATTTCAATCATAACTGCAAACTACCTTTATATCCTTGCTTAAACTGCATGTCGCCTAATCAAGTGATTTATGAATTAGCATTTAGATGTAAATCAGCTTCTTCGTACGAACATCATATTTCAGTTTGCGCTTATATTCTGGTTTTCATCATAACTGCAAACTGCCTTCATAGATTGATTTTAACGTCATGTCACTTGATCTTAAGTTAAAGTAATCTTAGAATCGGCTTTCACACCGAAATCGTTTTTATCGTTCGAACATGTTTTATCGTTGAAAGATTTCCGCTGCACTAATTCACCCCACCCCTCTTAGTGCTCTTGATCCTAACAAACATGAGCTGCAACTTCAGCCCTAAGATAAGAATCTTATCTATAAAGAGATAGAAGTTAGAAATAACTTCATGTAAGCCTTAAAGTAGGAGGAAAGTTTTGCGAAGCAAAAGTCTCGACAGCATTGGCTTACTTTAGGGGATTCCAATACTAAGTTTTTCTATGCTTCGATTGATACTCGAAGGGTCGTTAACCACATCAGAAAATGCAGAGACAAATATGGTAATTTTATTGAGAATTTAGATGAGGTTAAAGCATACACTGAGTGATTTTTTTATTCCTTACTCAATCAAGCAGTGCAACCTAATAACATTCATGCGGATCAAACTAAAAAGCTTGATTCGGATGTCATTTCAATCCTCAGTGCCTCAATTACAAATGACAAAATTGTAAGAGTTGTCTTTAAGTCACCGAAGCACAAAAGCCCTAGTCTAGATGGATTTCCAACTCAATTTTACCAAATTACATGGTCTATTATTGGTAATGATGTGATTAAGGCTTGCCAATATTTTTTCTCTTGAGGTCATATTCTTAGAGAGACAAATTGCACTTATATTTCTTTAATTCCTAATAATGCAGAAGCAGATTCACTAGAGAACTATCGACCCATATCATTATGCAACTTTATTTACAAGAGAGTATTCCCATCAAGATCATGATAAAAAACCTCATTAGGAAGATCTTCGTCGAAAGAAACCAGTACATATACTCAAGCAAATGCTAATTCCGTCTTTGCTTTATCAATGTAGAGTGGTGGTCCCAAAGTGCTGCATAACTTTACAATAAAACATCGACTCCAAAGATGTAGATGAAAACCATGAAAGGATACCCATAAGGGAATAGATTGTAGGCTATCTAACTCCAAATGGACATCAAGAGACTAGCGTGTAACATCCTATTAGTCCCACATCGGAAGTGGGTAATGTGTATGATTAGCTTATATGGGCTTGATGAGTGTACTACGTTAACTCCCGCTTAAGCATTTTGGTCCGCGGTTGAAGGACCAAAATGGAGTTATTGGTCAATTAGCTTATCAAACTCGGGTCGTAACATTTGGTATCAGAGCCGACCTAGCATTTAGGCAGGGTGAGAGGGCTCGAGTAGGAAAGGGCTACCCATGGATGGAGTCGAGAACTCATCGCGGCGTGGAGCCACCATTGAGTTAAACCTCACATGCACTGTGCTAGGGTTCGATTTGGGTTATGTCATCAAGCTAATTGAGTTGGAGATATTGTAACATCCCATTAGTCCCACATCGGAAGTGGGCAATGTGTATGATTAGCTTATAAGGGCCTAATGAGTGTACTACGTTAATTCCCACTTGAGCATTTTGGTCCGTAGTTGAAGGACCAAAATGGAGTTATTGGCAAGTTAGCTTATCAAACTCGGGTCGTGACATTTGGTATCAGAGCGGACCTAGCATTTAGGCAGGGTGAGAGGGCTCGAGTAGGAAAGGGCTACCCATGGATGGAGTCGAGAACTCATCGCGGCGTGGAGCCACCATTGAGTTAAACCTCACATGCACTGTGCTAGGGTTCGATTTGGGTTATGTCATCAAGCTAATTGAGTTGGAGATATTGTAACATCCCATTAGTCCCACATCGGAAGTGGGCAATGTGTATGATTAGCTTATAAGGGCCTAATGAGTGTACTACGTTAATTCCCACTTGAGCATTTTGGTCCGTAGTTGAAGGACCAAAATGGAGTTATTGGCAAGTTAGCTTATCAAACTCGGGTCGTGACATTTGGTATCAGAGCGGACCTAGCATTTGGGCAGCATTTTGGTCCGTGGTTGAAGGACCAAAATGGAGTTATTGGCAAGTTAGCTTATCAGACTCGGGTCGTGACATTTGGTATCAGAGCCGACCTAGCATTTGGGCAGGGTGAGAGGGCTCGAGTAGGAAAGGGCTACCCGTGGATGGAGTCGAGAACTCATCGACGTGGAGCCACCACTGAGTTAAACCTCACATGCACTATGCTAGGGTTCGATCTGGGTTATGTCGGGCCTTGACGAGGACATTAAGCTAATTGAGTTGGGGATATTGTAACATCCCATTAGTCCCACATCGAAAGTGGGCAATGTGTATGATTAGCTTATATGGGCCTGATGAGTGTACTACATTAACTCCCGCTTAAGCACCGTGGATGGAGTCGAGAACTCATCACTGAGTTAAACCTCACATGCATTGTGCTAAGGTTCGATTTGGGTTATGTTCGGCCTTGACGAGGACATTAAGCTAATTGAGTTGGGGATATTGTAACATCCTATTAGTCCCACATCGGAAGTGGGCAATGTGTATGATTAGCTTATATGGGCCTGATGAGTGTACTACGTTAACTCCCCCTTAAGCATTTTGGTCCATGGTTGAAGGACCAAAATGGAGTTATTGGCCAGTTAGCTTATCAGACTCGGGCAGTGACATTTGGTATCAGAGCCAACCTAGCATTTGGGCAGGAAAGGGCTACCCGTGGATGAAGTCGAAAACTCATCGCGGCGTGTAGCCACCACTGAGTCACCACTGAGTTAAACTTCACATGCACTATGATAGGGTTCGATCTGGGTTATGTCGGGCCTTGACGAGGACGTCAAGCTAATTGAGTTGGGGATATTGTAACATCCCATTAGTCCCACATCGGAAGTGGGCAATGTGTATGATTAGCTTATATGGGCCTGATGAGTGTACTACGTTAACTCCCGCTTAAGCATTTTGGTCCACGGTTGAAGGATCAAAATGGAGTTATTGGTTAGTTAGCTCATCATCACAGCGTGGAGCCACCACTGAGTTAAACCTCACATGTGCTAGGGTTCGATCTTGGTTATGTCGGGCCTTGACGAGGACTAACATCCCATTAGTCCCACATGCACTTTTTTTTATCATAGGGTGCTTCGGTGTTAGTTAAAAAGATGGATGGAACATTGAGGCTTTGTATTGATTATAGACAGTTGAATCAGGCGACCATCAAAAATAAGTATCTCATACCCAGAATTGATGATTTGTTTGGTTAACTGTAGGGTGCACAAGTATTCTCTAAGATTGACCTGAGATCAGGTTACTATCAGTTGAAGATCAAGGAGGAGGATATTCCAAAAACAGCTTTTAGAACTCGATATGGTCACTATGAATTCTTGGTGATGCCTTTTGGTTTAACTAATGCCCCTGTAGCTTTTATGAAACTAATGAATAGGATAGCTCAATCGCTCTTAGATGGCTGTGTAATTATATTCATTGATGACATATTGGTATAGCTTTTATGGAACTAATGAATAGGATAGTTCAACCACTCTTGGATGGCTGTGTAATTATATTTATTGATGACATATTGGTGTATTCAAGGAGTAATATAGAGCATGAGGAACACTTGAGAAATGTATTGTCCATACTAAGAGAAAAGAAGTTGTATGCAAAGTTCAACAAATGTGAATTATGGTTGAATGAAGTTGCTTTCTTGGGCCATGTGATTTCAAGGAAGGGCATATCTGTTGATCCAAAAAAAGTAGAAGCTATAGTTAAATGAGAAGTACCAACAAATGTAACATAAGTTAGAAGCTTCTTGGGCATGATAGATTATTATAGGAGATTTGTGGAGGGATTTTTTCAAATCACTCAATCTCACACCAAACCCACTAAGAAGAATGTGAAATTTGTAGGGGATGATGATTGTGAGCAAAGTTTTCAAGAGTTAAAAAGAAGATTGACTAGTGCCCCTATTCTCACTATTCCAAGTGGTAGTAAGGGATTTGTAGTTATTACTGATGCTTCAAGAAAGGGTCTTGTGTTTTGATGCAGGAAGGGAGAGTGATTGCTTATGCTTCTAAACAACTAAAAGGTTATGAACTAAATTATCCAACTCATGATTTGGAATTGGCAGCAATTGATTTTGCTCTAAAGATTTGGAGACATTTTTTGTATGGTCAGCAATTTGAAATTTTTATTGATCACAAGAGTTTGAAATCTATTTTCACTTAGAAAGACTTAAACATGAGGCAGCGAAGATGGATAGAACTTATAAAGGATTATGATTGTGCCATCCGTTATCACCCGGGCAAAACCAATGTGGTAGCTAATCCTCTTAATAGAAAATCTACATGTTTTATGGCTAGTCTGGTCGTGAAGCAAAGGAAGTTATTGGAAAAAAATTTTGATTTGAATGCTATGAGGAAAAAAAAAAGGGGGAAAAAGAAGAAGAAAAAATTTGGGGCTTTGAGGTTTCTTACTCAAATCTTCTCATTTAGGATCATAATTCTCAAACACAAGTGTTCTAATCTCATCCTACAGAATTATTAATCTTTGATCTCATATTTATTTTGAATTATTCGAAATATTTTAGCCTAGAACATGATATTTCCCTTGTTAGATATAAAAATCATGGATCTGAAATTTTTCGGTAAACTGCTACTGTCTCAAATTATTGTTCACAATACCCTGCGATGCTCTAGATTATGTTTGGTGGTCATTCAGAAATAGATGAACCATATTATATTTGGGATTCATCTTTATTGTTATACACTATTGATATACTCCAAGTACATTCATCTTTATTGTTATACGCTATTGATATACTCCAAGTACTCTATGCTCCCCTTGTTGGTTATTATGATGCGGGAGTTAACGTAGTACACTCATCAGGCGCTGCCCACTTCCGATGTGGGACTAATGGGATGTTACAATATCCCCAAACTCAATTAGCTTGATGTCCTTGTCAAGGCCATACATACACTCATCAGGTCTATATAAGCTAATCATACACATTATCCACTTCCGATGTGGGACTAATGGGATGTTCCCCATCTAGTTTTGATAAATGATGATAGTGGGAAATAGGATGTTTTGAGACCTACCACATAGCCAACAATCGTCATAGGCCATGTCTCAATCAGCTCTGCGGAATCAGTAATCTTCTTATCAACCTAAACTTCTCGAGCAAAGAAATCCAAGCTGAGATCTGTACTTCCAACCGGAGCCTTGAAGAGGCTAGTCCAAGGTCGAGGGTCACTAGAAATGGGAGCAAGAGGCCGCGATCTAGAGCACGATATGTTTCGATGCTGCTTCATCGAATGAGCATCTCACCGGAAAGAAGTTTCGATGCTGCTTCATCGAAGGAGCATCTCACAAGATAGCGGAGGAGCAACTTGAGAGGTAAGGGATCATCGCTGTTATATCCTTGCAGCGTTAGGAGTAACCGATCTGTCGCTAGAAGGGCACACTTGCCGCCCCCAAAGAAATCCTCCTGTTTTCAACCGAGAAGACGAGGAGCTGCCAGAACTATCGCTTCTTCTCTGTTTCGCTGATGAGATGGCAAGCTAGGGGCTGCACGGATCCCTGTTCCTTGGGAAGAGGGGCTGCATAGGGAGATCACAGGTCGATGATCCCAGCCTTCCCGTTGCAGCCACCACCGCTATCACCCAGCCCACCTCACCTTTGTTCCTCTTTATGAGAAGGGGAAGAAGGAGAGTAGAGGGCTGCACGCAGGTGCCGCCCCCAAAGAAACCCTCTGTTCTACCGAGTAGAACAGGAGGAGAGCAGGGGGTGCAGAACCGCCGGCCCCAGCAGAGCACCGCTGACCACAAGAAGGGTGCGATCGCAGCAGCCTTCTTCTGATCTCTCCTCTCCTGTTTCGCAAAGAAGAAGAGTGTCAACCGCAAGAAGAAGAGCGCAGATCCACTGGCCACAGAGAGGATTGGTCGTCGATCCGTCGCTACCTTCGCCGATGAATCCTCTCCCAACTGGTCGCCTGCTGCTTCTCCCCTATTCTTGGGGAGGGGGAAGAAGGAGGAGAGCAGATGGTGCGATCTCTCCTCCTTTGCCGGTGCCTCTTCTCCTCGATTCTTTGAGAAGAGGAAGAAGGAGAGCAGAGGGGCTGCAGAGGGAAGGGTGCGATCACAGCAGGTCGACGATCACAGCCTTCCCGTTGCTAGCAGTCTGGAAGAGTCTCCGCCGCCGTCGCCCAGCAGTGGTGGTGAGATCTCCTCGCTTCACCGAGCGCCGATCTCGGTCCAGAGAAGGCGTGCCCTATAGGGTGTTTGGGTGAGCAGATCTCCGCTCTCTGCTCCTCTGTGGAGAGCAGAGGATCTCCCAGGCCGCTGAAGGTTTTCGATCCTGAACGGAGTTCTCTTCTCCCTTCACCGATCGCCAACAGCCCAATTTACCCCTCCTCTGTTCCCGCCGGCAGAGAGACGAGAAGA
This sequence comes from Musa acuminata AAA Group, assembly GCF_036884655.1. Classification (NCBI taxonomy): domain Eukaryota; kingdom Viridiplantae; phylum Streptophyta; class Magnoliopsida; order Zingiberales; family Musaceae; genus Musa; species Musa acuminata. Next base: position 21,697,720 of record NC_088355.1, on the reverse strand, counting down.
GGAAGAAGAGGAAGGGCGATGAGAGATATGTTCTCTTCTCCCTTTGTTCCTCGCTATGAGAAGCGGAAGGAGGAGAGCAGCGGGCTGCACGCGGTCGCCCTGCTTCTTCCCTCAACTCGCAGAAGGAGAGCAGTGTCGACAGCAATGGCTCTTCTCCCTTCACTGATCGCCAACAACCCACTTTCCCCCTCCTCTGTTCTCGTCGGCAGAGACGCGAGAAGAGAGTGCAACACAAGGACTTCCGAGGCCCCCATATATGTATATATATACATATATGTACATATGCATACTGTCTTCTATATGTATACCTACGTATATTTCCTGTATTATTTGAAGTGCTTGTAGGCAGTGTCGTTTCCAAGATTCCATCGCTCTTCCATTTTAAATTGGAGCCGAAGGTTTCACGTGAAGGAAAGAAAAGAACAGTTCAGCCAACTGAACTCCATGGTAGAGTGAGTTTCTCCGTTTATCAACACCAAAGCTTCATTCTGCAATGTCTTTTTGCTACTCTTCCGAAGTATGTTGATGTCAACTCTGAGGTTAGAGAATTCTACTCTCTTTTGCATCTAAATTAAGAATGAAAATTTTGCTTTTTTATGCAGGGTTATTTTAATCTTCTCTGTATTGTTCCAAAGTGTTGACAGATAGAATGCAAAAGATAAATACACAAGATCATTAGTCATAATCATATTGTTTTCATTAAAGGAAGAAGTATACATCATAATATTCTTCTTGCTAATGACTTGGTCAAGGATTTACACTCAAAAGCAAGAGAAACGAAAATATGTTTTAAAGCTAATTTATGAAAAATCTTTAATTTAGTTAATAGAAAATTTATCTATAAGATGCTCCTCGATATGAACTCCCACGGCAATAGGTTAATTGGATTCATTGTTGTTTGGAAACTCCAAAGTTTTTTATACTCTTCAATGGCTCACCTATTGGTTTTTTTACGAGCACGAATGACATCCGACAAGGTGATCCACTCTCTCCATATCTCTTTACTATTGTAATGGAAGGACTCAGCTATATATTGGAACAAGCAATCTTTGATGGTAGCATTAAAGTACCCAATGCTAGTTCTATTCATATATCACACATAACTTTTGCAGATGATTTACTTATCTTTCTTCAGAATGATTCAACTTCAGTGAGGAACTTGGCTACTATTCTGAATTACTTTGGTATAGTTTCTGGCCTTCAGTTAAATCATACGAAAAGTAAAGTCTATATAGGTCCTTGCATTGAGGATAAGGACTTTATTGCACACACTCTGGGGTTAGTGAGGGAAGCCTATTAGTTCCTTATCTAGGTCTCCCACTTATATCCACTGGCATTCACAAAATCCACTATCAGTCTATCCTGCAAAAAATAAAGAATAGAATTTTCTCCTGGAAAAATAGGCTTCTTTCAAAAGCAGGACGACTTGAACTCATCCGTTCGGTGTTGTACTCTTACTCTATATATTGGTCTAATGCATTTCTTCTACTTGTTGGACTTCTCCAAGATATTGAATGGTTATTAATGAACTTTTTTTGGAATGACACAAATGATAAGACATTGTATATGGTAAATTAGGACAGCATCTACAAACCGAAAAGATGAAGTGGGATCTTTTGCATAATAAATGTTCCTTATGGTCATAATGGATTTTTGCTAGATCTCTTTCCAAGGAATCAATTTGGGAAGTTTCAACAAGAACATATGACTCTGCAGCTTGGAAAGGAATTTTGAAGGCAAGGAATTGGCTAATCAAACACATTTCTTATACAATCTCGTCCAGAACTAGCACTAATATGTGGTACGATCCTTGGGTGAATGGGAAAAGTATATTTCAATTATATAGTGACAGAATATGAAAAAACCTTGGGGCTCCCAAGGATTAGAAGGTTTTCGAGTTCATTGTTAACGGTACCTGGTGTCTCCGTAATCCTATTTCTCCTAAAATGTTATCACTTTGGCCGAATATCATAGCTATTCCAATCAGGAACAACTCTTCCAATATACTTATTTGGCCACATGACAATGGTAAATTTAGTGCCACATCCGCATAGAATCAAATCAGGCAAAGAAATAACAAATGGATCCCAAGTAGTTGGACATGGGATCGACCGAGATTATAGAGACATTCCTTATGCACATGACAGACCCTTCTTAATAAACTACCTATAGTAGATAATATGACGATAAGAAGTATCTATCATGTTAACCGATGCTCCCTTTGTATGTAACAGGAAGAAACTGTTGACCACCTCTATTTTGCTTGTGACTATACTAAATGGATATGGAAGGAGATTTTAGCGATTCGAACTCAATAGGCTACCGTAGCCAAACTTGCATCAAGAATTAGGTGATCTCATGCAATGTTTCTCAAGAAAAGGGTCTCTTACATAATTGGCAAATGCTACTTTCAGATGTGCTATTTGGTGGATCTGGAAGGAGAGATGTAGCCGAATCTTTGAATGTCAACACACAAACAATGCTTTTGACAGAGATTATTGGAGACTCAAGATCACGGAGCATAATCTCAAAATGGAACACTTTACACGAAGAGAAAAAGATATTTTTATCAAATTTAATTTTGCTATTAGCTAAAGTTCTTAGGCATGATGTTAAATGTTGTACTCACATATAGTCTTAACATATCTAGACATTATATTTTATTTATTGACTATAGTTAAGAGTCATAATCTATAACATGTGTAGTCATAACTACCACATGTATACTTTAGGAGTTATCTAGCTTCGTCTATGACTTATATAGACAAAACTATTTGTAAAAATTTTATACATAATCAATTTACTTTTACTTATCAAAAAACAAATTTGCTTCCTTGAGTCTCTATATTTCTTCTTCCAAAATAATGAAGATTTACAAAATTAGCAGCAACTTTAAGATTTTTCAGATTTGTGTTGGTCACTGCAGTATATTTTGTAATGCATTAATGTTTTCTTGTGTCACTGGAACTTCTACATGAGTTCATTGAAGTCATCTTTTTGAAACCATGAAATCAAGATAGTACTCCTGAAAATGAATCTCGACATGTTAAAGAACTTGTAGATTTCATGGATGGTGTGAACCATTACATGCAGCTGTTTGGTTATGAAGGGTATAAGGAGGATTATAGAGGAGTCATCAAGTATCTTGTTGTCAATATTGATTCACACTGGCATGAGGCACAGAGTCTTCATGCTCTTTACCTCCTCTTTTACTAAGACAAAACCCCAATTCTTAACTTGTTTCTTCTTTATGGAAACAAACAAAGTTTTTTTGCTCAATGTAGTTATGTCATCGAAAAAGAAATAATGATCTGTTACCATTACAGGAGAACAACAATCCAACATATTTTGCAAAATATTATTACAATTAGAGCAGTAAATTATCTTCCAAATGCATTTTTATGATGACTGCAGCTGCTGTAGATATCATGCAGCATCTTCAGAGGTCTTATGATCGTCATCCAGCTTGGGGAAACAATGCAAGCAATTTCCATAATTCTTTCAACTTTCATGCTCGAAATTTTTTTTTCTAGAACTAGAAAAAGACCTCCTTCACCTTCTCCAAGTCATTATTTATGTGGTGAAGAACATGCTCAAATTTGCATGGCTTGTATGAGTACAAGCTTCAACATTGTTGCAATTTGCTGTAAACAGACAAGCTAGCTTAATACTATTCTTGACAGAATGAGCACTGCAGCCATAAGTGCTTGTGCTCTTTGACAACCTGCAATATTTGGTGCTGATGGATAAATGGAAACTAGTTCAATTTCATTCAAAGTAGATTAAGGTCTCCATGAATACAAATCAAGTACTGAGAGAAAATGATCAATGTTATTCGGTTCACTCATAAAAAGTCCTTGTTTCACCTGTCACATTTTTTCTACAACCAATATTGATTTCACGGGCAAATCTGATTTGGATGCTCAGATTCTAAAAAACTTGCAACTTTAATAAATTTGGCAGTCCATCTCAAGAATAGTGTTCATAGTAGTCCATTCCTTTCTGTCAAGCAGTAATATAAGATTTCATCTCAACTATCATGTAAAAATCATTATGAGAAATAAATTCCAATGGTTCTCCTAAAATTATGGTCTTCTACTTTAACTTTAAGGATCAGAAATTTTCAGCTCACTAGGAAAATAAAATATTTCCAACAAGGAAATAGTAGGTTTGTTTTCAATTTAGGCATTCAACATCTTTTGTTGTTTAGTGCACTGCTAACAATTTCCTTCAGTTCTGTGCTGATGGTTTCTATGCATAAATTGTCTGAAGGGCAGCTGACTGTCTGGACACATTTATGCCAAGTCACTTAATGTCTCCGACTGTCAAGACTGTCTGCTAGGGATGATCGAAAGATATGTTTCCCCATATCTGAAACAAGTTACAAGATAAGTGAACCAAATTATACTAACACGTCATCAAATATCACTATGTTTAAGAATGTATCATCTTAACTACGAAAACCAAAAATCCTTGGGAGTTGCAAAAACCAAAGGTCGGCAACTGGTCAGGAAGATACCCACATCAAAATTATTTCCATTGAGAATTTACTGGAATAGTTTCATGTCATCTGTGCTCGACTTTGGGTGATTCAGCTAGCTTTGGAATACTCATCATCCTGAGATGTCCCAAGTTTGGCATAGGGAAATAATCCACGAAATAGACGACGCAACTTGAATTCCATCCGTCCAATCTGGTCATCATCATCATCATCATCATCATCATTTTGTTCGTCTACAAATTGACTAGAAGCAACTCCCTCATGATCCTTGTTCTTGTCTTTCACTGCAACTTCATTATGAACTTTTGACCCTGTCAATGACCTTCAGAAATGGGAAAAGAAAAATATTTAGAATCAGCAAAGAGAACCAGTGAATGACATATTTTAAATGTGCCTGGTTATCTCTAAATGAACAATGGTATATATTATGATTTTCAAAACTAATGAACGTGATAAACATGGAAAAGAATATTAGAGACATACTTTCTCTGTTGTATTGAATCAGTCCCATGATTTTTCAAACTTCCTTCGCTTGGCCCGTGGTTGAGAGAAAGATGTCTAATAAAATGAAGCTGCATCAGAAAAAGAAAGAAAAAAGCAATTATTTATGTCCAAACAACTAATTCTACAAATTGTATGGGCAAAACATAATTAGAAATTGTTAGGAGAATTAAAAGATGCAGCAAAGACACAAAAGAACTCAGATCAAGGGATCAAAAAGAGAATAAATTTAGGCAGTGAACAAGTCAGTGATGTTTAAGACCAAAGCTGTTTTTAAATGAAGACTGATCATATGACTAAAGACATGCATCTTGCCATAAAGTGATCTAGTTGCGATGCAGTCTTTGCACATGTCTATGATATTAGCTACCTATTTAAGTCTTAGTGCAGAAGCATGACTTCATAATCAACCGATCAAATTGATCATATATAATTCAATAGAGATGTCAAGAAATTATCCAATAAGATAGATTGAACAAATTAATCCATGATAATATATCTGACTCTGTCAAAGATAAATCAAGATATTTCATATACAAGAAAACACGTAGCAAAATATACTGAAAGTTTGTTAAGGAATTCACTTCCAGAGAACAAGAAAACATTCTCCTTCTTAAAACATTCTGTGGTAACTTGTGGCAATGCATACATCTCAGGTACAACTAAAGTTATTACTTAGGACAGAACCCTGCTTTTCTCTTTCTCCCTTTATCTGTAGGTGGTATATATAAATTTTTTGATTGTACACATGTTGAATCTTCTAATAGAAGAATTGTTTCATTCAATTGCACATATTTATCTGTTGAGGATTGAAAGAGTGGATAAATTCCCTGAGGCCTAAAATTTATGATATTATATAACCAATTTATATCAGAAGAACTCCAACAATTTCACCTATGTTGGACTAGAAAAATAGCAAAAGAAGTTCTCCAAGTAGCTGCTAGTACATGAGGAAATATAAGGAAAGTCAGTATCTATCTGCTTCACTTGCATCATTATGTATATACATGTACAGAAAAGAGACGGGCGTCATTCGTTTTCAAAAGAATGCAACACCAGCTTCTTCTTACTGAAAATTCAATTCAAGAACATTTCTAATCTCACCAATTTAGCAAAAACATTGGTATAATATTGATTCCAATAGTCCACATCAAATCTTAAGAAGGCCTAGGGGTGATGTGACAAATGCTGTTCTAATGAAGCAGGGGATGTCATTAACAATGCCTATAAATGAGAACAATGCAACTTATGTCAGATATTATCAGATCAGCCTGGAATGTTAATATACATGGTTCGCCCCCTTACATCTTATGTCAAAAGCTCAAAGCCGGTAAAATAGCACTTAAGGAGTGGAATACAAATACCTTTGGAAATGTTACCACCCGGGTTCAAATTTGCAAAAAGGAACTAATGGCAATGCAACATGAACTACAACTTCAACCCCAAGATGAGAATCTTATCCACAAAAAGACAAAAGCCAGAAATAACTTCATGCAAGCCTTAAAGCAGGAGGAAAGTTTTGCAAAGCAGAAGTCTCGACAATATTGCCTTACTTTAGGGGATTCCAATACTAAGTTTTTCTATGCTTCCATTGCTACTCGAAGGGCAGTTAACCGCATCAGATAATGCAGAGACAAATATAGTAATCTTATTGAGAATTTAGATGAGGTTAAAGCATACAGTGAGCGATTTTTTTATTCCTTACTCAATCAAGCGGTGCAACCTAATAACATTCATGTGGAGCCAACTAGAAAGCTTGATTCGGATGCCATTTCAATCCTCATTGCCCCAATTACAGATGACGAAATTGTAAAAGTTGTCTTTAAGTCACCGAAGCACAAAAGCCTTGGTCCAGATGGATTTCTAACTGAATTTTACCAAATTACATGGTCTATTATTTGGTAATGATGTGATTAAGGCTTGCCAACATTTTTTCTCTTCAGGTCATATTCTTAGAGAGATGAATTGCACTTTTATTTCTTTAATTCCCAAGAATGCAGGGGCTGATTCACCAGAGAACTATCGACCCTTATCATTATGCAACTTTATTTACAAGATCATCTCTAAAGTGTTGACAGATAGAATGCAAAAGGTAATACACAAGATCATTAGTCCTAATCAGATTGCTTTCATCAAATGGAGAAGTATACATCATAATATTCTGCTTGCTAATGACTTGGTCAAGGATCTGCACTCAAAAGCAAGAGGGATGAAAATCTGTTTTAAAGCTGATTTACGGAAAGCCTTTGATTCAGTTAATAGGAAATTTATCTATAAGATACTCCTCGATATGAAATTCCCATAGCAATAGGTTAATTGGATTCAAAGTTGCTTGGAAACTCCAAAGTTTTCAATACTCTTCAATGGCTCACCTATTGGTTTTTTTGGGAGCATGAATGGCATCCAACAAGGTGATCCACTCTCTCTATATCTCTTTACTATTGCAATGGAATGACTCAGCTGTATGTTAGAACAGGCACTCTCGAATGGCAGCATTAAGGTACCCAATGCTAGTTCTATTCATATATCACACATAACTTTTGTAGATGATTTACTTATCTTTCTTCAGAATGATTCAACTTTAGTGAGGAGCCTGGCTACTATTCTGAACAACCTTGGTATGGTTTCTGGCCTTCAGTTAAATCATGCGAAAAGTAAAGTCTATATGGGTCCTTGCATTGAGAATAAGGACCTTATTGCACACACTCTGGGGGTTAGTGAGGGAAGTCTGCTAGTTCCTTATCTGGGTCTCCCACTCATATCCACTAGCATTCACAAAACCCATTGTCGGCCTATCCTACAAAAAATAAAGAATAGAATTACCTCCTGGAAAAATAGGCTTCTTTCAAAAGCAGGACGACTTGAACTCATCCGTTCGGTGTTGTACTCTTACTCTATATATTGGTCTAATGCATTTCTTCTGCCTGTTGGACTTCTCCAAGATATTGAATGGTTATTAATGAACTTCTTCTAGAATGACACAAATGATAAGACATTGCATATGGTAAATTGGGATAGCATCTGCAAACCGAAAGATGAAGGGGGGCTGAATCTGAGAAATACTAGAGATTGGAATAAAGCATGTTTGGTACAGCAATTGTGGGATCTTTTGCAAAACAAATGTTACTTATGGTCACAATGAGTTTCTGCTAGGTATCTTTCAAAGGAATCAATTTGAGAAATTTCAACAAGAACATACTACTCTACAGCTTAAAAAGGAATTTTAAAGGCAAGGAATTAGCTAATCAAACATATTTCTTATGCAATCTCTTCTGGAACTAGTACTAACATGTGGTACGATCCTTGGGTGAATGGGAAAAGTATATTTCAATTATATGGTGACAAAATACGAAAAGACCTTGGGGCTCCCAAAGATTGGAATGTTTCTTAGTTCATTGCTAACGGTACCTGGTATCTCCCTAATCCTATTTCTCCTGAAATGTTATCACTTTGGCTGACTATCACAGCTATTCCAATCAGGAACAACTCTTCAGATATACCTATTTGGCCTCATGACAATGACAAATTTAGTGCCACATCCGCTTGGAATCAAATCAGGTAAAGAAATAACAAGTGGATCCCAAGTAGTTGGACATGGGATCGACCGGGATCACAGAGACATTCTTTATGTACATAGCAGGCCCTTCTTAATAAACTACCTACAATAGACAATATGAAGATAAGAGGTATCTATCATGTTAACCGATGCTCCCTTTGTATGCAACAAGAAGAAACTGTTGACCACCTCTATTTTGCTTGTGACTATACTAAATGAATATGGAAGGAGATTCTCCGGCGATTCAAACTCAATAGACTGTCGCAACCAAACTTACATCAAGAATTATGTGACCTTATGCAATTTTTTCAAGAAAATGACCTCTTACATAATTGGCAAAGGTTACTTTCATATATGCTATTTGGTGGATGTGAAATGAGAGATGTAGCAGAATCTTTAAGTGTTAACACACAAACAATACTCAGCTCTTGACAGAGATTATTAAAGACTCAAGATCATATATGGAGCACGATCTCAAAATGGAGCACTTTACACGAAGAAAAAAAGATATTTTTGTCAAATTCAATTTTGCTATTAACTAAAGATCTTGAGCATGATGTTAAATGTTGCACCCATAGGTAGTCTTGGCATATCTGGATATTACATTTTATTTGTTGGCTATAGTTAGGAGTTATAGTCTACAGTATGTGTAGTCATAACTACCGCATGGGTACTCTATGAGTTACTTGGCTTCGTCTATGACTTGTATAGACAAAACTATTTGTAGAAACTTTACACATAATCAATTTATTTTTACTTAAAAAAAAAAAGAACAATACAGCAATAGTAGATGCTATGCACTCAAGGTTGGATCAAATATTGCACATATATGTTGCATCCTAGTTTAAGTGAAATCATCGGCAGCCAAACATCCATCAAAGAGAACTTGAATAATAATTTACAGGTAGCCTGAGGCTACCATTTCTTCGGCCTGTATCTTGGACCAACTAATGTGCATCTAAGAAAATTAATGAAGAAACTCATTTGTATGCTGACCTGATCTCCATCTTTGATTCCGAAATTTCTCAGACAAGCCTTATCATTCGTCAATGTGTATTCGTTGTAACTTAAGCAGAAGTGACCCCATACATGAGACCTATTATAATAAACACAATCATAAGAGCCGGATGCATCCAAAAGAAACAAGGAAAAAAAAAACCCAGAGAACACTCACGAGCCCTGTTCTAAGAAAATATAGCATTAAATGTGAGCCAGCAGTACCTTTTTGCCAGGCACCCAACATGAATTAGCATAAAAGAACGACCTTTGAGAGGACAGTGAAATTATATAGCATCCATTTCATTGCATAGATAATATATGTGTGCAAAACAAAATATTTATGACGAGATTTTAGGGAAAGTGACGAATCAAAAAGGTTCCCACCAAGATATGATGCAACTCCCGTCTTTGGAAGGCTGACTGAAGAGTTCCTCGATGGCTTCCTTTAGCTCCCCCACGCATGCGGTCTTCGCGATTTGCACATCTGCGAACAATCGACACGAAAATTAGGCAAATCCAGAAACGAGTGAACAGACAAGGGGTTCGATTACGAGTATGGAATTGCCACCGAAGGAGGAGCCGTCCAACTTGAGGACGGAGAGGCGGAGGAGCGGGTCGGTGGGGAGGCGGAAATAGGAGAAGCTGTTGTGGCGTCTGTGGCCGCGGGGGGAGACGCGGATGCTGAGATCGCCATCCGCTGATGGGAAAGAGCCGGCGGCGGCGGCGACGGTGGCGCCGGCGTCAGGGATGAGAGGGGAACCTGTGGACTGCGACAGGGACCGCGGCAGCCCCATGCAGCACGCGACGTCGCTTGGCATCCACACCATCCACCACCCCGGTCTCGCCTAGCTCTCCTCCTTGTCGTCGAGGGCGACAGAAAGATGGCAGGTACTGTATCTCCTATGCCGTCTCTCTCGTGGAGGGAACCATTTCGGACGATGAGGAGGACAATGATGATGAGTGTGGTCAGGGGAAGAAGGGAAGGAGGGGCAAGCCTTCGACTAGGGATAGGTGTGGGCGTATTCTTTAGGGATTGGTAGGCTTGTTTGGGGTGGGAGAACAGAGAAGAAGACGCAGATTCTTCGGATGAAGACAGCGGAAAGAGAAGAGGACGCCAAATATGGAGAGAGAGAGAGAGGGCCATTTGGAAGGGTGAGCTTGGACGACGGGCGTCTTTATTCGCAGGTATGACGGCTGGCACGAGGAGAAGGAATTGGTTACGTGTCCGCAATTCATAAAAACAAAAGATAGGGTGAATTCTATTTTTATTTTTATTTTTTTTCCGAAGAGGTCCTTTTTTTTCACGTTGTCAATCGGTATTTTTATCATATTTTTCAAAATAATCCTAGTAAAACACAACAATAAATTTTATTTTTCTTAATGGATCAATTCATAGGATGAATCAATCCACTAATTTAGATCAGTAGTTGATTATTCTTATTCCTAAACCAATAATGATGTTTATTTGAAATCTTATTTTTATATATGAACTAGTTTTAAGTCAAATTTATTTTTATTGTAATATTTTTTAATGAATCTATAGTGTTTGGATGGAGGTATCAAAAATACTATAATCTTATTACAATATTTTAGACATGAGGGATTGGATTGATTCATATTCTAATTCTATAGATAGATCTACATAGTGTAACAAGATATTGCTCCCATTATATTGTCACAAGAGTATTTAACGGATTAGACAAATAGAATTGTTATGAGTTTTTTTTTTTTTTAATTCATCCAATAAAATATAAGTAAAATATATTATCAAACAAAAAAAATAAATAAATATGAGGGGTGGGGGGAAATGTTTGGAGATTTGGTTTGGGTCAGACGGGTTTGGATTTGGGTTCGAATTTACTACTAAATTATATGGTCTGCTTAACAAGGCAAGTCTTATGCTCCTTATCAAACGACGCAAAAAGGCATTGCATCGCCTTTTAGGGTTGCTTCAAGGTGGCTCAAAGCATCATCTTTAACAAGGGCTTTTTATTTCATGGAATGCCTTTTTTTTTTTTTTCTCATTGGGCTCTTTACACTTACCTATTCGTATCCACCTAATTCATTTCGGAATCATGACAAGCACAAGCTTGTCAAGCTTCGAGTAATTATTAGAAAGGAAGCATCCAAGAACTTTTGAGTCAATCAACTAAAAAAGAGTCCTGTGAGATATGCAAAGCAGCAATTAGCATGTCTTCTTCTTCTGGAGGAGCCTCAGACCTATACCAATCAATTGGCTTCAAGCAAATGCATATAACCAGGACCAAGTTAGATTAGCCCATGGCAATGTAGCACAAATGTTCATTTGTCTCGCAAGCCACCAAGTCCTGATGCACACAGAGATATAGCAAATCTCCTTTTTTCTTTTTTTCTTGCTTCGCTTTGTTGCTACCATGATCATTAAAGATTTCAAAGCTTACACTTGCAGAAGGAAAATAATTCCGTAGCAGACACATGAAAAAAACCATGATTCCATTTCTTGCAGGCTTCATTTGGTTATCAGACACTCGGTAAATGTTATGCAAAATTTTTGGTTGACGGTCATATAAGCCTCAACATATCCAAAATTTTAATGTAACAAAAGAAGTAGTAACACACTCGATACAATTATTTCTAGCAGACGGAGAAAGAGAAAATACGCTGGAGTTGGGATCTCATCCCTGTTCAAATGTACCACCCGAGCTCATTATCGTTGTCTCTTTCACAAAATGGAAGTTTAAATAAAATGAAAAGATTAGTTGACAACATCCACCACTAGCTTGCGTGACTTGATAACCGACCACTTTAAGCGCCGGTAATAAGCAGCTTGGAGGAGAGCAAGCGACAGTACAAAAATCCATTTGAATCCCATATTACCAAAACAAAACATGAAAGCTCAATGGAGATTACAAATATATGATGAAAGGTCTAGTGGGGTTGCAGAAAGCAAGGTTACAAATAAAGTCACATGCTCATGTAGATGAAAACAAGCTTACCGCTTCAACAAATTGTGTCAAATCATCACTTTATGCACAAAATGAAACATAACATACATCAAAAGATTATTGAATTAGGTTTCTTTAGAAGCAATGACAAAATGTAGAAACCAAATTTGCCACTACCAATGCATTTCTCAATTCGGAATCTCAGAATGCTTTTGACTTTATACATGATCGAATTGGAAATCTTCAGAATGAATCAACTACAATAGTACGTGGCAAATACATCAACAGATCAAGCTTAAAGCAAACAGTATCAAATGCATGTCCAAATAAAAAGTTATTTTGTTTACATTATTGCTTATATCCTTTAGTTAGACATGTTCCATAAATCTGATGTATTTTATCACATGATAGAAGCTGTAGCAAACAATTACAACATTTCATTTGTTTGCTGTTTATCTCATAGGATAGCATATAATAACTTTACATGGTTATTTGGAATCTTACCAAAACACCAGCAGGAGGATCACGGTAGCCAGTGAGAAGAGCAAAAACATAGTTTTGCCCATTGTGTCGTGCCTAAAAAAAAACACAAGTTGAAAGTTCTGATCAGGCTACAACCAAAAATCATATTCGATGGTTTTACCTTACTGATCAGGCTAAGGTCTGGAGGATATGCTCCTCCATTTGCAAATCTGGCTGCTTGTTCATTTGAATACGGCTGAGGAAAACGGTCACTTAATTTACCAGGACGAGTAAACATTTCACCTTCATCATTGGGACCATCAACCACCTCAATCTCAGCAGCCATCGCTTTTGTCTCTTTCTTCAGTGTAAGCCACACCAACAAGATCTCGATATGAAATCAGAGACATCGAGTGGCAAGAAGCACAAACTTGTTGATAAACTTGATGACCACAATGTGATTTAATGTAATATAATTTGGTAGCCATATAAGTTATGATGCAAAAAAAGCAAAGTAACAACAAGTAATTAGCAAACTGAAGCCAAGAGCAACTGCCTTTCATGGACTACTGTCAACAACAACATTAAATGGCCATCTAGCAATGTAGCTCTGTTAAACATGTGTACTAACACAAAAAAAAATGAAATGAAATCCTTCAGGGTTGATACTATAACTAGAATTATCAAGTACATCGACTATTTGATTTAACATCGTACAAAAGCAGAAGAAAAATATTGTCCTTAAAAGACACAATGTTCTTGAAATATATATTTAAGATAAGTGTGATGGAAATCTTTTACTCACGATGCATGATCATATGAACTAAGAATACCTTTGTGAGGCCATGGGTAACTAGGAGCTGGTAAACCATGTTCTGCTTCATCGGCAGATGCGATGGTAGCAAAGCTCAGAATACCAGAAATTCCAGCTCCAACTAGTGGCAAGACTCCCAATCTCAGTGACTCCATGGTAGATGATCCAACAGCATCCTCCTGCCTTATGGATGAAACCAAAGATGACGCCTGCATATAAAAAATAAACAGAAACAGCATGACTTTTCAAATCAGAAGTAAAGAGTTCCACAAAACTCTGCATATCAAAATATATGTAAAATACAGGCAGAAGATCAACGTACAAGATAACTTACTAAAGAAAAACTAGGATATCCTCCTTCCCTCATAAATTATCAATAACTTATAAAGTAATTAACATAATTAGATTGGTTATGACCAATGCCAACCAGATTAGAAACATCAGATCCAGACCAACCAATCAAGCCCATCTTTCTGTCAGCACCCAACTCTGTTGCAAAAAATGATTGTTAACCAATACAGCATCCTAGCGCCTTAGGGCATCCATTTGTGTTTGACCACACTGTAACATATTTGTCAGCCCATTCAATTCCTTGCTGGTCCTCCAAGAGCAAGAAACAAAAATGCCACCAATGTATCTGACAACGTTACCTCATAAAGAAGAAAAACGAAGTTCCTTGTCTAATGATGACATTAACGAAAAAATTACAGCAGTTTGGATACTATCTTTGATCACACGCCCAGACTAGCTCTTCGCTCCCAAATGGGCATGTTGCTTTCATGACAAAATGAACAGAAAACATGCCATGTTTACAGAAGTGGCTGTCATCAAGTCATTTAATTCATTAAAAGCCAATTTAGTCATTGTCACCTTAAATGATTTACAGATAACTGTGCAACTAGTTTGTGAATTCAGCCCATGTAAATCCAAAACATCCTTTTATAGTCTTCGCTGGTACCTTCGTTACTTGGACCCTTGTATACCTCTACCATTAAGAATGCATATTTAGAAGAAACTGCATGGGTATAGTTGAGATACCTGGGTTTGGGTGCATGTAAACAGAAATTTCTATGGAATAAAATATATCTAAACTCTTGGACTAGGAAACATCTGAAACTTATACTCCATGGCATGGTTATAAAAACTAGTACTACTCTAGTATAATAGAAGCTCCGTTGGCGAGTTCTTACTGCTTGCAAACAGACTCCTGTCCTCACAGCTTACTCCTGACTTGACTCTAAGCTCTGAAAAAAGCGAATAAATAATGAATGGAAACTCGGACTTGCTCATTCACCTTAGGACTCGCCCCAGAAACTGTTTTCGTTCTAGTTCAAGCAGACCTTAGGACTTGCTCCTTTCTTTCCTCGCACACAGCTCATTCTCGAGTATAGTTGACTTTGGAACTCACTCCTACTGTTGCTACTATCTGCAATAACGTTACTTTCCTTGAGAACAGAAACATAAGATCCAGCCGATGATCTCGTTGCCAATGCTAAATCCCCTTATTCCGTTTAGTCCCCAAGTCCTGTGTTCTTCCGTATACTGTTCCCGTTCTCATCTGAAGGGTCGGTCTTAATTCATACTTGCTGAATTCATAACTATTGTATACCTATTCTCTTGTACTATACTTCTTGCTCTACTTTCTTTCGGGGGCTCCTGCCGCTCCAATTACTTAAGGGCACAGGACTTGAGCCTTTCTTTTCACCGAGAAATCATCCTTCTTAAGCTTGCCTTGGACAGCGACTTTGATCTCTTTACTACTTTGATCTTAAGGAACTTCCACCTTTAAGAAGCCACTCCTCTTTAGCTGTAGGGCAGACAAGTAAAAAACCATCAATGGAATCCATGGCTGTAAGGTAAACTCACTCACACCTCGTACATTATGTTGTAGGGCCTGTAAGATATGATTTGATTCACCCTGCACTGCATTCCACAGTCCATTCTGCAGCTGACTTGATTTCTACTCTCTTGTAACTGTTTCTCTTCTATATGGAATAACACAAGAACTTCATTGAATTGCCTTGCCCTAAACTAGAAATCAGGGAACAAGCAACTGCTACAAAGGTAAAGAGAGGAAGGAACTACTAGAAAGCTTGAGTCACAGTCCTCCGCAAGTCCTAATTCAGGCATTAATAACAGTAATGAGGAAGTCCTGTTTTCGAGATACCTTCAATTGAGGGAGGATTTTACAGTGAGTGTTGTCTACAAGTTCTGTTGCTGTAAGCGGATCTTCAAATGTATAGTATAGTTCTTGTGGAAGAATCCAGTGAAGAATCCAGTAGTGAGTTATGAGCAAGTAAAGTGAAGTAGAAAGTGAGCTCCCCTATCTTAATAGAATAGGAAAACCTGTGTAATTCATAGAAAGAAGAAGTAGGGAAAGCTGTGTAAACATAGATGGAAGAAGTAGGCAAAGCTGTGTAATCATAGATGGAAGGAAGAAGTGGGCGTTCACTCGCAAACTAGCTTTTAGTAGTAGATTATTAACTATCCAATTAAGTAGATGCGTAAGAGTGTTGTAGCGTCGTTGCAGTCTCGTGGATCTCCCCGCCCAGTGGAGCTTGATTATGATGGCGTGCTTCTTCCTTCTGAAGCGAGGTGTACTTCATACGATAGAGCTTCTTCTGAAGCGCTAAGTACTGGATACGAGTCTCTTTCAGTTCGCCCTGTTCCTAATCCTATGTTGTAAGAAGCCTCATCTTTTATCTCTCGAATGTAAACTCGGTGTCGGGTAAGGTGAAATTAAGGTCATCCGCAATTCTTCACTGGAAGCAGAGTTCGGCAAAAGAACAAGAAAAGAAGGATTCGAATTAGGAGAACAAGAAGCTGTAGAAGAAGCTTATGACATAAGAAGATGGATGCTGTGGAAGCGGATTCCCTATTCCTATTCCTATTGATCATCAGAAGTAAGCGGTTAGTGAGCCCAGCCCGGGTATAGAATTCATTGTTGGGTAATCTGAGTCAGCTAGATATTCCATTATTTGTTTTACTGTAGTTGCTTGGCCCGTTGTTTGGTTGCAGCTCCGTTAGAAGATGATGTGCACTAATGAGATGATTTCCCTGCGTTCCGTACTGTACGCTAGACTTAAGCTAGAAGCCGAGACAGAATAGTTAGCCCACCACGCGGTTAAGGCGAAAGTAAGTCAGCTACAATCTTCGATACTAGTTCGAAAATACGGGGAGGAGTCAGAAATCAAGTGTCGTTCGGGTGCTTTAGTTGCGCTAACACTTATTTAAGTATCCGCTTTAGTTGTGCTAACACTTATTTAAGTATTGCCAGGCCACACTTATGTGAGAAACTTCATGCTCCTTAAGTAAAGTTGAGTTCGCTCGTTGAGGTTTAGTATATAAGGTCAAAGGCGGGAAATCTGAATCAAATCTATCTTTCTCTGTGAAAACGGAAGAAGTTAAAGAGCAAGCGGAGTTGTGCGGTAGTTCATAAATAAATGAAGTAATGGTTTACACTTCAAACTCGCCCTACTGCTACCTACAATACAAGCAAGCAATATTGTATCTCGTCACCAAGTAGCAATTCACAAATCTTAAAGCAAGGGGGAATCTTTAATTCCTGTTCTTGTTGCTGATAGCAATGACATTCTTTTCTTCGACTGAAAGGATAGGTCGGGCGCTAAGCAAGACAAGAAAGAGTCTATTGAGATGTTTGCGAGAAGAGCTGTTTGGTCACATTCAGAAATCGAAGTTGAGTACGAAAGTCAGCATAAGAATTGCAAGAAACTGTTCTAGGTCCAGTAGAAAGGTAAGTGTAAGTTGAAGGTTCGGGGATAAGTAAATAATGATACTTATAACAGGTCAAATTGCTGCACAGAATAAGATAATATCAATTAAGAAAATAAAAAATAGAATTCATGCTTGTGTCACCTTTAAGTAGAAAATCAAGAAAGAGATTTATCAAGATCAGTATTATGATTAATATAACTAGCTTGCCTTATCCAACAACATTTCAAAAACCTCAAGTACAATACAATGATTTTATAATGATCTTGTTGGTCAAATAAAACTTATTTTCACATGCAAAACTTGTACATACATGTCTACAAGTTTCCAGTCCAAGATACTCAAAAACAATAACTGGTTTAACTGTGACCAAATCAAATAGTTATTTGTTATCAAACACTAAATTTTTATAGATCATAACAACCTACTGATATATAAAAATACTGCATTGTTAACTAAAATATTACAAGAGAGACAACAACAGATACAAAAAGTGATAATTACTGATGATTGTGACTGAAAGCTCTTCCTCAATAGCTGGTTGATGCATCTTCTGGCAGCCATTGTGACTTCTTCGCCAAAGGGATTCTAAAAATTACCATGGAACAGTGAGAGGCAGAGATCAGAAATCTAAAAAAAATGCATAACATAGCAATAAAGAAAGAGAAGGATCAAGCAGTCAAATGAAAACAAAAAATTAAAGAGATAAGCTGAATCTCTTACATGTGAAACAAGCCAAAAGAAAGTGGTAATTCTCGATCAGGAATGATTGTAAAGTTTATTCCTTTCTACTTCTAGACATTGACTGAGACACACGTATACTTTATTGGCTCCCCTGTATAAGACACAAGATTGAAATTTCACTCCATTTTTGCTGCACTTAGAGCATTGAGTATGATTAACATGGTTGATATCTTGCTCTGTTGAGAATAAAATGACAGTATTATTAAATTTCTAAAAACCGATCATCAGTTTCGAATCTTATTGTCCAGATATGTACAGGAAGCCCCAAGAAGGTGCTCACCATAAGATAACGCATTACTAAAATTAACGCTTAAGTACTCATTAAAAGGGTTTTCATGGAAAGGTAGAACTTTTCAGATTAGCCGACTACTTGAGCATCACCCAATTCCATAATATGTCTTTTGCTTACTAAATTGAACTGTGTCCCCCCATGCGTACGTCTTCTACTACGACCGCCATCATAAGGCTGAATACGAAACCGAAAGGGCAAAAGAAAACTAGGAGAATCGTACATTTAGATCGGAGTAGAAAAAACGAAGGTGATCGAATACTAGTCGGATCACAGGTTTTGTAGGAGGGAGGGCGACATGAATCGAGGACTGCGCGAAAGGATATAGCAACCACATTCGAAATCCATGACCAAGAACAACACGGTCAACACAATAAACTGCTCATGACGCCCACTAGATCTGGCAAACATATGGCGGAGCAATGGACGATTCGAGTACCAGATTGAGAACGAAACGAGATGGAAGAGATGAGGAAGTGAAACCTGGAGAAGCCGCGGGGGAACACGCCGGGATCCGCACAGTGGATTTCTTTTCGTCCTTTCTTCTCTGTGGAAGAAGGCCACCTTCGATCGCGGTTTCTGATTCGTGGGAAGAGGCGGGAGGAAGGCAGCCGAAACGAAAGGGGGCCGCGCGGGTGTGCCTAATGTGCGCTTCAGCAACCGCGGTCACCGTGAGCGGAACAACATTTTGACTGGCTATACCAGGTAACCAACGTCACTTTCCATATTTCTTTTAATTCTTTTACTGCAAGATACATAAACACAGAACTATTTTAACCGGCTATAGCAGGTAACAAATCGCACTTCCCTTATTCCTTTTTATTTTTTTACTAAAACACACACGCACGCACATAGAAGTATTTTTATTCACCGGAAAAGATATTGATCTTGTCAAAAAAAAAATCTTATTTTCTTGAGTACTCAAATAGTTTTCCTTGCTTGAAACCACATAATCTTTTTTTCTTTTTTACTTCAATTATTTTCTTTTCTTCCTCGTAAAATAAAAGTAGAAATTCTTTAAACTAATTAAATTTTGTTTAAATAAGAAACAATAAAAAATATTCCACATCACATATACAATCCACAAAAAAAAAAGTATATGGTTTGACTGTATATATGCACATATGTACATAATTGCATCGACTAATAAATTTAAAGAACCACCTAATTTGACGGTATATATGGTTTTTTATTTCTAAATTTAACTATTAACCCACGAATCGAATCAGAAAACGATTTAATTGAGTCTGGAGTCATTGGATCACTAATCAAGCCAGCGGGCCAACTTGTCAACTCGAATGTTTAATTAAAATATATTTTGAAATATGAAAATAATTTAAGATTATATAGTTTTAGAATAAAAGATAAATAATCTTAAACCTAAATTTAAAACAAAACGTAATTGACAATGAAGTTAGAACATCAACACAGTATCATCTCACAATAATATCAATATTTTTGTATCTCGAATTTTGACGATGAAATCAATTGTCATTTGTTATCTAATCCATATGTTGAGATAAGTGTGCAGAATTAACTACGATGAAAGTAAGACATGCAGTAGGAGTTGAGCGGGAGTCGAAGACTATGAATACGTTTGGAGTTCGAGAGCTCGACGGAAGTCCGGACGGTCGTCAGAGGTTCTGTCGGAACAAATCCAAGAAGTCCAGGAGCTTGTCAAAAGAAGTTCGTCGGAACTCGCCAAGTGGATCATCGCAAGTCCAAGAGTTTGCCGAAAGTTCGTCGGAGCATCGTCGGAATTTCGTTGGATGTTCGCCGGAAGTTCGCCGGAAGAAGCGATTGACGTATCGGAGCAAGCTGTAGTAAATGTCTTAAGAATTATCGTAGTTAGCATGTAGATTAAGTTAGGAATGGGAGGTGATCCCATTAACTTAATTTGGGGGTAATTGGGCCCTTGACAGACCCAAATTGGGCCGAATGGATCAACCCATTCAGACCAGAATTCCTACTAGGCGGTGGCACCGCCTAGGAGAGGGTCTCCCAAGAAAGCTGGGCAGTGCAACCGCCCTAAGTAGGCGGTGGCACCGCTTGGGCTTAGTCTCCGAGCGAGACTGGGCGGTGCAACTGCCCTTGTTAGGCAGTGGCACCGCCTAGAGGCTCAGTCTCTGAGCTCTACCAAGTGGTGCAACCGCCCTTGACAAGCGGTGGCACCGCCCATAGGCTCAGTCTCCGAGCTCTGCCAGGCGGTGCAACCGCCAGACCCCGGAATTCCGGGAGATGACAGTTTTGAGCTCGGAATTCAAACTGGTTTGGGGCCTATAAATACCCCACCCTTTCAGCAATGAAAGGGCAACCCAAAGCACCGAAAATCCAATCTTACTCTATGATTTTTAGAGCTCAAAAGTGTTGTAAATGCTAGAAGTTCTTCTCTCTCTTTTTCCAAGTTTTGATCTTTCAAGAGAGGAGAGAAAAGTTTGTACGAGTTGTCTCCTAAGTCCGTCAAAAGGAGTGAAACTGTAAAAGGGTGGTTGGCCTTCGCCTATTGAAGGAAGGCCTCTAGTGGACGTCGGTGACCTCGTTGGTGGAGGAAGCCAAAAGTGGATGTAGGTTAAGATTGACCGAACCACTCTAAATCTCGGTTTGCATTTACTTTGAGCATTTTATCTTTACTGCAAACCTCCTCAATAGCTTACTGCCTTCTGCTCTTTTACAAACTCACTTTCAACTTAAGTTTCTGAAAATGATTTTACGTCGGAAATCGATTTTATCATACAAATATCATATTTTAGTTTGCGCTCCGATTTCTATCTTAACTGCAAACTTCCCGCCTTATTTTACTTCAAATATATTTCCATAAACTTTCAAAGTTATTATATGCACGAAACGACTTTTACATCGGAATCGGCTTTCAACGTACGAACGTAGTTTTAATCGTCGAAAGTTTTTCACTGCACTAATTCACCCCCCCCCCCCCCCCCCTCTTAGTACTCTTGATCCTAACAATTGGTATCAGAGTGGGGTTAACTCTCAAATGGATTAAAACCCAAGAGAGATGGCATACGCTGGAAACCAAGAGGGCCACTCTATTACACGTCCACCCATGTTCAATGGGACGGACTACACCTATTGGAAGACCCGAATGAGGATCTTTCATATTTCTATGGATTTTGAACTTTGGAATCTTGTCGAAAATGGATTTTCGAAGTCTTCTCTTCTAATGATCGATTGGAATGAATTGGAGAAGAAGGCTTTCGCTCTTAATGCAAAGGCTATGAATGCCTTATTTTGTGAGCTTGATAAAAACGAGTTCAACCGTGTTTTGGTTTGTGAAACCACATTTGATATTTGGCACACACTCGAAGTGACTCACGAAGGCACAAGTAGAGTGAAAGAGTCAAAAATCAATCTTTTGTTACATTCTTTCGAACTTTTCCGGATGAAACCGAGTGAGACTATTGGCGACATGTTTACCCGTTTCACGGATGTCGTCAACGGTCTAAAAGGACTCGGAAAAAGTTTTTCGAATTTTGAGCTCATAAATAAGATTCTAAGATCTCTTCCTAAGAGTTGGGATGCTAAAGTCACTGCTATTCAAGAGGTGAAAGATCTAAACAACTTCCCTCTTGAAGAACTAATCGAGTCATTAATGACCTACGAGATGACTTGCAAAGCTCATGAAGAGCAAGAAGACATCCTTCCAAAGAACAGGAAGGATATGACACTTAGAACTTCAGAAGACCACTTGAGAGAAAACTCAAGTGATGAGAACTGTGACGATGACTCGGCACTTCTAACAAGGAAATTCAAAAAATTTATTAAGAGAAACAAGTTTAAAAGTGATACAAAAAATAAACTTGAACCCAAAAAGAATCAAGTTGTTTGTTATGAATGCAAAAAGCCGGGATACTACAAAAGTGATTGTCCCTAAGCCAAGAAGAGAACATCAAAGAAGAAGGTGCTCAAAGCAACGTGGGATGACTCAAGCGCGTCCGAAGAAGAGGAGTCCAACACTGAGCAAGTTGCTCATTATGCCTTAATGGTCATCGGAGAAGAGGTAACAAATTTAATTGATGCAGATTTATCATTTGATGAATTATTAAATTTCTTCCATGACTTATTTGATGAATGCAAAACAATTAATAGAAAATATAAATTACTGAAAAATAAGCATGATAGTCTTGTTAGCAATTTTGATAAATTAAAAATTGAATATCACGATAGTTTAGCTCAATGTGAAAAATGCCATGATCTAGAAACTTTCCAAAAAGAAAACTTGCTACTTAAGGACACCTTGAAGAAATTCGAGGTTGTTAGCAAGTCTTTGAACACGATCCTTGCTAACAAGGGTCACGTTCTCAAAAGAAGTGGAATCGGTTTGTGAGAAGTCCTTACCAAAATCCAACCACCTTCATAAAAGACACTATCTTACATGTTCAACACCAAAGCAAATGCAACTTTTATTGTAAACATGGACATAAAACATATCATTGTCCATTCAAGAAAATTAGTCCGAACAAACTGATTTGGGTTCCTAAAGGAACCATGATAAACTCTATGCAACATAATAAATAATGTAGATCAGTTTTTTAGGCACCCAAAAGTAAATGGGTACTTAAAAATTATCCTTTCTTGTAGAGACATTCACCATCACAAGCTAAGAGCAAGAGATGGTACCTTGATAGTGGATGATCAAGGCATATGACCAGAGATCCATCTCAATTCTCTAAGCTTACTAGCATAGACGAAGACTATGTCACCTTCGGAGACAACAACAAGGGTAAAATCATTGGCAAAGAAACTATAGGGAATAAATCCAACTTCTTTATTGACGATGTTTTGTTAGTCGATGGTTTAAAACATAGCCTCTTAAGTATTAGTCAATTATGTGATAAAGGATATATCGTCAAATTCGAATCTAATGCTTGCATCATTGAAAAACCATACCAAAACACATCTATGATTACATTAAAACATAATAACGTATACACCATTGACATCAATGATCTTTGCAATGAAATGTGTTTCTCGGTTTTGAATGAGGATGCTTGGCTTTGGCATAGGAGATTAGGTCATGCTAGCATGAAACTAATCACTCAAATATCATCTAAAGAACTTATAAGAGGAATTCCTTATATCAAATTCATCAAAGATAATGTGTGTTATGCTTGTCAATTAGGAAAATAAATTAAGGGTAATTTCAAATCTAAAAATCAAATAAGCACATCTAGGCCCTGGCAATTGATCTATAAGGACTTGTTCGGACCAATCTCTATATCAAGCCTAGGAGGTAGCAAATACACCTTTATCATTATAGATGACTATAGCAGATACACATGGACTTACTTCTTGAAACACAAAAATGAATGCTTTAAATATTTCACTAAGTTTTGTAAACTTGTTCAAAATGAAAAGGGTTTTATGATTTCATCAATTCGAAGTGATCACGGTGGAGAATTTCAAAATCATGATTTCCAAGAATTTTGTGAATCTAATGGATACAACCACAACTTCTCTACTCTAAGAAATCCTCAACAAAATGGAGTAGTAGAGAAAAAGAATAGAAATTTACAAGAAATGGCAAGAACCATGTTAAATGAACATAGCCTACCTAAATACTTTGGAGCCGAAGCCAGAAACACTACATGCTATATTTTGAATAGAGTTCTAGTAAGACTCTTACTCACCAAAACTCCCTATGAGTTATGGAAAAATAAAAAACCCAATGTTTCATATTTTAAAGTTCTTGGGTGTAAGTATTTTATCTTGAACGAAAAAGATGCCTTAGGAAAATTTGATGCTAAATCCGATGATGGAATTTTTCTTGGTTATTCTTCGATTTCTAAAGCTTTTTGTATCTTCGATAAAAGAACTTTAATTATAGAAGAATCCATTCATGTTGTTTTCAATGAGACTTCCGAAATCAAGGAAAATGATTTTGATAATGATGTTAATTTTAATTCTTTGAATTTAAATGAAACCCCTTCTCCAACTAGCAACTTGGATGCTGTTAAATCTCGGATTTTGATGATGAAGTCAATTGTCATTTATTATCTAATCTATATGTTGAGATAAGTGTGCAGGATTAACTACGATGAAAGTAAGATATACAGCAGGAGTTGCGTCGGAGTCAAGACAATGATCACGTTGGGAGTTCGAGAGTTCGACGGAAGTTCGGACAATCGTCGAAGGTTCTGCGGGAACAAATCTGAGAAGTCCATGAGCTTGCCAAAGAAGCTCGTTGGAACTCGCCAAGTGGATCGTCGCAAGTCCAGGAGTTTGCCGGAAGTCCGCGGGAGCATCACCGAGGGTTCATCGGATGATCGACGAAAGTTCACCGGAAGCTCGCCGGAAGAAGCGATTGACGCACCGGAGCAAGTTGCAGTAAATGTCTTAGGGAATATCGTAGTTAGAATAATGATTAAGTTGGAAATGGGAGGTGATCCTATTAACTTAATCTTGGGGCAATTGGGCCCCTGAAAAACCCAAATTGGGTCAAATGGATTAACCCATTCGGACCCTGATTTCTGCTAGACGGTTGAACCGCCCAAGATAGGAGGTGGCATTGCCTGGGCTGAGTCTCCGAGGGAGACTGGACGGTGCAACCGCCGTAGCCAGGAGGTGGCACCGCATGGGCTCAGTCTCCGAGCGAGACTGGGCGGTGCAACCTCCCCTGACAGGAGGTGGCACCGCTTGAGCTCGGTCTTCGAGCTCTGCCAGGAGGTGCAACCGCCTCAGTCAGGCGGTGGCACTGCCTGAGCTTGGTCTTCGAGCTCTGGCAGGAGGTGGAACCGCCCTTGATAGGAGGTGGCACCGCCCAGAGGCTCAGTCTTCGAGCTCTGCCAGGCGGTGCAACCGCCTCAATCAGGAGGTGCAACCGCCAAATCCCGGAATTCCGGGAATTGACAGCTTTGAGCTCCAAATTTGAACTGGGTTGGGGGCTATAAATACCTCACCCATTCAACACTGAAAGCACACAACAAACACCGAAATCCTGATCTTGTTCTGTGATTTTTAGAGCTCAAAATTGTTGTAAAGGCCAAAAGTTCTTCTCCCTCTTTTCTTCCAAGTTCTGAGCTTTAAAGAGAGGAGAGAAAATTCTGTAAGGGTTGTCTCCTAAGCCCGTCAAAAGGAGTGAAACTGTAAAAGGGTGGTTGGCCTTCGCCTATTGAAGGAAGGCCTCTAATTGACGTCGGTGGAGGAAGCCAAAAGTGGAGTAGGTCAAGATTGACCGAACCACTCTAACTCTTGGTTTGCATTTACTTTGAGCATATTATCTTTACTGCAAACCTCCTCAAAAGCTTACTGCTTTCTGCGCATATACGATCGGGTTTCAAGCTTTGCACTTTCCGAATCGGCATTTAGACGTAAATCAGTTTCATCGTACGATCATCATATTTCTGTTTGCGCTTACGTCTTGATTTCTATCATAACTGCAAACTGCCTTCATATCCTTGCTTAAACTGCATCTCGCTTAATCAAGTGATTTACGAATCTGCATTTAGACGTAAATCAGTTTTTTTGTACTAATATCATATTTTAGTTTGCGCCTACTATCTGATTAGAATCATAACTGCAAACTGCATTTATATCTTTGCTGCATCTCGCTTAAACAAAAGTTAAAGTGATTTACGAATCGACTTTCTTACTAAAATCACTTTTAATGAACGAACGCAGCTTTTGTTTTAATCATAGAAGGTTTTCCGCTACACTAATTCACCCCCCCCCCCCCCCCTAGTGCTCTTGATCCTAACAATTGGTATCAGAGCGGGGTTAACTCTCAAACGGATTAAAACCCAAGAGAGATGGCATATGCCCGAAACCAAGAGGGCCATTCTATTACACGTCCACCCATGTTCAATGGGACGGACTACACCTATTGGAAGACCCGAATGAGGATCTTTCTTATTTCTATGGATTTTGAACTTTGGAATCTTGTTGAAAATGGATTTTCGAAGTCTTCTCTTCCAATGATCAATTGGAATGAATTGGAGAAGAAGGCTTTCGGCTCTTAATGCAAAGGCTATGAATGCCTTATTTTATGCGCTTGATAAAAACAAGTTCAACCGTGTTTCGATTTGTGAAACCGCATTTGATATTTGGCACACACTCGAAGTGACTCACGAAGGCAAAGTAGAGTGAAAGAGTCAAAAATCAATCTTTTGTTACATTCTTTCGAACTTTTCCGGATGAAACCGAGTGAGACTATTGGTGACTTGTTTACCCGTTTCACGGATGTCGTCAACGGTCTAAAAGGACTCGAAAAAAGTTTTTCGAATTTTGAGCTCGTAAATAAGATTCTAAGATCCCTTCCTAAGAGTTGGGATGCTAAAGTCACTGCTATTCAAGAGGTGAAAGATCTAAATAACTTCCCTCTTAAAGAACTAATTGGGTCATTAATGACCTACGAGATGACTTGCAAAGCTCATGAAGAGCAAGAAGACATCCTTCCAAAAAACAGGAAGGATATGACACTTAGAACTTCAGAAGACCACTTGAGAGAAAACTCAAGTGATGAGGACTATGGCGATGACTTGGCACTTCTAACAAGAAAATTTAAAAAATTAATTATAAGAAACAAGTTTAAGAATGACACAAAAAATAAACTTGAACCCAAGAAGGACCAAGTTATTTGCTACGAGTGCAAAAAGCCGGGACACTACAAAAGTGATTGTCCCCAAGAAAAAGAGAACATCAAAGAAGAAGGCGCTCAAAGTAACGTGGGATGACTCGAGCGCGTCCGAAGAAGAGGAGTCCAACACTGAGCAAGTTACTCATTACGCCTTAATGGCCATCGGAGAGGAGGTAACGAATTTAATAGATGTAGATTTATCATTTGATGAATTATTAAATGCCTTCCATGACTTATTTGATGAATGCAATATTATTAGTAGAAAATATAAATTGTTAAAAAAGGAGCTTGATAGTCTTACTTGTAATTTTGATAAGTTAAAAACTGAATATCATGATAGTTTAAGTTCATGTATAAAATGCCATCATCTAGAAACTCTCCAAAAGGAAAACTTGCTACTTAAGGACACCTTGAAGAAATTCGAGGTTGGTAGCAAGTCATTGAACATGATCCTTGCAAACAAGGGTCACGTTCCCAAAAGAAGTGGAATCGGATTTGTGAGAAATCCTCACCAAAATCCAACCACCTTCATAAAATGCCCCATCTTACATGTTCGACACCAAAGCAAATGCAATTTTTGTTGCAAACTTGGACACAAAACGCATTATTGTCCATTCAAGAAAATTATTTCGAACAAATTAATTTGGGTTCCTAAAGGAACCATGATAAATTCTATGTAACATCATAAACAATGTAGATCTATTTTTGAGGCACCCAAAAGCAAATGGGTACCTAAAGATCATCCTTTCTTGTAGAATCCTATACCATCGCAAACTAGGAGCAAGAGATGGTACCTTGATAGTGGATGCTCAAGGCATATGACCGGAGATCCATCTCAATTCTCTAAACTCACTAGCATAGACGAAGGCTATGTCACCTTCGGAGATAACAACAAAGGTAAAATCATTGGCAAAGGAACCATAGGTAACAAATCCAACTTCTTTATTGAAGATGTTTTGTTAGTTGATGGTTTAAAACATAACCTCTTGAGCATTAGTCAATTATGTGATAAAGGATATATTGTCAGATTCGAATCTAATGCTTGCATCATTGAAAAACCACACAAAAACACGTCTATGATTGCATTAAAACAAAATAACGTATACACTATTGACATCAATGAATTGTGTAATGAAATGTGTTTTTCGGTTTTGAATGAGGATGCTTGGCTATGACATAGAAGATTAGGTCATGCTAGCATGAAACTAATCACTCAAATATCATCTAAAGAACTTATATGAGGAATTCCTCATATCAAGTTCATCAAAGATAATGTATATGATGCTTGCCAATTAGGTAAACAAATTAAGGGTAGTTTCAAATCTAAGAATCAAATAAGCACCTCTAGGCCCTTACAATTGATCCATATGGACTTGTTCGGACCAATCTCTACATCAAGCCTAGGAGGTAGCAAATATGCCTTCATCATTGTAGATGACTATAGCAGATACACATAGACTTACTTCTTAAAATAGAAAAATGAATGCTTTAGATATTTTACCAAGTTTTGTAAACTTGTTCAAAATGAGAAGGGTTATATGATTTCGTCAATTAGAAGTGATCACGGTGATGAATTTCAAAACCATAATTTCCAAGAATTTTGTGAACTCAATGGATATAACCATAACTTCTCTACTCCAAGAAATCCTCAACAAAATGGAGTAGTAGAAAAAAAAAATCAAAATTTACAAGAAATGGCAAGAACCATGTTAAATGAACATAGTCTACCTAAATATTTTTGGGCCGAAGCCGTAAACACTGCATGCAATATTTTAAATAGAGTTCTAATAAGACCCTTACTCATTAAAACTCCCTATGAGTTATGGAACAACAAAAAACCCAATGTTTCATATTTTAAAGTCTTTGGGTGTAAGTGTTTTTATCTTGAATGAAAAAGATAACTTAGGAAACTTTGATGCTAAATCCGATGAAGAAATCTTTCTTGGTTATTCTTCGGTTTCTAAAGCTTTTCGTATCTTTAATAAAAGAACCTTAATTATTAAAGAATCCATTCATGTTGTTTTCAATGAGATTTCCGAAATCAAGAAAAACGATTTTGATGATGATGTTAATTTTGATTTCTTGAATTTAAATGAAACCCCGTCTCCAACTAGCAACTTGGATGCATCTACTTCCGAAACATCCTTACCTAAGGATTGGAAGTATGTAGATGCTCATCCTAAGGAACTAATCTTAGGAGATACATCAAAGGGGGTTTAAACACGTTCTTCTCTTAAAAATTTTGATGCCAACGCCGCTTTTCTCTCCCAAATTGAACCCAAATGTGTTGACGAAGCCATGAAAGATGATTCATGGATTATCGCAATGCAAGATGAATTAAATCAATTTGAGAGAAATGAGGTGTGGAAGTTTGTTCTTAGGCCAAATGACCATTTAGTTATTGGTGCTAAATGGGTTTTTAGAAACAAGCAAGATGAATATGGTATCGTGGTTGGAAATAAGGCTAGATTAGTGGCCAAAGGTTTCAACCAAGAAGAAGGTATCGATTACGAAGAAACCTTCGCTCCTGTGGCTCGATTAGAAGCCATATGGATGCTCCTTGCCTATGCTAGTAGCAATAATTTTAAGTCGTTTCAAATGGATGTTAAAAGCGCTTTTCTTAATGGCTTTATTTCCGAAGAAGTCTATGTTGAACAACCTCCTGGATTTGAAAATAATAGCCTCCCTAATCATGTGTTTAGATTAACTAAAGCTCTCTATGGTTTAAAACAAGCTCCGAGGGCTTGGTATGAGAGAATTAGTTCTTTTCTTATTGAAAATAATTTCTCAAAAGGCAAGGTTGATACTACATTGTTCATCAAGAATTTTGAAAATAATTTTCTTATTGTTTAGATTTATGTTGATAATATTATCTTTGGTTCTACGAATAAATCTCTTTGTGAATCTTTTGCTAAAACTCTGAGTCTTGAATTCGAAATGAGTTTAATGGGAGAATTAACATTCTTCTTAGGCTTACAAATCAAACAACTAAGCAATGACATCTTTATTAGTCAAACTAAATATGCTATGAATTTTCTAAAAAAGTTTAATATGAATAACTCAAAAGCTATTAACACTCCTATGAGCACCTCCACTAAGTTAGAAATTGATGAAAGTGGAGAAAGCTTCGATCAAAAAACTTATAGGGTTATGATAGGAAGTTTACTTTACCTCACTGCAACTAGACCAGATATCATGTTCAATGTAGGACTTTGTGCTAGATTTCAATCAAACCCTAAGATATCTCATCTCAAAGCAGTTAAAAGAATACTTAAATATCTTAATGGTACCACAAATCTAGGATTATGGCACCCAAAATCAGAGAATCTTGAATTAATTGCTTATACTGATGCGGATTTTGCTGGTTGTAGACTAGATAGAAAAAGCACATCAAGAACATGTCAATTTTTAGGGCATGCCCTTGTTTCCTGGTCATTTAAGAAATAAAACTCAGTTGCACTATCAACAACCGAAGCTGAATATATTGCAGCATGTGCATGTTGTGCATAAGTTGTATGGATGAAAAACACCTTAGAAGATTATAAAATTCATCTTAAAAATATTCCCATTAAATGTGATAACACAAGTGCAATATGCTTAACGAAAAATTCTATACAACACTCAAGAACAAAACATATTGATATTAGACATCACTTTATATGAGATCATGTTACTAATCATGATGTAATCATAGAGTTCATTAATACTAAACATCAACTAGCTTATATTTTTACAAAACCTCTAAGTGAAGAACAATTTGATTTCATAAGAAGAGAATTAGGAATGTTGATGTGTTCGAATACATAAACTAGTTAAAATTATCTTTCGAACTTTATTGAATGATCATATCACTTGACTGTCATTACATGCCTAAATAACATGTTGGAAATTATGTGTTGAATACAAAAATTTCCATAACAATAAGCATGTTTTTTATCTTCATGATTGTATTTGAAAATCTGTAGCATAGTCTTATCCGAATGCATGAAAGTGTTAATTTCATTTTCGGATTCGCTTAACAATTGGTATCCTAAAAATCGGATTTTCTCATACACTTATATGAAAAATATTTTTCTGAAATGGATTTGATGAAATGATTCCTACTTATGAATTTCATCTTGAAATATGGATGATAATGTTTTTACTTGCAAAGATTTGCTTCACATACATATCTTGATACCTGAAGCATGATTTAATCTCTCAACAGTTTTAACTTCACTCAAAGTAAACTCACAAATAGCTGGTATCATAAATGACCTTCCTCCTTCATACAAAAAGATTATAACAAATAAAAAGGAAGAAGTATTCAAAGTGATCTACATATCATGCTTGTACAATTGATTTCTTATCACTTACTATTGGAAAATAACTTAAACCTAGTAAAGGCATGAACGACTATCACACTTATGCTCAAAATTTGCTTATATTGTTCTCCTGGTATCACAACTACCATGCTTTTTGTTGATGATAAAGGGGGAGAAATATATGAGTATTAATACCATGCTTGCATCACTAAGAGATGCTATGATTGCTATAATTTGCATTATGCCTTGTTTGTATCATGTCAAGATATCAAACAAAAAACTTGCATCGTAATTTTACGTATTGATATCTTACCATGTGATGAAATGTAATAATTGCTAAAACATTTGAAATGTGTGATCATGTAATGATATCAAAATCTTACTTCACAGTTTTACATGTTGATATCTTACAATATGATGAATTGCTACTATTATCATCATTCAAACTTGTAATGTAAAATTTGAAAATGAATGTCAAGCCTTGACATCATCTTCAGAGAGATACATAATGATGGGAGTATTGATAAGTTTAAATGATTTTAACTTATCAATATGTCTCTTGAATTCAAAGGTTTTAAATTCAAAAATGACTTATCTCAAGTATGGCATATAGACAGGGGGAGTTAAGGTTAACTCCATTATCAATTGATTGTCATCATCGAAAAGGGGGATATTGTTGAATCTCGGATTTTGATGATGAAGTCAATTGTTATTTGTTATCTAATCTATATGTTGAGATAAGTGTGCAGGATTAACTACGATGAAAGTAAGACATGCAGCAGGAGTTGCGCCGGAGTCAAGACAATGATCACGTTGGGAGTTCGAGAGTTCGACGGAAGTTCGGACAGTCGTCGGAGGTTCTGCGGGAACAAATTCGAGAAGTCCATGAGCTTGCTAAAGAAGCTAGTTGGAACTCGCCAAGTGGATCGTCGCAAGTCCAGGAGTTTGCCGGAAGTCCGCGGGAGCATCACCGAGGGTTCATCGGATGATCGACGGAAGTTCGCCGGAAGCTCGCCGGAAGAAGCGATTAACGCACCGGAGCAAGTTGCAGTAAATGTCTTAGGGAATATCATAGTTAGCACAATGATTAAGTTGAAAATAGGAGGTGATCCCATTAACTTAATCTTGGGGCAATTGGGCCCCTGAAAAACCCAAATTGGGCCGAATGGATCAACCCATTCGGACCCTGATTTCTGCTAGGCGGTTGAATCGCCCAAGCCAGGAGGTGGCACTACCTGGGCTGAGTCTTCGAGGGAGACTAGGCAGTGCAACCGCCCCAGCCAGAAGGTGGCACCGCCTGGGCTCAGTCTCCGAGCGAGACTGGGCGGTGCAACCTCCCCTGACAGGAGGTGGCACCGCTTGAGCTCGGTCTTCGAGCTCTGCTAGGAGGTGCAACCGCCTCAGTCAGGCGGTGGCACCGCCTGAGCTCAGTCTTTGAGCTCTGGTAGGAGGTGCAACCACCCCTGACAGGAGGTGGCACCGCCCAGAGGCTCAATCTTCGAGCTTTGCCAGGCGGTGCAACCGCCTTAGTTAGGAGGTGCAACCGCCAGATCCCGAAATTCCGAGAATTGACAGTTTTGAGCTCCAAATTTGAACTAGGTTGGGGGCTATAAATACCCCACCCATTCAGCACTAAAAGCACACAACAAACACCGAAATCCTGATGTTGTTCTGTGATTTTTAGAGCTCAAAATTGTTGTAAAGGCCAAAAGTTCTTCTCCCTCTTTTCTTCCAAGTTCTGAGCTTTAAAGAGAGGAGAGAAAATTCTGTAAGGGTTGTCTCCTAAGCCCGTCAAAAGGAGTGAAACTGTAAAAGGGTGGTTGGCCTTCGCCTATTGAAGGAAGGCCTCTAGTTGACGTCGGTGACCTTGTCGGTGGAGGAAGCCAAAAGTGGAGTAGGTCAAGATTGACCGAACCACTCTAAATCTCGGTTTGCATTTACTTTGAGCATATTATCTTTACTGTAAACCTCCTCAAAAGCTTACTGCTTTCTATGCATATACGATCGGGTTTCAAGCTTTGCACTTTCCGAATCGGCGTTTAGACGTAAATCAGTTTCATCGTACGATCATCATATTTCTATTTGCGTTTACGTCTTGATTTTTATCATAACTGCAAACTGCCTTCATATCCTTGCTTAAACTACATCTCGCTTAATCAAGTGATTTACGAATATGCATTTAGACATAAATCAGTTTTTTCGTACTAATATCATATTTCAGTTTGCGCCTACTATCTGATTAGAGTCATAACTGCAAACTGCATTTATATCTTTGCTGCATCTCGCTTAAACAAAAGTTAAAGTGATTTACGAATCGGCTTTCTTACCAAAATCACTTTTAACGAACAAACGCAGCTTTTATTTTAATCATAGAAGGTTTTCCGCTGCACTAATTCACCCCCCCCCCCCCCCCCGCCCCTTCTTAGTGCTCTTGATCCTAACAGATGCATCCATTTCTGAAACACCCTTACCCAAGGATTGGAAGTATGTAGATGCTTATCCTAAGGAGCTAATCCTAGGAGATACATCTAAGGGGGTTCAAACACGTTTTTCTCTTAAAAATTTCTGTGCCAACGCCACTTTTCTCTCCCAAATTGAACCTAAATGTATTGACGAAGCTATGAAAGATGATTCATGGATTATCGCAATGCAAGATGAGTTAAATCAATTTGAGAGAAATGAGGTGTGGAAGCTTGTTCCTAGGCCAAATGACTATTTAGTTATTGGTACTAAATGGGTTTTTAGAAACAAGTAAGATGAATCTGGTATCATGGTTAGAAACAAAGCTAGATTAGTGGTCAAATGTTTCAACCAAGAAGAATGTATT
Organism: Musa acuminata AAA Group; assembly: GCF_036884655.1. Classification (NCBI taxonomy): domain Eukaryota; kingdom Viridiplantae; phylum Streptophyta; class Magnoliopsida; order Zingiberales; family Musaceae; genus Musa; species Musa acuminata. The sequence goes on along the minus strand of NC_088355.1, from coordinate 21,663,477 downwards.
GATTACGAAGAAACCTTCGCTCTTGTGGCTAGATTAGAAGCCATAAGGATGCTCCTTGCCTATGCTAGTAATAACAATTTTAAGTTGTTTTAAATGGATGTTAAAAATGCTTTTCTTAATGGCTTTATTTTTTAAGAAGTTTATGTTGAACAACCTTCCAGATTTGAAAATAAAAGCCTCCCTAATCATGTATTTAAATTAACCAAAGCTTTTTATGGTTTAAAACAAGCCCCAAGGGCTTGGTATGATAGATTAAGTACTTTTCTTATTGAAAATAATTTCACAAAAGGCAAGGTCAATACCACATTGTTTATCAAAAATTTTGAAAATAATTTTCTCATTGTTCAGATTTATGTTGATGATATTATCTTCGGTTCTACGAATAAATCTCTTTGTGAATCTTTTGCTGAAACCATGAGTCTCGAATTTGAAATGAGTTTGATGGAAGAATTAACCTTTTTCTTAGGCTTACAAATTAAGCAACTAAGCAATGACATCTTTATTAGTCAAACTAAATATGCCTTAGATTTGCTAAAAAGATTTAATATGAATAGCTCAAAAGCTATTAACACTCCTATAACCACCTCCACTAAGTTAGAATTTGATGAAAGTGGAGAAAGCTTCAATCAAAAAACTTATAGGGGTATGATAGGAAGTTTACTTTACCTCACTGCAATTAGACCAGATATCATGTTCAGTGTAGGACTTTGTACTAGGTTTCAATCGAACCCTAAGATATCTCATTTTAAAGCGGTTAAAAGAATACTTAGATATCTTAAAGGTACCATAAATCTAGGATCATGGTATCCAAAATCCGAGAATTTTGAGTTAATTACGTATGCTGATGCAGATTTTGCAGGGTGTAGATTAGATAGAAAAAGCATATAAGGATCATATCAATTTTTGGGACATTCCCTTGTTTCCTGGTCATCTAAGAAATAAAACTCGGTTGCACTATCAATAACCGAAGCTGAGTATATTGCAGCTAGTGCATGCTGTGCACAAGTTGTGTGGATGAAAAACACCTTAGAAGATTATAAAGTCCATCTTAAAAACATTCCCATTAAATGTGATAACACAAGTGCAATATGTTTAACAAAGAATCTCATTCAACACTCAAGAACAAAACATATTGATATTAAACACCACTTCATACGGGATCATATCACTAATTATGATGTAATTATAGAGTTTATTGATACTAAGCATCAACTAGCTGATATTTTTACAAAACCTCTAAGCGAAGAACAATTTGATTTCATTAGAAGAGAATTAGGAATGTTAATGTGTCCGAATGCATAAATTTGTTAAAATCATTTTTCGGACTTTATTGATTGAATGATCAAATCACTTGATTGTCATTACATGCCTAAAATTATATGTTGGAAATTATGTTTTTTGGATACAAAAATTTCCATAACAATGAGCATGTTTTGTCTTCATGATTGTATTTGAAAATCTATAGTATAGTCTTGTCCAAATGCATGAAAGTGTTAATTTCATTTTCGGATTCTCTTAACTAGTGGTATCCTAACAATCGGATTTTCTCGATACATTATCCTTTTCCGAACTTAATAAGTATATGTATATCGAGTTTGATTCTCATCATTGATTTTTGACATATGGAATCAACTAGCAAAAAACATCTCTCAAACACTTATCATGTGAAAAATATTTTTTGAGAAATGGATTTGATAAAATGATTCCTGCGTGTAAATTCCTTTTTGAAATATGGATTATAGTGTTTTTACTTGCAAGGATTTGTTTTACATACATATCTTGATCCTTGTAAAAATGGAATATGATTTAATCTCTCATCGATTTTAACTTCATTCAAAGTAAACTCATAAATATCTGGTATCACAAATAGCCTTCCTCCTACATGCAAAAAGATAATAACAAATGAAAAGGAAGAAGTATTAAAAGCTATCTCCATATTATGTTTTCCTTGAGATGTTTGCATAATTGGTATCCTATCACTCACTGTTGGAAAATGACATGAACCTAGTTATGGCATTAATAAAACTGCACTTATGCTTAAAAATTATTTATATCATCTTCCTTTTTGTTGTTGACAAAGGGGGAGAGATATATGAATTGATGCTATGATTATGTCATGCTTGCATCATCGAAAATATATGAATCGATGATAACTATGATTGCCATATTTGTATCATATTAAGATATCAAGAACTTGCATCATAATTTTACATGTTGATATCTTATATTTAACTGCTACAATCATTCATATTTGAAATGTAAAACTTGAGAATGGATGTCAAGTCTTGACATCATTTTCAGTAAGATACATCATGATAGGAATCATGATATGAGTAATTGATAAGGTTAAGACTTCTTAACTTATCAATAAGTCTATTGATTTCAAAAGCCTTGAATTCAAGAATGACTTATCTCAAGTATGACATATAGATAAGGGGAGTTAAGGTTAACTCCGTTATCAATTGATTGTCATCATCAAAAAGGGGGAGATTGTTGTTGAATCTCGTATTTTGATGATGAAACTACTTGATATATGTTTATGATTTAATCTGCGTTTTGAGTGACGCAGGATGCTTCGATCAGGATGAGACAATTAAAGCAGGAAAATCATATTGTGCCGAAGGAACATGTCAGAAGATTGGACGTCGGGCCAGTGGATCGGTCGACGTATCGACAGAAGGCTTCGGGCCGTGGACTCGGGCATCGGGCCAAGAAGAGCGGGTATTGTGCCAAGGATATCGGAGTTGCGGAGTCAACTGGCCGATTGGGCAATAGGCTGCACGAGAGGACGATGCGCCGAAGAATCGGACGAAGCGTCGAGGGACCAATGACATGTCGGACAACTTGGTTAATTGCTTAGGATTAATTATCTCGATTGAAGTTTTGTTTTAATTGTGCAGGATTAACTATGATAACGATGAAGACATAAAGCGAAACAAAGTGTCGGAGTCAAGCGCGAAGGATTTGTTGCGAGTTCGAGAGTTCGACGGAAGTCCGAAGATTCGTTGGGAGTTCACGGAGCTCGCCGAGAAAGATCGGAGCTTGCCGAAGAAACTCGTTGGAACTCGCTAAGAACAAATCGTGAAGTCTAGGAGCTTGCCGGGAGTCCGCAGAATGGTTTCCGAGAGTTCATCGGAAGACCGCCGGAAGTTTGCCGGAAGCTCGCTAGAAGAAGTCTTGACTTGCGGACTTTGTAATAGCTTAGAAAATGTCTTTAAATTCATAGTTAGCACGTTAATTAGGGTTAGGATTAGGTGTTAATCCTATAACCCAAGTAGGGGCCAATTAGGCCCAAGTTCGGACTGGTTTGGACCAAGTTTGGAGCCAAACCAAGTGAGCTGGAATAGTGAAGAGGTGCCACCTCTCCAGCCTGGAGGTGCCACCGCCAGGGTTGGGAGGTGCAACCGCCCCAGCCAGGAGGTGCAACCGCCTGGGCTGAGGGGTTGAGAGGTGCAACCGCCCCAGCCAGGAGGTGCAACCGCCAGGGCTGCGAGGCTGGGAGGTGCAACCGCCCCAGCCAAGAGGTTGCACCGCCAGAGCTCAAGTTCCGAGCTCTGCCAGGCGATGCAACCACCGAGCTCAGTCTTCGAGCTCTGGCAGAGAGGTGCATCAGCCTGAGCTCAGTCTCGAGCTCTGCCAGGTGATGCATTCACCAAGCTCAGTCTTCGAGCTTTGGCAGAGAGGTGGATCAGCCTGAGCTCAGCTTGGAGCTCTGCCAGGTGATGCAACCACCGAGCTCAGTTTCGAGCTCTGCCAGGTGATGCAATCACCAAGCTCAGTCTTCGAGCTCTGCCAGGTGATGCAACCATCGAGCTCAGTCTTCGAGCTCTGGCAGAGAGAAGCAATCGGCAGAGCTCAGTCTTCGAGCTCTGCCAGGCGGTGCCACCTCTCCAGTCGAGAGGTGCAACCGCCTGATCCCAGAATTCTGGGATTTGATCGATTTGATCGTTTTGAGCTCGGATTTTGAATTGGGTTGGGGCCTATAAATACCCCACCCATTCAGCACTGAAAAGAAAAAGACCTATACCGAAATCTTGATCTTTTCTGTGATTCTAAGAGCTCAAAAGTGTTGTAAAGCCTTTAAGTCTCCTCCTTCTGTTCTTCAAGTTTTCAATTGTAAAGTGAGGAGAGAAAGGTCTGTAAAGGTTGTCTCCTAAGCCTGTCAAAAGGAGAGAAATTGTAAGAGGGAAGTTTGGCCTTCGCCCATTGAAGGAAGGCACCTAGTTGACGTCGGCAACCTCATCGGTGGAGGAAGCCAAAAGTGGAGTAGGTCAAGGCTGACCGAACCACTCTAAATCTCTGGTTTGCGTTTATTTCCGAGCACTTTATCATTACTGCAAACCTCCCTCATCACTACTGCTCTCTGCGCTTTCACGAACAAGTTCTAAGTGCTGTTCTTCCAAATCTGCATTCAGACGTAAACTCGTAGTTTCATACATTACAGTTTACGTTTTCGTTTGATTCTGCAGAACTGTTTTCCGTGCTTTTACGAACGAGCTTCTTTGCAGTTTACGCTTACATTTTAATCCTATTAATAACTGCAATCTGTCCTCTACGATTTTACGAACGAGTTTCAACATTTAGACGTAAAACTGCATTCAGACGCAAATCGGCTTTCCTCGCTCAATCATCAGATTTCAGTTCACGTTTACGTCTTGATTTCAACTGCATACTGCCTTCTGCGAGTATACAAACGAGTTTCAAAGTTTGGACGTAAATCTGCGTCTAGACGTAAAACTGCGTTTAGACGTAAATCTGCGTTTAGACGTAAAACTGCGTTTAGACGTAAATCTGCGTTTAGACGTAAAACTGCGTTTAGACGTAAAACTGCGTTTAGACGTAAATCTGCGTTTAGACGTAAATCTGCATTTAGACGTAAATCTGAGTTTAGACGCAAAACTGCGCTTAGACGCAAAACTGCGCTTAGACGCAAAACTGCGCTTAAACGCAATCTGCGCTTAGACGCAAACTGCACTTAGATACAAACTGAGAATTTGCTTTTGCATCATAATAGTTTTTGAACGAACGCAGCTTTTGGTTTTTAAATTATTATAAGATTTCCGCTGCACTAATTCACCCCCCCCCTCTTAGTGCTCTTGATCCTAACAATTGTTGTATCTCAGATTTTGATGATGAAGTCAATTGTCATTTGTTATCTAATCCATATGTTGAGATAAGTGTGTAGGATTAATTACGATGAAAGTAAGACATGCAGCAGGAGTTGAGCCGTAGTCAAAGACTATGATCACGTTGGGAGTTCGAGAGCTCGACGGAAGTCCGGACGGTCGTCGGAGGTTCTACGAGAACAAATCTGAGAAATACAGAAGCTTGCCAAAAGAAGCTCGTCGGAACTCGCTAAGTGGATCGTCGCAAGTCCAGGAGTTTGCCGGAAGTTCGTCGGAGCATCGCGGAGGTTCGTCGGATGTTCGTCGAAAGTTTGCCGGAAGCTCGCCGGAAGAAGCGATTAACGCACCGGAGCAAGCTGTAGTAAATGTCTTAAGAATTGTCGTAGTTAGCATGTAGATTAAGTTAGGAATGAGAGGCGATTCTATTATCTTAATCTATGGGCAATTCAGCCCTTGATAGACCCAAATTGGGTCGAATGGATCAACTCATTCGGACCAGAATTCCTACTAGACGGTGGCACCGCCAGGGTCGACGGTGGCACTGCCTAGGAGAGGGTCTCCTAGGAAAGCTGGGCAGTGCAACCACCCCAGGCAGGCGGTGGCACCGCTTGGGCTCAGTTTCCGAGCGAGACTAGGCGGTGCAACCGCCCCTGTCAAGCGGTGGCACCGTCCAGAGGCTCAGTCTCCGAGCTCTGCCAAGCGGTGCAACCGCCCCTGACAAGCGGTGGCACCGCCTAGAGGCTCAGTCTCCGAGCTCTGTCAGGTAGTGTAACCGCCCCAATCAGGCAGTGCAACCGCCAGACCCCGAAATTCTAGGAGATGACAATTTTGAGCTCGAAATTCAAACTGGTTTGGGGCCTATAAATACCACATCCTTTCAGCAATGAAAGGGCAACCCAAAGCACCGAAAATCCAATCTTACTCTGTGATTTTTAGAGCTCAAAAGTGTTGTAAAGGCTAGAAGTTCTCCTCCCTCTTTTTCCAAGTTTTGATCTTTCAAGAGAGGAGAGAAAAGTTTGTAAGGGTTGTCTCCTAAGCCTATCAAAAGGAGTGAAACTGTAAAAGGGTGGTTGACCTTCGCCTATTGAAGGAAGGCCTCTAGTGGACGTCGGTGATCTTGTTAGTGGAGGAAGCCAAAAGTGGATGTAGGTCAAGATTGACCGAACCACTCTAAATCTCGGTTTGCATTTACTTTGAGCATTTTATCTTTACTGCAAACCTCCTCAATAGCTTACTGCCTTCTGCTCTTTTACGAACTCACTTTCAAGTTAAGTTTCTGAAAACGATTTTACGTCGGAAATCGATTTTATCATACGAACATCATATTTCAGTTTGCGCTCCGATTTCTATCTTAACTACAAACTTCCTGCCTTACTTTACTTCAAATACATTTCCGTAAGCTTTCAAAGTTATTATCTGCACGAAACGACTTTTACGTCGGAATCGGCTTTCAACGTACGAACGCAGTTTTAATCGTCGAAAGTTTTTCGTTGCACTAATTCACCCCTCCCCCCGGGGGCTCTTAGTGCTCTTGATCCTAACAAATATGCCTTAGAAAGGTATTTATGTCGATGATCTTTATTTCGCAACACAATATTTTACGAACCAAAAAAAAAAAAATCGTCTTGTATCGTCCATGCTATTTGACCTATAAAAAACTTTTTTTTAATATTTATATATTGAAATAAAGCTTTTAAAGATAAAATAAGTTATTTTTTGAAATGTGTAAGGATAAATATGTAAAAAGACCAACTTATAGTTACTATTCAATTCATCAAATGTTGTTGCTCTCGATAATCCCTTAAAAATAATAAAATATAATTTTACTATTTAGAACCCCTAGTCCTTTTATTACAGATCGTATCCCTTTTTTTTCTTTTTGTTTCCCACAGCCCCTCGATGTTGCTCCCTCGTGGCTTTGTCGCTTTCTCGTTACTTATCGCTCATCGCTCGATTGTTAGTTTTTCTTTGCTCGTTACTCGACGCCCCATCAAAAATATTTTGTATTCGTTTGATATCAGTCAATGCTGTCACTCGCTCACTGGTACAAGGCGACAATGGTGAGACCATTTTTTGTTCATTTGCAACGATGAGGGTCTTTATGATTTTGGAGAAAGATTACTATTTACAATCCTAATAATATTAGTTTTAATATTTAAAAACTATTAAAATTAACATAAATATCTTCTTCTTTTTTAATCTCCTCCTCCGCCTCCGGTTAAAATATAAAAAAAAACATCGGAATCAAGGGGACAATAAATAGTATGCTCAGCTCGATCCTGAGATCGAAATAATTTGAAGTGCCATAAATACCCCCATCACATACGTCAATCCTCGGGAAAGGCATATCTTGCGGTGCAAGAAAGACTTGTCCGTAGCAACAGCAACACACACGCGACGACGCGACGAAATGGCGGTGCCTCCGCTTATAAGGTTTGACGGATTCCCCGCTCGCTTCGCCTTTGCCCTCCGTTTCTTGTCACTCTCCGACTCCCCAAGTCGGACGCGGAGGAGAGTAGGAGACTCTTTCTCTGACGGTTGATCGCTGTTCTCGTTTGTAACCGTCTGTTCTTCGAGTTCCATCTTCATCCAACGCGCCGGTTCTCGGTATGGATTCCTTTTCTAGTAATCTTTGCTGCTATATGGTAGTCTCTTGTGGTTTTGAGACGGATCGATCGAACCCTTCCCCTGTCCTTCGTTTGATCTTTCCGCGAAGGTCTCGGGATGAATCATCAGTTTCATGTTGGTGGGTGAATTAGTTCCTGAATTTATATCCTTAAGACTGTCTCGGAAGGATGTTAAGAACATTAGAGGGAACCGTACATGATGATATTGAGATTAGAGATTCGCACTCAACGTCATACGGTAATGGAAAATACGAAATGCTTCTTAGCCCCTAAAGCGGTTGCTGTGGATTGGCAAACCTGTAATGAGCAACGTCTTGTTTATTTTTCTTGCAGCATGATGTGTCGATTTTAGTGACTCATCTCGTAGACACCTGATTTTATAGCTTCTAATGTATGGAATTGCCTAATTCGTTGATGAAGGTAGCCCTATTCTGTTTGTGGATTTCATATGAAAAATTACATTTTGCGTCATTCTTGTGGAAATTTAATCGTGCGAGGTCAAAGCAGACAAGATGATTCAAGGTTTACGAGAAAAAAATATTTTCAGGAGCTTTAATGCTTATGGTCATCAAGAAGCTCTCTGATTCTGTCTGGTGAAAATTTTTGCCTATGGTTTGAGACAATTAGCCTAATTATAAAATGTTCGAGTTTCAAATTTAGGGAATTTCATGGGACTTTTTGTGTTGAGTTTATATCGGATAAGCAAGACATGTCTTCTTGAAAGCATGTTAGCTGTCATTCTTTATATATTTTTACCTGAACTGTATATTAAAGCGGTTATACAGATTGCATTCTGTTTCAATTTAATTGTCAGATGGTTTTAAATGTATTTCAACTCAACCCGAAGATGACCCCAAAATGTCTTGCTGACACCTCTCAATAGCAGGCAAGATGAAATAGTTTAGTATTTGCATATTTCACTTTTAAGGCTGATAAATGAGGACTCTGTACAAGGTTTTTTAAAAAAAATGTTCCATTAGGTTATTGAATTTGACAAATGAGGACTCTGTACAAAGTTTTTAAGGCTGAAAATTGTTCCATTTGGAAAGCTTAATATGGTTGGATTAATGAGACTAACATTTGTTGGACTTGTGTATCTTGATTGGCTCTAGACATTATTGATCTGAAGCTTAAGTAGCTGAGACTTCTGAACAAAGTTTTGCCAGATATCAGTAATTGTTAGAACAATGTATAGACCAACTCTCAAATCGGAAAAGAAAATTTATAGCAGCTTGGAAGTGCTTTAATAACTGTATGCATTTGATTTTTTTATTCTTTTTAGGCTTTATTCTGGTACCAGAATGTTTATGTGGTTGTTGAGGTTATTACCAGTGATGTAGGTTTTATTAGTTTGCTGACATAGCTGTTCAAAAGTTGCTATTATGACAAGTTTCATGAGTCTGCATAATGCACATGTTGAGTCTTAACCATGCATTATTTAAAGTTGGGTTTTAATTCCCAACAGCAAACTAACATAATTATTTCTCTTCTTTAGATCTTGCAAGTTTATCCATTTCAATTTATATTATACATCAGTGACAATATTTTGGTTGGTTAAGCGAATTGCTTATAACTCTTCAAGAACACACATTTATTTTAATCATGTTGGCCCCGACATGTCCATGACATGGCAATTATACTTGGTATGCAACTTGATGCAGAATCTTGTTCCTCTCATGTACTTGTTTGGGTTTCATACTATTTAGCAAATTCTTTGTTCTAGGTCCTTCTCTTGCTGTTCTTTCTCAATTCAGGACATCTGATTGGAAATGATGGCACAAATTTTGGAGTGTTCTATGGTTACAAATTATGTGTAATGAGAATCAGTTTTTTCCCCAAAGGGCCTTTTCTAATACATTTTCAAAAGTTATGTCGGTCTTGTTCTTTTATAGCAGTATGTTTTGCCTAACTAATGGGAAGTAAGACCTCAACATGTATAGCTGGGCTACATTTCTGGTCTTGTTTCTTGTTACTTACAAATGACTGTTCAAAAATCAGAATCATGCTCAATATTACTGATGGTTAGGTTGAACATGTTTTTGAAGATCATCATGTTATGTTCTTCTTTCAATCTGATATTTTTCCATTAATTAACTTTTACAAAGTGGGAATAATATTATGCAATTGAAAATTTGCAGGTTTGTACTTGGAAGATATGGTAACACAATCAAGTTTTACCATACCAGCACCGGCTGTATGTCTGCCTGCATTTTCTCGATCTCAGAGACTGCTAGGTAAACACATCGCTGCTAGAAGATTGTATACTCAATAAAGCAAATGCTAGGAAGCCTCACATGGTGAGCTGTTGCACCCAGTCACTTAGGAGTGGTCGGTGAGCAATTAGTCCAACAACAAGACCTGAGCCAATTACATGCTTGAGGTCAGTGTGAACCATATGCACACAGTGCTGCACAGTGTGCATCATGAAACAGAGATGAGTCACTCAGTAGATTAGTAATAAATGATAATGAATTAGTTATGAGCTTTTCATTATATGATTTGATGATAGTTTAATATGAACTGTCAGATGGCCATTTTAATGTTTAATCTTGATAGTTTAGGATAAGTTGTGCAATAATATAATGCAGCTGTAAGTTCTTAAGTTGTCAAAGTTATTGGGTTTTAATTGCTTCGATGTATTTAGGATCAAGGATTTTAATTTCGAATGATACCACCTGGTTAGTGTTGTTTCCTCCCTGTTACCACACGAAATCGGTCAGTGACGATAGATTTCGACCGTCGCCGCCCGGTACCGGGCGGTATTAGCTAAGGGAGAAGAAGAGGGAGAACCTGGAGATCCGTCGTCGCTCTCCCTCGACGATCTTGATCCGTCGGCACCCTCCCTCGTCGGACGCCGCAGATAAGATATCGCCTCCTCGTATGAGGCGACAAGGCCTCATCATCGTTGACGACTTCTCATCCGTGTGGGGAGAAGAAACCAAGCAGAAGAAACGACTTCTCATCCGCGAGGGATAAGTCTCAGTTCTCCAAAGGGAGAATTATGTTCAACGAACCGCACATGTTGAGTAGTATCTCAAAACAACAACTCCACAAAGCTTAATGGACCGAGCGAGCGGCGAGGAGTCGTCGCCTGATCTCGCTTGAGATAATGCATTGGGGGATGCATTGCGAGATCAAGTGGGGGAGCGACTTAAGGCAATACAAATGAAGGCACACTTGGAGCCAATATGGAGATCAGACTTAACGAAGGGCTGACTCGTGGAATGGTGAGCGCGAGGGCCACCATCAACTTAATGCAAATTGAGGAGCAGAGCAACTTGGGTGTCACTTGGTGAAGGACCCAAGCTGCATGAAGGGAGTTGGTATAGAAAATGGAACATGGAGCGGAGGCACGAAGCTTTCCTTGGAGAGAGGTTCAAGACGTGAACTCTTACAAAGGCAAGAGCTGGATCATGTCGTTCAATGGGTCCCTCATTCTGCATAGTGCCAAAGACGAAGGGAGCTTTGAGGCACATGCACTTTATTTCAGAAAAGCATTTGACGGAGGAACTAAGGCGACTTAACTTGCGGAGGCGAAGTTGGGTCAGAAGGCTTTGGCACAGGGCAAGAGGACGCGGAGGCGGGTACTCTTGAAGAATATATCACAGTGCTGTCATTCAAGTTGCCATGAGGGAAGCGGTGTGTAGCGGAGATTGTGCTGATGGGGGCAATGGCCTAGGATCCAGACAATGGTGCACTAATTTCAGCGAAGTCGGTGGACTTCGGGAGCTACTATGCAATGGACTATCCTAGAGCTGTATTCCGTTTGAGTGTGACCCGAGAGCGGGTGAACGAATGTCGATTGCCAGTGGAGCGAACACAATCGAAGGTGGAAGAGGCCCTACGTTGAGTTTGCAAAGGCCACACATGGAGGGAACGCAATCCGAGTTCATCCCATAATGATCAGAATGCAAAGGAGATGCCACTAGGAGGCTATATGGTGTAGCGGATCGTGGTGGAATAGTTCGTGGCAATGCAATACACATGAAATTAGTCCTGTGAGGGACTACTGAGAGCTCCACTTCGGTGAACAACACAATAGCAAGAAAGGCTATGGATTCAAGGAGTGAATGTCATGGTATCGTAGAGGTGAGTCTTTCGTGCGTGCATCGAATTTTGCATCAGATAAAAGCCTTCGTCATTAGCATTGGGGGGCTATGTACCATCGAGAGAGTATACCAAATGCAAGTACTAGTGAGTCCCATGGGAGAGACTTGATCATATAGAGGTATGATCAGAGCGGCTCAAGAGTTGGACTGTTCCAGAGCTCATATTCGCTCAAGGAAGCCCGACAAGTCAGAGGATAAGGCCGAGTAAGTGAACGTTGCTACTAAGGAAGCTAAGGAGAACAAAATCGGTGTGAACCCTACAATATGATGGCGGAGGTCATGCATAGGAGTTGCAGTCTGTCTTTCCATCGACCAAGGAGAACTGCTCCGAGAATACAGAGGTGTTGAAGCAAGGGGTCAAAAGGGGTGAGGAAACGACATCGAGTCCAGAGGGACTTAGCTACCCAAAAAAACCAAGTATCGGTTAGAATGTAGGTGGATTCGGAGGAGTGCCATAGAGATATATCTACCGATCGCGAAGAAAGGGATGCAGATGCGAGGTGACAGATAGTAGGGCCATGGGCAGACGAAGTCAAGTAACCTTTGCCTTTTCAATTCTTAAGAGAATGGGTGAAACTTAATACCTAAATTCTTATCTATCCAGCGGAGGAGCTCTGCACAGGTTCAAAGACCCTTCGAAGAAACCGAATTTAAGACGATAGTTATCAATTCCTCACCAATTGTGATCAATGCTATTTAGAGTAGATTATCTGCTTCATTTCTCAACAGAATGCTAATCGAAAGTGGAAGTGATGTGAACCTACTTGGAAGTGACGACTAAGTGAAAGAAGAATCGATAGACAAATTTTACCAAGGAATGACCCAAAAACTTTAAAGTTCGCGAGGCGATGCTCGTTAAAGCTCCAACAAGCATCCCACCTAGTTCAAGCGGCACGAAGCATTTGAGAGACCAGTGTATACTAAGGATGGTCTTTTCCTTCATCTGAGGGATCCGTAGGAAATAATAGGGATCAGCACATCTCAGTCAACCCCACACCAAAGTCAGAGTCATTGGCGAGTTGAAGTAGCATGGCGGATCAAAGTTCGACTACTCAACAACAGCGGCGGAGTCTAACTGGGAGCCGAAAGGCACATTGCAACTAGAGTAGAAGATTGAAGACTCAGTAAAGGCGAGGAGATGCAGCGTCTGCAAAGGCTTCGACGAAGATGTCGAAGGACTAATGGGGGAGAATGTCATGGACAAAACTGTAAACAAGGTGTTTGATGTAATGCTCATGTATGTTCGTGTCTTTCGATTTTGTTCATGCTTTGCACAGCATGTAAAGGGCCAGCAGTAGGTTTAGCAACCCCATTTTCTTTGGTTTTAGTGGCCATCCTTGGTTTACAAACAAAGGTTGTGTTATGTGGGCACTTGTGTGGATTTCAGTCTGTAGTGGATCATTTTGGACCCTTTGTTATGCGATCATTCAGAGCTTGTGAAGTCTATTTGTAATTTGCATTGGCTATGAAGTGTTTGCTGAAATGATTGCTTGTAGATCTCGAGTGAGACATTTTCTCTAACTCGTTTTCTCTTTTGTAGGTCCTAAGGGACCATAGGAGGTTTCGGGGAGGCTGATTTTTACGGACGGACATGCAAGGGTGCCGTACGACTTAGGCAAAACCAGCTAAGTGCATGATAACATGGGCAGAAGAAACGAGGCGACGTCGCCTCGATGATGTCGCCCCTTTTTTTTTATTTTTTTTAACTTTTTTATTATATATATGTATATACATATATACACCGAACGGTATGCTAAAATGTACTGCTCGATATACTTGTATCGAACTGTATCGAGTTGAGTTTGATACCCCGGTACAGTACGAAATTATGAACCTTGTTTAGGATTACTTAGTGTTTCAATGCAATTAGGCTTCAAGAGTAGGTTTGAGTGCGTAATGGCATGAATTTTACACTACTAGTAAACAATACTGAGAATTAGTTCTTAAGCAATCTAAACTATGTAATTTTATTTGGGTTAGTCATTATTTTCTTATATCCAACAACTTGGGGTTGCTGTTCTCTTTATGTAGCTCTCCACTTTAGTTGCTGTACTCTTTATGTAGCTCTCCACTTTAGTTTCAAAGCCAAATAGCACCTCTGTTGCTGACTAAAATATTGTGATGATTAATTGGTCTTCATCAATTCATATTTGATTTTTCTAAGAAATGCCTCTTTCCTCCTCATAGACAAGAAATGAATCTCATGTTCTTTTGATGTCAGGATGAAGCAAGTTTGGTGCCTTAATCATGTTTAGATTTGTTTGCATTAGCAATCTAAAACTTCATGTGCAGATTTAGACTAGGTGGTATTTAACAAACTTTTTGCAACTAAGCCACTTGTTGAGTTGGGAGTCATGTTTGTTTTGTTTTTGCCATTTGGTCACACATCTAATATTCTTTTGATAGTGGGGCTGAAACCTATATTGGGTTGTTATCCTCGATAGTTGTTAAGTATATAGCTCTGTCATCAAACTCTCTGCTGGGCCAGAATTATCAAACAGTGGTGCTACTCTTAACCAGTCAAAATGATTTTTGCTTCACTGCACTCCAGGCATATGAAATGGATTAGTCTTAGTTGCAAATATCTTGTATCTAAAATGCTGCATCAGACCTGCATTGGTGGGAACCTTGTGCATTGAGCTGCCCTTTTAGCTCTTGCTTCTGTTTCTAAACATATTTCTAATGTGTTCTCCGGCAACTCTTTTTTGTTCAAAATTGCACACTATTAAGTGTAATAAGACATGTTCAGCATCCTCAGGTTTTGCTGAGACCTGCTTTTCTGCTTTTGCACCTAGTTTGCCTCCATGCTCATGTTCCACATTGTTTTAACAATCAAGGATTGATTCTTGATTTTCTAAAAATGTGGTCTCACTTGTTTTAGCAAATAATTAGCAAAGAAAAAACCTGCACCTTGACAGATAGATCTTAGCCGAATATCTAATATTCTTAATAAGGTTCTTTAGTAAGGTCAAATTTTAAATTTTCACTAGCAAAAAAAGTTTCCTAGTTGCTCTTGACATTTTATTTTATTTTTGGCGGAACTACAAAGGGCTAACTTAGAGTAAAACTCCAATTGTTAATAAACACTCTCAATGCACAATTCTCCAGTAGGGCAACTGATAAAAGAAAATGTTGTTCATTTCTTTGTTGATTTTAAAATGATCAACTGGAGCAAGAACACATCACCATGGTATAATACGTGTCGGGAGCTCTAGAAAGGTTTAGGATATAGTAGTTCGTCAACAAAATTGTAAATCATAAAAGCTGAGTTACAAGGCTTTTATTAATGTGTTATTGTATGAAGATGTCTGACACCCTAATATTTGTATTAATATTCGATATGAAGTTTGAGGTTTTTCATCTACAGTGCAGTTTAGTTTCTTACCTTCTTTATCATGTGGTAGATGAAGTTAGTTAATTGTTAACTATCAGGTTATCTAATCTATAAGATATAGCTAAACTGGCTTTCCAGTGGTCATGGAAAATAAAGTAGATTGGTGTCATTAAGTGGTATATGATGACTGGACTACAGAAAACTAATCATGTTAACAATCAATTCTGTGAATTGAATAATCTTGGACCACAGATGTGAAAATTGTTCAGGGGACATGAAAGGACTACAGCTTGGATGGTTATGCTTATCAGCTTTTGCTGAATGGGTCCTCTTAATGTGATGAGACAATAACATAATTTTCCAATAGCAGGTTAATATCTTCAGTTGAGTTGAGATTCAGTAATAAATTTAAATTCTTAATTGATTTTATATTTTTCCAACATCGATTTTGAAGCCTAGAGCAATATATGTGTTTTTTAGTAGGTCTTTTCGTTTTCGTTGGTGTGATGTTGTCTTATTTTCTTCCTTTGCCAAAATATTGAAATGATGCACTGTTGTCTTTTGAACATTCATCATCTGATGCAGAGGAAAACAGACTCCATATTAGCAGATATGGTCAATGGCATTCTATCTCGTTTGCTCGTCAGATTCCCTCTTCTGCAAGGCTTTTTGCTGCTAGTTTGGTGTGTATTTTATTTGGTTAGGAATTCTGGTCTATCAATATCTGCATTATTTTATACTGTTAATTTATTTGGTTAGGAATTCTGGTCTATCAATATCTGCATTATCAATATCTGCAAACACCCAAATGTTAATTTATTTTGAAGACCACCAACTGTGGCTTATTAGTTGGATGTCCTATCACTTGTATATGTTGTCATCCAATAAAATGTCACAAGCTCTTAAGTCTGTCAGCCTCTATTTTGTAGCAAATTACTCACAAAATGTTCTGATAATTTCCCCATGTGACCGCTTGTTACTAATCCAATTGTACTTCGCTTCAGAATGCAAGATGTTCCGCAACTCAAACCCAAAGTCAAACTGTGAGAAGTAAATCAGCAACCATTACGGGCACTCCCACCAAGGGTAATTTTGATAATAATTAATACAGCTACTATGTACTACCATGTTTCTCCATCTTATTTGCTGAGCGCCATCATCTACTTGCTTCTATCAGCTGATTTTATTGTATAAGATACTGTCATTTGTCAACATGTATGTTTACTTGTGGTAGAAGATATTTAAAGACTTCACTAGAAATTGCATTTCAGAATCACGGAAGCTGCCAAAACTTGATGATGGGAACACAGGGTTCCCCCCACGGAGTGGTGGCGGCGACGGTGGCGGAGGTGGTGGTGGCGGAAGTTCTTCTGGTGGATTTTTCTTGTTTGCCTTCCTCGTATTTTTGGATTACTTGAAGGAGCTAGAAGGAGATGAATCTTTACCAGGATAGTTGGAGATTGTGGTCGTCATCTTAAGTACTTAATAAATATAGTCTTCTGTCATGTGCCTTTCCTGAAACATGGGTTGCGTGGTCAGTGAGATTTACATGCAGCAAATATTTCAGAGAGACTGTGTGGAACCGCTGGCCTCATTCAATGCATCTGTTGAACAGCGATTGCCTAACTTAGAATTATCATCTAGACCTCTTGCTCCACGTTCTAAAGTGGCTATGCATGATTTCTATATTCAGTTTCACTTTCCATTGTCAGGTAAATATTTTTGGCTATACAACCACTTGCTTTCATCGCCTTTAATCTTTTGCACTTGACCTTGTTTTTGATTTAACTTTTTATCAAGCTTGTCAGGGTTGCATGGAAGAGACACTCTAGTAGCCCGACTTCTCAATCGAGACAAGACCTCCTGCCATCCGTAAAATGAAGCCATCACTACTGCCTTCTGCAATTCATGCATGTAACGTGAATACCATTCATTGCTACCTTCATTTCAGTCGATGTCAGTATAACATCTCAGGTACTACAAATCATGCATGTTACGTGAATCCCATTCATGGCTACCTTCATCTCAGTCGATGTCAGTGTAACATCTCTAACAATTACTGGTTTTTAATGGTTTTTAATATGGTATATTTTGGTATTGCTCACTTGACAACAATCCAAAGTCATATCAGCACCAACAAGGAAGTTCGAGTACGTTAGCATGGCATCTCGGACTCAGACAAGATGATCGTGCTCTCGCGCTGTTTGGCATAGCACGAGATGGTGTCATATAGCATAGTCACTCCGGAAAGCTCAGAACGATGTCGTATAGCACAGAGCCGCTCTAGAAAGTTATCGCACGGTGTCGTACGACGTGGATCCGTGTAGGTCGGTCGGTGCTTGCATAAGAGATACAAGCTGGTCGCCCAATGGGTCAGTTGCTATTAACAGATCACGTACGATCTACTCTTGTTCACAAGTATAAAAATCGACCCCCAAAATGGCATCAAGAGGAGGATCTTGAACACTTCAACTCCACTTAACCCCACTCAACACTGATTTAACTTTTTGAGGTTCCGAATCGAAAAACCCCTCCTGGCTTCGGCCTTTATGCAGGGACATGGTGGAGAAGCAGTAACCTGCCAAAGGAGAGACCACGCTTGGGTGACGGAGCTTCGACTCGACTCGACGTCGACTTGTTAAACTCAAGGCTTTGTGTGAGTGATTGTTCACACTCGGGATCGGACCAAGCTGTACTGACACCTCAGCCATGACATAAGGTTCTCCAACATTTTTGGCGTTAAAAGGAGGGCATGATGTCGTAAGAACACCCACAATCAAGCAACCCGAGCGAACGTTCCAGAGAGGAGTCACTCGTTGCTTACCCGACCTTTGGGTTTGGAGGTCAGCTCCCCCTTCCTCGAAACCTAGAAGAGAATGCTTCGACCTTCACTCCAAATCATTATTGGCAGCTGTTTAATGACCTTGGGCTCTCACCTCCTGGGACCACCACTGGACAGCCTACTATCTTAGCTGAGGCATTCCTTAGCCTCACTCAACAAGTTCAAGCACTGGCAGAAATGATGCAGACTATCATCCCTCTTATTCCCTAATTCTCCTAATAGGTAGTGTTGCCTCGACGGCTGCTACCATGGGACTACTCGACCCTCGTCATCATGCCTTAAGAACCTTCTCCAGTTGGCTAACAACCTTGAGCGACGGGTGCTAACCCGCCGACTGAGGGGCACTCGGAGGACCCTAGGTCGATGCTAGAGCATAGCTCTCTTGGTCTCCGATGCACCACCCCGAGCTGCCTCGAGTCTGATACCTTATCATCCGACTCAGCAAACTCTCTTTAGGTTCAGTTACACTCGGTCAACTCAGTGCTTGGATGAAGTCCAAAGAGAGTTCTACAAATCGAAGGAGGGTCTTGGGGAGACCCCCTCAGTAGGGACTCCCTTTGTATAGGAGATCCAAGACAAACCAATACCACTTAACTTTTGCCTCCCTACGCTCGAGGCTTACAACGGTGGCTCCGATCCGGCAGAGCACGTCGCTGCCTTCGAAGCTTAGATGGCCTTATATGGCACCTCTGATGTCCTAATGTGTCAAGCATTCCCTACCACTCTCCAAGGACTGGCTTGGATGTAGTACACCCAGCTTAGGTTTGCCTTAGTGTCAACTTCCAACCAGCTCACGAGGGAGTTTGGGCATAACTTCTTGGCCAGTGCGCGACCCAAACCGTCCACGCCCATGCTCCTTGGCTTAAGCCATAAGGACAACAAACCCCTTTCTCACTTTGTCTCTCGCTTCATTGTAGAGATCCGAGGAGTTCCTAATGCCCATCCTTTGCTAATCATGCAAGCGTTCCTGACGGGCTTGTGATCGTTTAGATTCTTCTGGTCGTTGGTTGAACAACGAACGACAACTATTCCTGAGATGCTCTAGCGCGCGAATCAGTACGTTGTTGCTGAGGCACTAGTGGTGGGAAAATGGGAGGATCATAAAGGCCTTGCGTGAAGCAACCCCGAGGGTAGCCCTCAGGCCCGCCAAGGAGGTGGCTTGAGTGACGTGAGTCGTCGCTCCCGAGACCTCCTCTTTCGCCCTTAAAATCAACCAAAACGGATATCTTCCTTCATATTAGAGAAAAGGGGCTCTTAAAGGCACCCAATCTAATGAAGACTCTACACGAGTTTAGGGATCGGTCTATGTATTATCAGTTCCACCACGACTACGGTCATGACATTGAAGAATGTCACGATCTAAGGAACCAAATCGAGGAGCTCATCCAAAGGGGGCATCTCAGGTGCTACATCAAGAAGTCACGGGAATCCTCCCTACACCCCCATAGCCCAATTGAGAAGTAAATTGACATCATCATCGGCGGCCCAACTTTCGGAGGAGATAGCATGTCAAGACACAAGGCGTAGATACCGAGAGTTCAGCCGATGTCCTATACCTCGACGCTTTCCATAAACTTGGCCTCACCGAAAAGGACCTCTCTCCCATGGCCTCGGCCCTCACCGAGTTCATGAGAGACTCTATCTCTCCCCTCAGCACCACCACCTTACTAGTAACTATCAACGAAGAGCCAAGGTCCAAAACCGTGATGGTTCCCTTCATGGTGGCCAGGCTCCCTATAGCATATAATGTCATCCTCGACTACTTGACTCTCAACAAATTAAGAGTCATTGTCTCCACCTACCACCGAACTATTATAGACAAAATTCTAAATAGGTTGTTCGATGTAATGCTTATGTATATTCGTTTCTTTTGGTTTGTTCATGCTTTGCACAGCATGTCAAGGGACGGTCGAAGGCTTAAAAGCCCCATTTTAGTTGGGTTTGGTGGCCTTTTTAGGCTTGTAAATAAAGGTTGCATCATGTAGACACTTGTGAAAGATATTCGATCTGTAGTGGATCATTTTGACCCTTTGTTGTGCAACCATTCAGAGCTTGTAAAGTGTGTTTGTAATTTGCATTGGCTATGAAGTGTTTTCGGAAATGTTTGCTTGTGGACCCCGAGTGAGGCGCTTTCTCTAACCCGTTTTCTCTTTTGTAGGTCCTAAGGGACCATGGGAGGTTTCGGGGAGGCTGACCTTTGCAGACGGACATGAAAGGGTCCCGCACAATTTAGGCAAAATCAGCTAAATCTGTGACAGATGGTATCAGAGCGGGACAAGCACTCATAGAAATACTTGGCATGCAAACATAAGGGACCTAGTTGGGCTGCGTTGAGGGCAGTTAGCAAGCGCGATCGTTTGAGGGAAAATAGGCATGGAGATGTATGGAAAAGGAGTCGCTCAGAGGAGCGGGCATATGAGATTAGCATTCAGAGGAATGACCAACCCTTCACGCAAGAGGCACGACGAGAACAAGCAAGCTTGGAAGAATGCATAGTGCACAAAGGTTGGGATGGCTAAGTTCGAGCTACGACTCTATGTTGACAACTATACTTGATGGTGCTCAAAGCAAGCGAGGCGCTTGGTAAAGGATGAGACCATGCAAGGTGGAATGGGTTTCTCAGCGACCGAAAGAGTTATGCAAAGCTCATAGAGGTGAGGGGAATTGCTAACTCGAAGAATTCGGTACTCATGCATAGTGCTTGCGTGTGCACCGGTGCTGTGTTGCCTACTTGCGGTTATTGCAGCAAGCGGCTCCACGCACGTAGATCGAGAATAATAAGGGCAGTAACTAACCCTTTCTCACATTTGCGTCAATGATTTTGACGTCAAAAGCTTTTATAAAACATAACACACGCAGTTCAAAACCAATTTTCACACAAACAACAGTTGCTACCCTTTCTCGCATTTGCGTTAATGATTTTGACATCAAAAGCTTCTACAAAACATAACACACGCAGTTCAAAACCAATTTTTGCACAAACAACCTGACTTTGATACCATTGTTGGAAAATCTTGGGGGCGACATTACATGTGTAGCGAAAAAATAAAAAACAAAATATCCAATTCCCAAATATATATTCATTGTCGTGGGAAGATTGGTGCGCAAAAATCCGTGAAATAGAAAAACCGTGTGAGATAGATTATTTTACCTAGGGAGATCGTATATCCCTGAATCCCTACACATCTCTAGGAGAGGGTGAAGGAGGCTAAGCGCCCTCATCTCTAGCGGTGATCCATACAATAGGGTTGCGATGACACTCGTCAAGACTCTAGGCCTGCTCTGAGATGGAGAAGGGGAGGAGAATAGGAGAAGGCAACCAAAAAGGCTCTAGCCTATGAATCACTAGTTCCCTCCTATTTATAGAGGTCCCCTATCGACTTAACCCTAATGGATCCTACCCTATTGGCTTGCAAGGCACATATGACTAACATATCTTACTTGTCACCATCGGGGAAGAATCGAGAGCCAAGATGACAATGACCACCTTCATGGTAGTCGATCTTCCCTCTGCGTACAATGTCATCCTCAGTCGCCCGACCCTCAACAAGTTAAGAGCAGTGGTCTTCACCTACCACGGAGCCATCAAGTTTCCGACGTTAGCAGGAGTCGGGGTGGCCCGAAGTAATCCCAAGGAGTCGAGATGGTGCTATCTAACAACGGTCGCTCTCCCGAAAAAGCCGTGACCCTAGCAAGACCTGGATCCCCGTGGAGAAGTCAGGGTACCGGCACACCTGGGACCAACTGAATAGCTCCTCGAATTCCCCTTGAGAAGGGACCGACCCAACATGACCGTAAAAGTCAGGACAATGCTCCCTGAAGGGAACTAGGTCCAGCTCATCGACTTTCTGAAGAAAAATGTGGATATATTCGCATGGTCCCCAAAAGACATGCCCGAAATCAATTCGAAGGCAGCCCAGCACCACCTCAACATCCACCCCGAAGCATGACCTATGAAACAGAGGCTGAGAAAGTTCACCCCCGACCAGCAAAAGACGATCAGTAATGAAATAGACCGCTTTAGAGAAGCTGGGTTCATAACCGAGGTTAAATACCCCCGGTAGCTGTCGAATGTAGTCCTTGTTAAGAAACATAATGGAAGTTGGAGGATGTGTGTTGACTACACCGATCTTAACCGAGCATGCCCCAAAGATTGATATCCACTCCCAAGAATAGACCAGTTGGTAGATGCCACAATGGGTTACAAACTCCTCACATTCATGGATGCATTTCAAGCTATAACTAGATCCGGATGGCACCGCAAGATCAAGAGCACATTGCTTTCATTACCAATAAGGGAGTATATTGTTACAAGGTGATGCCTTTCGGCCTAAAAAACGCTGGGGCGACGTACCAGAGAATGGTCAATGTGGTGTTCAAGTAATAGCTCGGCAAGAACATGGAGGTATACGTCGATGACATGATCGTGAAGAGCAGGTCGACAAGCACACATCTGATCGATTTGGTCGAGACCTTCCGTACCCTCAAGCGGTTCGACTTGCGCTTGAATCCATTGAAGTGCATCTTCGGGGTCCGTTCTGGCAAGTTCCTTGGGTTCATCATCCACCAAAAAGGAGTAGACACCAACCCGAAAAAGGTTCAGGCTATAACAGAGATGCAACCTCCACGCTCGATCAAGGAAGTGCAGCGCCTCACTGGAAAACTGGCAACGCTCAGCAGGTTTATGTCACATTCAGGAGACAGCTTCACATGGACCCCGGAGTGCGAGGAAGCCTTCAAAAAGCTAAAGGCGTATCTCACTCGATTAACCCGACTCGCATCACCCGAGCTGGGCGAGATCCTCGGCCTTTACCTGGCAGCCTCAACACAAGCGGTCAACTCGGTGTTAACTCGGGAAGCGTCATTGGCACAACGACCTATCTATTATGTCAGTCACATTCTCGCTGGACCCGAGGTACAATACCTCCTGATCGAGAAGTTGGTCCTCGAACTGATAAAGACGACGCAAAAGCTACGTTCATACTTCCAAGCTCACACAATCAAGGTGATAACCGACCAACCCCTATGAAAAATCCTCTCAAAGTTTGATGCATCAAGTCGGATGCTCAGGTGGTCGGTCAAACTCGGCGAATTTGACATCCAATACGCCCCCAAACGGCCAAAAAAGTCCAGGTATTGGCTTACTTCATCTCCGAACTAACCCTCGAGGACCATGTTGTTGAACAGGGATAAAACAAGCACGTATGGACCTTGTATGTGGACGGATCGGCAACCGTCGAGGGAGCAGGGGCCGAACTCATCCTCAGGAGCCCAACCAGAGAAACCTGTGAGCAAGCGCTTCGGCTACGATTCAAGGCCACCAACAACGAGGCCGAATACGAGGCATTACTTCATGGGCTGCACCTTGTTGAATCTCAGATTTTGATGATTAAACCAATTGATAGTATTTATGATTTGATTTGTGTTTTGAGTGATGTAGGATGCTTCGATCAGGGAGAGATAATTAAAGTAGGAAGAATCATGTTGGGCCGAAGAGAAACAGTCAGAAGATTATACATCGAGCCGAAGGATCGGTCGATGTATCGACAGAAGGCCTCGGGCCATGGGTTCGGGCATCGGGCCAAGAAGAGCGGAAATTGTGCCAAGGAAATCGGAGTTGCGGAGATCAACTGGCCGATTGGACAATAGGCTACGAGATAGGACGATGTGTTGAAGAATCGGATGAAGTGTCGATGAACCAATGACATGCCGGACAATATTTGATTTAAGCCTTATAATAATTGTCTAAGATCGAAGTAGGTTTTAAGTGTGCAGAATTAACTACAATAGCAAGACATAAAGCAAAATGAAGTCTTGGAGTTAAGAACGAAAACATTCATCAGTTCAAAAAGACTTCGTATGAAAACCATTTCGAAAAGATCTTTAACTTGAGAGCAAACAGAATTATAGTTGATGTAAAGCAACGGAGGCAGTTTGCAGTTAAGATAAAGAGCAGAATGTAAATGCAAACCGAGATTTAGAGTGGTACGGTCAAGAGGATGCAGAGGCGGGTGCTCTTGAAGAATATGCCATAGTGTTGCAAATCAAGTTGCTGGGCAGGAAGCGGTGCACAGCAGAGATTGTGCTGGTAGGGGCAGAGGCCCAGGATTTAGACAATGGGGCACTAATTGCAGCAAAGTCGGGGGACTTCGGGAGCTATTAGGCGACGGACTGTCCTAGAGCGGTGCATCATCTAGGTGTGACCCAAGAGTGGGTGAATGAAAGTCGATTGCCAAAGGAGCGAACAAAATCGAAGGTGGAAGAGACTTTGCGATGTATTGGCAGAGGCCACATATGAAGGGTTCATAATTCGAGTTCATCCCATAAGGATCAGAATGCAATAGAGATGTCACCAGGAGGCGACATAGTGCAACGGATCGTGGTGGAACAGTTCATGGCAATGCGACACACACGACATAGTCCCGTGAGGGACTAGATTATACGGAGGTATGATCGGGAGCTATTGGAAGCTCCACTTCGGTGAATAACACGATGGCAAGAAGGGCTATGGATTCAAGGATTGAAGGCCATGGTACCGCAAAGGCGGGTCTTCCGTGCGTGCATCGAATTTTGCATCGGATGAAAGCCTTGGTCATCAGCATATGGGGGTTGTGTTCCACCAAGGGAAAAGTTCAAATGTAAGTACCAATGAGTCCCATGGGAGGGACTTGATCATGCAGAGGTATGATCGAAGCAGCTGAAGAGTTGGACTGCTCTAGAGCTCATATTCGCTTAAGGGAGCCCGACAAGTCAGAGGACAAGGTCGAGTAAGCGAACGTTGCTACCAAGGAAGCTAAGGAGAACATAATCGGTGCAAACCCTACAACGTGATGGCAGAGGCCATTCATGGGAGTTGTAGTCTATCTTTCCATCGACCAAAGGAGCTGCTTGGAGAACACAGATGTGTTGAAGCAGGGGGTCGAAAGGGGCGAGGAAGCGACGACGAGTCCAGAGGGACTTAGCTACCCAAAATCAAGCATCAGTTAGAATGGAGGTGGATTCGGAGGAGTGCCATAGAGGCATATCTACTGATTGTGAAGAAAATGGATGCAGATGCGAGGCGATGGATAGTAGTGCCATGGGCATGGCAATGCCATGGTACCGCAGAGGTGGGACTTCCATGAAAGTCATTGATCCCTTGCTCTCATGGAGGGAGAGCGCTTGGTCATGAAAGGTGTTGAATCTCGGATTTTGATGATGAAACTAATTGATTGTGTTTAGATGTTTAACTGCATTTTGAGTGATGCAGGCCTACTCGATCAGGATTAGACAGTTGACGCAGGAGGAATTGATGTTGCGCCGGAGGAGATCACGTCAGGATATTGGACGGCAGAAGGCTTTGGGCAGTGGACTCGGGCATCGGGCCAAGAAGAGCGGAATTGCGCCAAGGATATCGGGGTTGCGGAGGTCAACCACCGATTGGGCAACAAGCCGCAAGAGAGGACGATGCGCTAAAGAATCGGACGAAGTGCCAACCAATGACGTGCCGGGCAACGGAATGTCGATTCGCGTTGTAATAACTATCTAGATCGGAGTAGAGTTTTGGATTGTGTGTGCAGGATTAACTACGATAACAATGAAGACATAAAGCGAAACAAAGTGCTGGAGTCAAGCGCGAAGGATTCGTTGGGAGTTCGAGAGTTCGACGGAAGTCCGAAGGTTCGTCGGGAATGCTGCCGGAACTAGCCGAGAAAGAGTAGGGAGCTTGCCGAAGGGTTTTTCGGAAGCTCGCCGGAAGGTTCATTGGAAGTTCGCGGAGCTCACCGAGAAAGATCGGAGCTTACCGAAGAAGCTCGTTGGAACTCGCCAAGATCAAATCGTGAAGTCTAGGAGCTTGTCGGGAGTCCGCAGAATGGTTTCCGAGAGTTTATCGGAAGACCGTCGGAAGTTCGCCGGAAGAAGTCTTGACTTACGGACTTTGTAATAGCTTAGAAAATGTCTTTAAATTCGTAGTTAGCATATTAATTAGGGTTAGGATTAGGTGTTAATCTTATAACCCAAGTAGGGGCCAATTGGGCCCAAGTTCGGACTAGTTTGGGGCAAGATTGAAGCCCAACTAGTGGGCTGAAAACACTATAGTTGGGCTGAAAACACTGTAGGCGGTAGCACCGCCTGGGCTGGGCGGTGGCATCGCCCAGTACTCGAGAGCTGGGCGGTAGCACCGCTTGGGCTGGGCGGTGGCACCGCCCAGCACTGTCAACGTTTGACAGTTACAGGCGGTGGCACCGCCACTGACAACCGGTGGCACCGCCAGCATCGGGAACTCCACGAGAATTCAAATTTGGAGCCCAAATTTGAATCCTCTTGAGGCCTATAAATACCTCTCAAATCTCAGCTGAGATTACAACCTTTGAGAAGCAAGAGAGTGAGCCAAAAGTCTTAGCAAAGTCTTTAGCCAGTTTTTGTCTTCAATTGCTTTGAGTGTTCACCTCCTTCTTTCTATTAAAAAAATTGTAAGAGTGTGAACCACTTGTAAAAGGTTGTAAGAGGGGTATTAGTCCTTCCCCTACAAGAGATTTGCTAGTGGAAGTTGGGAGCCTCATCGAAGAAGGCTTCGCAAGTGGATGTAGGTCATTTTGACCGAACCACTTTAAAACTGCTGTGTTATCTGGTTTGCATCCTACTCTTGCCATTTATATACTGCAAACTTCTCTACTTAGTTACTACACTTCCATACGTTTCTAAGTTATCAAGCTTCTAAAATCGGTTTCCATTGATTGCTTTTCATCGTACGAAAGATTTATCAAAACCGAAGTTTTAATCCGCTGCACTAATTCACCCCCCCCCTCTTAGTGCCGCTCCGATCCTAACAATTGGTATCGGAGCCCGGTATTTCTCATTTCGGATTTACACCCGAGAGAAATGGCTCTTCATGGCTTTCAAGAGGGCTTATCGATTTTTCGCCCACCGTTGTTTAACGGATTGGACTACACTTATTGGAAAACTCGAATGAGAGTTTTCTTGATTTCTATGAATTTGGATTTATGGAATATTGTTGAAAATGGTTTTCAACTTCCCTCTAAACCGATGAACAAATGGTCGGATTTGGAGAAGAAGTATTTTTCTTTAAACGCAAAGGCTATGAATGCCTTATTTTGCGCTTTAGACAAAAATAAGTTCAATCGGATTTCTACGTGCGAAACGGCTTTTGATATTTGACGAACACTTGAAATCACACACGAGGGAACTAGTAGAGTCAAAGACTCGAAAGTTAACATTTTAATGCATGATTTCGAGCTTTTTCAAATGAAGCCGAGCGAAACCATTGTTGACATGTACACCCGTTTTATGGATGTCGTCAATGGTTTACAAGCTCTTGGCAAATGTTTCTCGAATTTTGAACTTGTTAGTAAAGTTTTACGATCACTTTCTAAAGTTTGAGAATCAAAAGTTATGGCAATATAAGAAACAAAATATTTAAATAATTTTCTACTTGAAGAACTTATCGGCTCATTGATGACATATGAAATGGTGCACAATGCACATGATGAACACAATGAACACTTGAACCACCTTCCAAAGAATAGGAAGGATTTGGAACTCCGGACAAATGAATACCACTTGAGCGATGACTCAAGTGATGAGGACAATGATGAACTTGAACTTCGAACACTAACTCTTAATAAGTTCATTAAACAAAAATCTAAAATGAATAATGAACTTGAATGGAGAAAGAGGTCAAAGAAAAGGAAGGCACCCGTGGAGAAAATCAAGAAAGGCGAGGTGGCAAACTATGCCTCAACTACTCTCAACAACGAGGTAATCGAAATCCCCCTAATTTATTTCGAAATTACATAATACTTTCATGAGTCATTTTTAATTTAGTTTAGGATTAATTTTCTTGAAAATTGCATATGTTATGTTAATGCAATAAAATGTTAGATATAAATCTAATGCTTATACACCTAGTAAGATTAATCTTATGTATGTGCTTGAGAAGTAAGAATGTATATTTTGACGATTTTCATATTGATTTTCAATGACGATGCATGGCTTTTGAATGGAAAGGCTTGATTTTTTTTTTTAACCTTATCTTTGGTTTTCAAACATAATGTATGGTTTTGACGTATGAACAAAATTTGAGCATGCTAAAATAAAGTCAATCATATAAATTAAAACTAAAGAAGTTTTAGTTATTTATAAGAATCATTCAAAATTATGTTCAAAAAACCAATTCAAATGATGGAATGAAAATATTAAATGTTTTGATACCATTTTATGCATGAGATTTTAAAAGTTATACATAATGATCTTAATGGTTTTTATGAAGAAATTTATTTTTCGATCCTAAATGATTGATGATATATATATATATATATATATATACATATATATATATATATATATATACATATATATATATATATATATATATACATATATATATATACATATATATATATATATACATATATATATATATATATATATATTTTGGCACAAAAAGGACAAAGGCATGCTTATATGAAACAACTAAATAGATAAAAGTATTTTTCTTGAAAATTCTTGGTTTGATGAATCTATTTTATCATCTTTTTATAAATATCTTGAAAATGATTTTGATTTGATGATTTGAATTTAAATAAGCTTTATCTTGATTGTTTGAGATTTATAACTTGAGATTTACTCTATAAAAATCAAGATCTTGTATCCTCAATGGTCCTTTTTAGCATCTACTATCCAAATGAATTATGATTGGTATCATTGCTATATTTCTTCTTATCGTGCACTAAAGAGAAAATTTTCCTAAATAAATCATGATTTTTCGGAGCCATAATTCTTCTTATGATTCATAATGAATTGAGAAATTTTATATGCTTGAATTAATATCTTGTTCTCTTATAAGATTGAATGAATTTTATCTATATCATGATCTCCTAAGATTTTCCCTTGATTATTATGATAAATCTATGTATGCCATTTTGACTCTCTTGAAAGTAATGTTGAGATTTTGATGAATGTGACAATTTAAATTTGAATGAGTTTGTATTCAAATTATGATCTTGATTTCTTGGATTTACTACTTGAGATTCTTTTTTAATCACAATCTCTTCTTTGTACACCTATAATTTTTGTTATTTATAAAAGGAAGAGATTTGATAAAATGAATCATATCTTTAGGTATTCAAATGGTCTTATCTTTGATGATATGATTTATTTATATCTATGATACAAATGCCTTGAAATGATTGAAATATTTTACACTATTATGCTCTTCCCTGTTTTCAATGATAAAATAGGGAGAAGATTTGATCATGCATGGTAGGATATAATTTGACAAAATTGATACCATCATGATATGAAACATTTATGATTTACAATGATGCATGCAATACTTGTGCTTTCTAATTATGATGTGATGTATTGCATATGATGTAAATCATGATTTAAAATGCTATGAGTTGTTGCTAAAATGATAAATGTTGATGTTTTGTATCATGAATGCTCTAAATGATGATTGTTTGGTATTATGATCAAAATATTGATAAATAGTTAAAAATTTTAGTATCATGTATGATATCCTCATAATGTTGATTGATTTATTCAATATCGTGCATGAATGAATATAAGGTTTTTGAAAATGTGCATATTCTAATTTGAAAATATGATGATGCACAAATAAGATTAATACTTACCTTTGTCATAATTGATGTAAAAGGTCTTCCCTTCTTTTTGACAATGACAAAGGGGGAGATAGCTAGTTTGCACAAGTCAAGAAGATGCAAAAACTTGATTACTAGCTTGCCTATCTTAAGTAGCAAAGATTGCTAACTTGCTTATTTCAAGAAGCAAAAGTTGTCTTCTTGAACATCACTATCTTGCCTATCTCAAAATACAAAACAAGCTAACTTGTTACGGAAGCAAAATTGCTAGCTCAAACATTGCAAAGGAAACAAAAATTTGCTAGCTTGTATGTAGTAAAACTTGCATATCGTAAAAGTTGCTAGCTTATAGAGAAGCAAAGAATTGCTATCTCGAAAGAAGCAAAAAATGTAAAATTTAGAAAACTTGCAATATAATTGCTCTTGCTATGCTTTGTATCAAAAATAGGTTGATATCCTTAAAAGCATCGCATTAAAGTTTTTTAGTATTGCAATGTATCACATCTATCGCAAATTGAAAATTTTGAGACTATTATCATATCATGTTGATGTCTTTCATGACATGAATTCTTTGCATTTTTGTCTTGTATGTAACATGTGATGATTGAAATATTGATTGATGTAAATTCATAATTTATGCAAAAGTCTAAATCATTGGTTCCTCTCCTTCTTTTCGGCAATGACATAGGGAGAGAAAGATTGCTAGCTCAAGGCAAATGTTGGCTAGCTTGTACTCTTCCCTTCTTTTCGACAAAAATAAAGGGGAGAAAGCTTTGCTAGTTAGAACATGTAAAGAAAAGCAAAGTGCAATCTTGCACAAGAAGCAAGTGTTGAATTGCCATGATTAAACTTAAGAATCTTGTTATGCTTTTGTGCTTATATGTTGTGATGAAAATCTAGCTTCATGTTACAAAAACTTGCATATCTTTTAAAATAGCTAGAGCAACTTCTCCTTTTTGTTGATGACATAGGGGGAGAAGTATATTGATGACTTCATGCATTGAATTGAATATTTTATATATTTGCATGATGGTTTAAATATTTTTTCATAACATGTGATGAATGTTACTTGGATTTGGGATAATCCAAGTGCTCTATCAATGGAATATTGATAGGGGGAGTTTGGTTAAACTCCGGGGAGTTTAGGTTAACTCCGTTAGTCATCAATTAGTTGTCATCATAAAAAAGGGGGAGATTGTTGAATCTCGGATTTTGATGATGAAACTAATTGATTGTGTTTAGATGTTTAACTGCATTTTGAGTGATGCAGGTCTACTCGATCAGGATTAGACAGTTGACGCAGGAGGAATTGACGTTGCGCCGGAGGAGATCACGTTAGGATATTGGACGGCAGAAGGCTTTGGGCAGTGGACTCGGGCATCGGGCCAAGAAGAGCGGAATTGCGCCAAGGATATCGGGGTTGCGCAGGTCAACCGTCGATTGGGCAACAAGCCGCAAGAGAGGACGATGCGCTAAAGAATCGGACGAAGTGCCAACCAATGACGTGTCAGCCAAGATTAACTACGATAACGATGAAGAGTTTTGGATTGTGTGTGCAGGATTAACTACGATAACGATGAAGACATAAAGCGAAACAAAGTGCTGGAGTCAAGCGCGAAGGATTCGTTGGGAGTTCGAGAGTTCGACGGAAGTCCGAAGGTTCGTCGGGAATGCTGCCGGAACTAGCCGAGAATGAGTAGGGAGCTTGCCGAAGGGTTTTTCGGAAGCTCGCTGGAAGGTTCATTGGAAGTTCGCGGAGCTCACCGAGAATGATCAGAGCTTACCGAAGAAGCTCGTTGGAACTCGCCAAGATCAAATCGTGAAGTCTAGGAGCTTGCCGGGAGTCCGCAGAATGGTTTCCGAGAGTTTATCGGAAGACCGTCGGAAGTTCGCCGGAAGCTCGCCGGAAGAAGTCTTGACTTACGGACTTTGTAATAGCTTAGAAAATGTCTTTAAATTCGTAGTTAGCATGTTAATTGGGGTTAGGATTAGGTGTTAATCCTATAACCCAAGTAGGGGCCAATTGGGCCCAAGTTCGGACTAGTTTGGGGCAAGATTGAAGCCCAACTAGTGGGCTGAAAACACTGTAGTTGGGCTGAAAACACTGTAGGCGGTAGCACCGCCTAGTGCTCGAGAGCTGGGCGGTAGCACCGCTTGGGCTGGGCGGTGGCACCGCCCATCACTGTCAACGTTTGACAGTTACAGGCGGTGGCACCGCCACTGACAACCGGTGGCACCGCCAGCATCGGGAACTCCACGAGAATTCAAATTTGGAGCCCAAATTTGAATCCTCTTGAGGCCTATAAATACCCCTCAAATCTCAGTTGAGATTACAACCTTTGAGAAGCAAGAGAGTGAGCCAAAAGTCTTAGCAAAGTCTTTAGCAAGTTTTTGTCTTCAATTGCTTTGAGTGTTCACCTCCTTCTTTCTATTAAAAAATTTGTAAGAGTGTGAACCACTTATAAAAGGTTGTAAGAGGGGTATTAGTCCTTCCCCTACAAGAGATTTGCTAGTGGAAGTTGGGAGCCTCATCGAAGAACCACTTATATACTGCAAACTTCTCTACTTAGTTACTACACTTTCATACGTTTCTAAGTTATCAAGCTTCTAAAATCGGTTTCTATTGATATTGCTTTTCATCGTACGAAAGATTTATCAAAACCGAAGTTTTAATCCGCTGCACTAATTCACCCCCCCCCCCCTCTTAGTGCCGCTCCGATCCTAACAAAAGGGGCCGAGGAGGTGGAGCATGCAGAGGCAAACTCCAAGTACCGAGACAAGGCTGAAGGCAGAGGCCAAGAAACTTCTTAAGACCAGTGTCAATGAGCTTCTCATCAAGATAACCGAAAGTGAAAGTCTTTGGTTCATGCAAGAGTGCATAACCAAGGAACGAAGCAGGCAGTACGTGGTGCTGTACCTTTGCTACTCAGTGGAGTAGGCGGCAGGGTTGATGGAGAAGACGGTACAATCCCAGAGGCGACCAAACCTATGAGAGAATTACTCCAAGTTGGTGTGAAATCTTCTTGCATTCCAGAAGTTCAATGGCATTGAGAAGGTGAATAACAGTAACTAACTCAACGCAAGGAGTTCAAACACTTCAAGTGCTTCAGAAGTGTGAGCAAAGAGCAGGCGAAGGCTAGTAACCAGCTCGATACATGGAGTACAACCTCGAGGAGGCGGGCGAAGTCAAGTAACCTTTGCCTTCTCAACCCTTAAGAGAATGGGCGAAACCGAGTACCCCAATTCTCTTATCTATCCAGCAGAGGAGCTCTGCACAAGTTCAAAGACCCTTCGAAGATAATAGAAGACAATAGTTGTCAAATCCTCACCAACGGTGATCAGTGCTACTGAGAGTAGATTGTCCGCTTCATTTCCCAATGAAATGCCAATCGAAAGCGGAAGTGATGCGAACCTACTTGGATGTGACAACTAAGTGAAAGAAGAGTCAATGAGCAAATTTTGTGGAGGAAGGACCTAAAATTTCAGAAGTTTGCGAGACGATGCTCGTTAAAGCTCCAACAGTCATCCGCCCAATTCAAGCAGCATGAGGCATTTGAGAGACTAGCACAATAAGGATGGTCTTTTCCTTCATCTGGAGGATCCGCAAGAACCAACAGGGATCAACGTAACTCAGCCAACCCCACACTAGAGTCAAAGTCATTGGCGAGTTGAAGCAGCATGGCGGATTAAAGGTTCAACTACTAAAAAATAGCAGCGGAGAGAAGCTGGGAGCCAAGAGGTGCATTGTAGTTGGAGTAGAAGATTGAAGACTCAACAAAGGTGAAGAGTTGCAGTGTCGACAAAGGCTTTGACGAGGACGTCGAAGGAATAAGTGGGGGAGAATATCACGGACAAACTTCTAAACAGGATGTTTGATGTAATACTTATGTATGTCCGTGTCTTTTGGTATGCTTATGCTTTGTACAACATGTAGAGGGATGACTAAAGGCTTAATAGTCCCATTTTAGTTAGGTTGGTGGCTGCTTTAGGCTTATAAATAAAGGTTGTGTTATGTGGACACGTGTGAGAGATTTTCGATCTATAATGGATCATTTTACCCTTTGTTGTGCAACTATTCAGAGCTTGTAAAGTCTATTTGTAATTTGCATTATCTATGAAGTGTTTTCGGAGATGTTTGCTTGTGGATCCTAAATGAGGCATTTTCTCTAATCCGTTCTCTCTTTTGTGGGTCCTAAGGGACATGGGAGGCTTCGGAGAGGTTGACCCTTGTGGATGGACAAGCAAGGGTGCCGCACGACTTAGGCAAAACTAGCTAAGTCCGTGACAGATCGTCCAAACTTCCGACGAACTCTCGAACCCCCAACGTGATCTTGGTCTTGACTCCAGCTTAACCCCTGCTACATGTCTTATTGCCATCATAGTTAATCTTGCACACTTATCTCAACATACGGATTAGATAACCAAATGACAATTGACTTTATCATCAAAATTCGAGATTTAACAATCTCCCTCTTTTTGATGATGACAATCAATTGATGATAGAGTTAACCTATCTATATGCCATACTTGAGATAAGTCATTTTTGAATTCAAAGCCTTTGAATTCAAGAGACATATTGATAAGTTAAGTTCATTTAAACTTATCAATACCCCCATCATGATGTATCTTTCTGAAAATGATGTCAAGACTTGACATTCATTTTCAAGTCTTATATTTCATATGTGAAAGATAGCAATCGTAGCAATTCATCACATGGCAAGATATCAATTTGTAAGATTGTGATGTAAGCTATAGATATCTTAACATGATGCAAATATGGCAATCATAGCAATTCATTCTATCATCAATTTACCACATATTTCTCCCCCTTTGTCATCAATAAAAAGTAGAACGATTCAAGTGTATTTCAAGCATAGTAATAAGTGTGGTAAAGATTCATGTTATTTTTCAACCATAAGATACCATTCATACAAATTATTTTTCAAGCAATCATGACATGGTATCATTCAAAAATCCATTAAGGAGATAACTTTCATTACTTCTTCCTTATTTGTCATTAACGTTTTGCATGAAGGAGAAAAGCCATTGTGAACTAACTTTGAATAAAGTTAAAAATGATAAAAGATTAAATCATGATTCATTTTTACAAGAATCAAGATATACATGTGAAATTAAATTCTTGCAAGTGTTGATTTAAAAAAAAGGTCTTCCTTTATCAAGAAGGAATTCATTTCATCAAATTCATTTCTCGATTAAAAATTATTTTTCACAAGGTAAATCCATGAGAGATGCATTTGTTAATCAATTCCATATGTCAAAAATCATGGAGCATTGTTATGAAATAAACTTAATATGACATAGGCTCATGAAAGCTCCATTCAAGAAATACATTAAGTTCGGAAGAGAAATACAAAATCATGCATTCGAACAAAGTTTTGTTATGGCTCTTCAATCACAATTATGAAGGTAAAACATACTCATCATTATGGAAACTTTTGAATCATATAATCATATAAAATTCGTATCATAATGTTTTCAGCATTGAGTGATTGATCATAGAATCAAGAAAGTATGAAAAACTAATTTAATAAGTTCATGCATTCAGACAAATCAACATTCCTAATTCTCTTATAATGAAATTAAATTGTTCTTCACTTAAAGGCTTTGTAAAAATATCAGCTAGTTGATGTTTAGTTTCAATAAACTCTATAATTACATCATGATTAGTGACATGATCTCGTATAAAGTGATGTCTAATATCAATATGCTTTGTTCTTGAGTGTTGAATAAGATTCTTTTTTAAGCATATTGCACTTGTGTTATCACATTTAATGGGAATATTTTTAAGATGAACTGTATAATCTTCTAAGGTGTTTTTTATCCACACAACTTGTGCATAGCATGCACTAGCTGTAATATATTCAGTTTCGGTTGTTGATAGTACAACCGAATTTTATTTCTTAGATGATCAGGAAACAAGGGCATATCCTAAAAATTGACATGTGCCTGATGTGTTTTTTCTATCTAGTCTACACCCAGCAAAATCCGCATCAGCATAAGCAATTAGCTCAAAATTCTCGGATTTTGGATACCATAATCCTAGATTTGTGGTATCTTATGATATCTAAGTATTCTTTTAACTGCTTTGAGATGAGATATGTTAGGATTCGATTGAAACCTAGCATAAAGTCCTACACTGAACATGATATCTGGCCTAGTTGTAGTGAGGTAAAGTAAACTTTCTATCATACCCCTATAAGTTTTTTGATAAAAACTTTTTCTACTTTCATCAATTTCTAACTTAGTGGAGGTGCTCATAGGAGTGTTGATAGCTTTTGAGCTATCCATATTAAATATTTTTAGCAAATTTAAAGCGTATTTAGTTTGACTAATAAAGATGTCATTCCTTAGTTGCTTAATTTGAAGCCTAAAAAGAAGGTTAATTCTCCCATCAAACTCATTTCAAATTCTAGACTCATAGTTTTAGCAAAAGATTCACAAAGAGATTCGTTCGTAGAACCGAAGATAATATCATCAACATAAATCTGAACAATGAGAAAATTATTTTAAAAATTTTTGATAAACAATATAGTATCGACCTTGCCTTTAGAGAAATTATTTTCAATAAGAAAAGAGCTAAGTCTCTCATACCAAGTCCTTGGGGCTTGTTTTAAACCATAGAGAGCTTTAGTTAACTTAAACACATGATTAACGAGACTATTATTTCAAATCCGGGAGGTTGTTCAATATAAACTTCTTCGGAAATAAAGCCATTAAGAAAAGCGCTTTTAACATCCATTTGAAATAACTTAAAATTATTACTACTAGCATAGGCAAGGAGCATCCTTATGGCTTCTAATCGAGCTATAGGAGCGAAGGTTTCTTACCAAATCAAAGGTAACTCCTTGTTAGAAACCATGATTCGTACGAAACTTGCTTCAATAGAAAATAGATTGATATATCTTTCGACAATAGCCTTCTTGAGGGTATTGGAGCATAATTGACAATCTGAAGTATTTATCCAATGAGCCTCTCGAATTCTGTCAGAAATCGAGCTTTGATCGATTTCGTATCTTCTGTTTTCGTTTGTTTGGAAATAGATTTTGTTCAGTTCCCTTCACTCAATTGTGGCTTATATTAATGTTTGAATTCTCGTTTGCTCTTGTCTATAAATTATTACCATTCCTGAACATATTGTGTAATGTTTATGCTATATCACATTGACTTATATAGGCACATGTATAACCCATTGTTCCGCATTTGCTTTCGATGTGTGCCTATTCTAGTTTCATTCCTTTGGATATCGAATTCATCTAACCTTCTTATTTGAATTGAGTTGTATGTGATTGCTTGGATTCCATATGTGCCCTTGCTTTCAATTCCTTTCAAATCTGAATATAATTGTGAAAGATTATTGCTTACTTCGGATTGACTCGTAAAGGCACATGTACGTTTTGTTGTTCCGCGTGTGCTTCCGATATGTGCTATTCATTGTTCATACTATCCTTTTGTACTCTGGTGTTTGTGGGATATTGTGAACCTTCGCTAGAAATGGTGAAGGGAGTTATGCATAGAGCCTGAGATGCTCTGCCGGCCCCTATGACTTCACTCAGACGTGGGTGGATGGAGCTCCCAAACGTGGGAGACCTCCTAGACGTGGGACTTATGTTTGGTGGTCATTCAGAAATGGATGTACCATATTATGTTATGGCCCCACTTCACCTTCTTTATGTTTAATATGATATACAGAGCTTTGGTTATTTGTTTCTGTACATGCTTTGGATAAGAATGATATGAATGCAACGTCAAAGACGACGTTTGAGCTTCTGTTTGGTATTTGTTATTGATATGCTCCGAAATGTTCCATATGCCGTTGATATGCTCCGGGACATTTCATACGCCACTAATAAGCTCTGAAACATTTCATTTGTTATTTATATGCTCCGAAATATTTCATTCATCATTGATATGCTTCGAAATGTTTCATACGCCGTTGATATGCTCCGAAACATTTCATACGCCATTGATAAGTTCCAAAATGTTTCATTCATTGTTGATATGCTTCGAAATGTTCCATATGCCGTTGATATGCTCCGGAACATTTCATACGCCATTGATAAGCTCCGAAATGTTTCATTCATTGTTGATATGCTTCGAAATGTTCCATATGCCGTTGGTATGCTCCGGAACATTTCATACGCCATTGATAAGCTCCGAAATGTTTCATTTATTATTGATATGCTTCGAAATGTCTCATACGCCGTTGATATGCTCCGGAACATTTCATACGTCATTGATAAGCTTCGAAATGTTTCATTTGTTATTGATATACTCCGAAACGTTTCATTCGCGGTTGATATGCTCCAATTACTCTATGCCCCATCTGTTATGAACCAAATATGTATGATTGAAATGACAATTGTGATTCTGCACCTAATGATATTACATCTATGAATTCTCATATTCTGCCTTGCATTTTGAAACTTTATCTCTTTGGAAATTGTCCTCTTTTACCATGGATATGTTAGTCACTTGCTGAGCTCTATATGCTCACCCCGTTGTTGTATAAATTTTTCAGGATAGCTTGTCGCTCGCTTAAATGTTAAGATTGGGCTGAGGCAGTGGAAAGCTAAAAGATTTTGAGCAGATCTTTATTAGTATATATGTTTTTGTTGTATGAGTACACTCTGCATCTAATGAAATGTTGACGATGAATCTAAACTTGTGGATTTTGTATAAGTTTGAAGGACCTCTCATGTGTAAGATTCTGGAATGTTAAGTTTAATTCATGTAATAATATGAACTTATGGTAAACGTTGGATTTGTGAGTGTATAGACTCCCATACTTGTGAATTTATGTTGTGGTTATTATTTTGGTGAGTTGGGTTCAGATTTTATGAATCAACGAACGATGTGTTGTATGTTTATGAACTGCACATGTCTTATAAATTTGTAGATTATAGAGGTGAAATTTTGATCTGAATGTTTTCTTAGTGACCTCAAATGTGTGTTTGGATCTTGGATGGATTTCTGTTGAAAAATTTTAATATTATCGATATTTTGAGGGGCGTGACAGAGGTGGTATCAAAGCATGGTTTGAGGATCACTGAAATATTTGATATGTTGATGTGTAAAATATATTGAGGTCTAGTGAACTATAGTGATCGGTGGAAATTTTCTTTGATTCATTTTAGGAATCTAGTATGACGAGGACATTTAGTCCTCCTACTTCATCTGGTTTTGATTAATTAAGTGGGATGAAAAGGGTAATCGGGGATATTGAATCAGAGTGGCGCAGCAGAAGCATGGTGCACCTAATTTCATTGGTGGTAGAAAAATGGATGATGCAAATGGAGAAGATATTTGATGTATAAAATTGTTCTGATGATCGAAAGATTTCTTTTGCCACCTTATATTGGAAGTAGAGGTTGATCATTAATGGGAACAATAAAAAGAATTTTTGAAGATCAGTGGCAAGAATGATAAGGACAAGTTTACTAATAAAAATATGATTGGAAATGAATTAGAAAGTGATAACAAGAGGGTCAAGACATTTGGATTTTAAAAGGGAAGTCACCACAAAAGACTCAATAATGTGTGAATTATAAGTTCAATTATGAAACAAGTTTATGTTTGTGGGTGACTAGAGTCTATTTTGCTTGTGGAAAGTTGGATCATGAAATAAAAGACTGCCCATTGAACAAGAAGAAAGAGTCACTGCCTCTTAAATCATCAGCCCATGTCATAGTGTATGCTATTACTGAATATGATTCTAAAACTTCTGAATTAGTGATCGAAGGTATTATGTATGTTTATGAAAGAATGCAAATATTTGTTTGACCATGGGTCCTATCTACAATTTGATTCGTAATATTTTGCTTATCACTTGGGTATTCAACCTAGACCACTTTATTATGTGATATATATAAAATATGATCATTGGAGATTCTTTGATAATGAACTTGAAGCTGGTCCTCTTGTCTGATTTTTATTGGAGAACTTGAACTTTTGCTGATTTAGTTCTCCTAGAGATTTCAAACTTTGATATTTATACTTGGTATGGATTGACTATCTTCTTATCATACGAGTATGGATTGCTATATAACAAATGATTACTTTTTGCATATTTGACAAGATTTATCTCCTTGCCTAATGTATCCCAGGATGACTTGCCCATTTTACCTCTAGATAGAGAGGATGAATTTGCTATTGATCTGGTCCCTAGTATAACCCCAATATCTAAGCCTCCCTACAGAATGACACCACTCGAGCTAGAGGAATTAAAAAAGCAACTACAAGAATTATTAGATAAGGGTTTCATATGACCTAGCGTATCTCCATGGGGTGCTCCGGTACTATTAGTGAAGAAGAAGGATGGAACATTGAGGCTTTGTATTGATTATAGACTATTGAATCAGGTGACCATCAAAAACAAGTATCCTATACCCAGAATTGATGATTTGTTTGATCAACTGCAGGGTGCACAAGTATTCTCTAAGATTGACCTGAGGTTAGGTTACTATCAGTTGAAGATCAAGGAGGAGGATATTCCAAAAATAGCTTTTAGAACTCGATATGGTCACTATGAATTCTTGGTGATGCCTTTTGGTTTGACTAATGCCCCTATAGCTTTTATGGAACTAATGAATGAGATATTTCAACCGCTCTTGGATGACACTGTAATTGTATTCATTGATGATATATTGGTGTATTCAAGGAGTAATCAGGAGCATGAGGAACACTTGAGAAATGTATTGTCCATACTAAGAGAAAAGAAGTTGTATGCAAAGTTCAGCAAATGTGAATTTTGGTTGGATGAAGTTGCTTTCTTAGGCCATGTGATTTCAG
This sequence comes from Musa acuminata AAA Group, assembly GCF_036884655.1. Taxonomy (NCBI): domain Eukaryota; kingdom Viridiplantae; phylum Streptophyta; class Magnoliopsida; order Zingiberales; family Musaceae; genus Musa; species Musa acuminata. Next base: position 21,623,027 of record NC_088355.1, on the reverse strand, counting down.
GGAAGGGTATATTTGTTGATCCAAAGAAAGTGGAAGCTGTAGTTGAATGGGATGTACCAACAAATGTAACAGAAGTTAGAAGCTTCTTGGGCATGGCAGGTTATTACAGGAGATTTATGGAGGGATTTTCTCGAATCGCTCAACCTCTCACCAACCTCACTAAAATGAATGTGAAATTTGTATGGGGTGATGATTGTGAGCAAAGTTTTCAAGAGTTGAATAGAAGATTGACTAGTGCCCCTATTCTCACTATTCCAAGTGGTACTGAGGGATTTGTAGTTTATACTGATGCTTCAAGAAAGGGCCTTGGATGTGTTTTGATGTAGGAAGGGAGAGTAATTGCTTATGCTTCTAGGCAACTAAAAGGTTATGAATTGAATTATCCAACTCATGATTTGGAATTGGCAGCAATTACTTTTGCTCTAAAGATTTGGAGACATTTTTTGTATGGTCGACAATTTGAAATCTTTACTGATCACAAGAGTTTAAAATATATTTTCACTCAGAAAGAGTTAAACATGAGGCAGTGAAGATGGATAGAACTTCTGAAGGATTATGATTGTGCAATCCATTATCACCCGGGCAAAGCCAATGTTGTAGCTGATGCACTTAGTAGAAAATCTACAAGTTTTATGGCTAGTCTAGTCGTGAAGCAATGGAAGTTATTAGAAGAATATTTTGATTTGAAAGCTTTGAGGAAAGAGCAAGACTCGATGATATTGATGGCCTCTATTCAAGTGCAATCTGATCTTATTCAACAAATTAAGGAAGGACAATTACGAGATCCACATTTAATCTACTTGAGGAATGAAGTAGAAAAGGAATTGAAGCAAAAATTTCTAGTTTCAAAGGATGGCCTATTGAGATTTGGGGAGAGAGTAGGTGTACCAAATGAACCAGATATCAAGAATCAAATCCTAAAGGAAAGTCATACTTCAAAGTACACCATGCATCTTGGGAGCACAAAGATGTATAGAGATCTTCAAACTCATTATTGGTGGGAAGGCATGAAGAAGGAAATTGCAATGTATGTTTCAAAATGTTTGACTTGTCAGCAAATCAAAGTAGAACACCAAAGACTTGGAGGGTTGTTGCAACCTTTAGATATTCCTGAATGGAAATGGGAATGTATTACTATGAATTTTGTTTCAGGACTACCCAGAACCTCTAAAAAGCATGATGCTATTTGGGTTATCATTGATAGGTTAACAAAATATGCACATTTCCTACCGATTAATATGACTTATTCGTTTGATAGACTTGCAGATTTATATGTCAATGAAATAGTAAGACTTCATGGTATTCCAAAGGAGATTATCTCTGATAGAGACTCCAGATTTCTCTCTAGATTCTGGAGAAGATTATAGGAATCTATGGGCACTAAAGTCAAGTTTAGTACTGCATATCATCCTCAGACTGATGGTCAGTCAGAAAGAACAATTCAAATACTTGAGGATTTGCTTAGAGCCTATGTTATAGATTGGAAGGGTAAATGGGATAAAGATATTTCACTTATTGAGTTCACTTATAATAATAGTTATCATTCAAGTATTCAGATGACTCATTATGAAGCTTTATATGGGTGAAAGTGCATAACACCTATATGTTGGGAGGAAATTGGTGACAGAAAGTTGTTAGCACCGGATAAAGTACAAGAAACACAAGGTCAAAAACAAAATCACTATTTTACAGAATTCATAGGGTCGGATTCAACAGATAATAGCATAGGCATTTGAATTCCAAATTTTTCAATCTATATGTCAAAAGAAAGGTATACAAGTCTAGTTTCGAACGAAATCAGTTTGGTACAAATCCGAATTTCCAACAGGGACTTATAGGTATTTTAGTATCGAAAGGTCAGAAATTTTGATCCCTGTTCTGCAACATCTATATGCTCATTTGAAACAGACGTTTGGGTAAGTATTCGGTGTCCAAAATCTACAAAATCAGTGTCAAAAGAAAGATATAAGAGTCTAATTTCAAACGAGCTAGGTCCTGCCTGAATCCACATTTGGTACTAAAAATTATAGCTGAAACAGTGTATAGGGGTCAGTTTACCAAAAAAATTTCAGATCATTGGTTTTATATCCAAAGAGAGAAATATCAGGTTCTAAGCATAAATCTTTCAGAATCAATATAGGAACATAGACTAATACTTCTATAGGATGGGGTTAGAACACTTGTCTTTGAGAATTATGACCCCAATTGAGAAGATTTGTATTTTTGTGCATTTTGCAGTTTAGTCCTTGTATTATTATATTTATGATTAGGTCCTCAGGGTTTACATATAGGTCCTCAGATGTTTTTTTTTTTAAAAAATCCTCCAAATCTTATGAATAAGTTCTCAGATTCATACTTTAACTTTTTATCAAATTTAAAATAGATACTTACATTACAACTAGAAACTTATACGAAAATTCAGAAACGATGGATGTTACATGGAGCACCACTCGGGAGAACTCCTGAGCTGCCGAGCCATCGGACTAGATCCGACTCTCGGTCTTGAGGGTCGCCACAAGGCATAGGGAGCTCCTGCCTCCCCCTATAGAAGGTCGGCCATGCTTAAGGCCTGGAATGGCTCGCCCTCGGAACGACTTCAATCAGGTTGACGCTTTCCCCAAAGGGTCATCCCTAGTGTTGAATCTCGGATTTTGATGATGAAGTCAATTGTCATTTGTTATCTAATCTATATGTTGAGATAAGTGTGCAGGATTAACAATGATGAAAATAAGATATGCAGTAGGAGTTGCGCCGGAGTCAAGACAATGATCACGTTGGGAGTTCGAGAGTTCGACGGAAGTTCGGACAGTCGTCGGAGGTTCTGCGGGAACAAATCCGAGAAGTCCATGAGCTTGCCAAAGAAGCTCGTCGGAACTCGCCAAGTGGATCGTCGCAAGTCCAGGAGTTTGCCGGAAGTCCGTAGGAGCATCACCGAGGGTTCATCGGATGATCGACGAAAGTTCGTCGGAAGCTCGCCGGAAGAAGCGATTGACGCACCGGAGCAAGTTGCAGTAAATATCTTAGGAAATATCGTAGTTAGTACAATGATTAAGTTGGAAATGGGAGGTGATCCTATTAACTTAATTTTGGGGCAATTAGGCCCCTAAAAAACCCAAATTGGGCCGAATGGATCAACCCATGCGGACCCTGATTTCTGCCAGGCGGTTGAACCGCCCAAGCCAGGTGATGGCACCGCTTGGGCTCAGTCTCCGAGCGAGATTGGGCAGTGCAACCGCCCCTGACAGGAGGTGGCACCGCTTGGGCTCGGTCTCTGAGCTCTTGCTGAGTGGTGCAACCGCCTCAGTCAGGCGGTGGCACCGCCTGAGCTCGGTCTTTGAGCTCTGGCAGGAGGTGGCACCACCCAAAGGCTTAGTCTTCGAGCTCTGCCAAGCGGTGCATGTCACGCCCCTCAAAATATCGGTAATATTAAAATTTTTCAACACAAATCAATCCAGGATCCAAACACACATTTGAGGTCACTAAGAAAACATTCAGATCAAAATTTCACCTCTATAATCTACAAATTTATAATCCCTGTGCAGTTCATAAGCATACAACACATCGTTCGTTGATTCATAAAATATGAACCCAACTCACCAAAATAATAACCACAACATAAATTCACAAGTATGGGAGTCTATACTGTCACAAAACCAACATTTACCATAAGTTCATATCATTACACGAATTAAACTTAACATTCCAAAATCCTACACATGAGAGGTCCTTCAAACTTATATAAAATCCACAAGTTTAGATTCATCGTCAACATTTCATTAGATGCAGAGTGTACTCATACAACAAAAACATATATACTAATAAAGATCTGCCCAAAATCTTTTAGCTTTCCACTTCCTCAGCTCAATCCTAACATTTAAGCGAGCGACAAGCTATTCTGAAAAATTTATACAGCAACGGGGTGAGCATATAAAGCTCAGCAAGTAACTAACATATCCATAGTAAAAGAGAAAAATTTTCAAACAAATAAGCTTTCATAATGCAAGGCAGAATATAAGAATCCATAGACATAATCTCATTGGGTGTAGAATCACAAATATCATTTCAATCAAACATAATTGGTTCATACAGATAGAGCATAGAGTAATTGGAGCATATCAATAGCATAAGAAATGTTCCGGAGCATATCAACAACCTATGGACCATTTCGAAGCATAACAATAACAAATGGAACATTTTGGAACATATCAAAGTCATACGAAATGATTCGGAGCATATCAATGATAAATGAAACATTTCGGAACATATCAATGGCGTATGGACCATTTCGGAGCATTTCAAAGATGAATACGAAACAGAAGCTCAAATGTCGAATTTGACGTTGCATTCATATCATTCGTATCTAAAGCATTTATAGAAACACATAACCAAAGCTCTGGATACCATATCAAGCATATAGAAGGTGAAGTGGGACCATAACATAATATGTTACATCCATTTCTAAATGACCACCAAATATAAGTCTCCCACGACTGGGAGCTCCATCCACCCACGTCTGAGTGAAGTCATAGGGGCCGGTAGAGCATCTCAGGCTCTATGCATAACTCCCTTCACCATTTCTGGCGAAGGTTCACAATATCCCACAAACACCAGAGTACAAAAGGACAGTATAAATAATGAATAACACATATCGGAAGCACACGCGGAACAACAAAACGTACATGTGTCTTTACGAGTCAATCCGAAGTAAGCAATAATCTTTCACAATTATATTCAGATTTGAAAGGAATTGAAAGCAAGGGCACATATGGAATCCAAGCAATCACATACAACTCAATTCAAATAAGAATGTTAGATAAATTCGATATCCAAAAGAATGAAACTAGAATAGGCACACATCGAAAGCAAATGCGGAACAATGAAATATACATGTGCCTATATAAGTCAATGTGATATAGCATAAACGTTACACAATATGTTCAGGAATGGTAATAATTTATAGACAAGAGCAAACGAGAATTTAAACATTAATATAAGCCATAATTGAGTGAAGGGAACTGAACAAAATCTATTTCCAAATGAACGAAAACAGAAGATACGAAATCGATCAAAGCTCGATTTCTGACAGAATTCGAGAGGCTCATTGGATAAATACTTCAGATTGTCAATTATGCTCCAATACCCTCAAGAAGGCTATTGTCGAAAGATATATCAATCTATTTTCTGTTGAAATAAGTTTCGTACGAATCATGGTTTCCAACAAGGAGTTACCTTTGATTTGGTAACACAAGGTCAAAAACAAAATCACTGTTTTGCAGAATTCATAGGGTCGCATTCAACAGATAATAGGGTAGGCATTTGAATTCCAAATTTTTCAGTCTATATGTCAAAAGAAAAGGTCTACAAGTCTAGTTTCGAACGAAATCAGTTTGGTACAAATCCGAATTTCCAATAGTGACTTATAGGTATTTTAGTATCGAAAAGTCAGAAATTTTGATCCCTGTTCTGCAGCATCTATAGGCTCATTTGAAACAGACGTTTGGGTAAGTATTTGGTGTCCAAAATCTACAAAATTAGTGTCAAAGAAAGATATAAGAGTCTAATTTCAAACGAGCTAGGACCTGCCTGAATCCACATTTGGTACTAAAATTTATAGCTGAAACAGTGTATAGGGGTCAGTTTACCGAAAAAGTTTCAGATCATTGGTTTTATGTCCAAAGAGAGAAATATCATGTTCTAAGCATAAATCTTTCAGAATCAATATAGGAACATAGACTAATACTTCTATAGGATGGGGTTAGAACACTTACCTTTGAGAATTATGACCCAAATTGAGAAGATTTGAGTAAGAAACCTCAAAGCCCCAATTTTTTCTTCTTCTTCTTCCCCCTTATTTTTTCCTCTTCTTTTTTCTTTCTTTCTCTGTTCATCCACGTAGCTGTCTTCTCTGGTTCCTTAAGAACGAAGGCAAAGAGGCTTAAATGGTGGGATTTGTATTTTTTTGTGTATTTTGCAGTTTAGTCCTTGTATTATTATGTTTACGATTAGATCCTCATGGTTTACGTATAGGTCCTTAGATTTTCTTGAACAAATCCTCTAAATCTTATGAATAAGTTCTCAGATTCATACTTTGGCTCTTTTATCAAATTTAAAATAGATACTTACATTACAACTAGAAACTTATACGAAAATTCAGAAATAAGGGATGTTACACTCTCCCCCCCTTAAAAGAAAAATTGAGTCCTCTAAATTTATCATACCTCTATCGATGAAAAGATGGGGATAAACCTTTTTCATTTCCTCCTCTAGCTCCCAGGTTGTTTCCTCTCCAGAATGATGTCTCCAAATTACTTGCACCAGAGTGATGACCCGATTCCTTAGGATCTTTTCCTTCTTATCAACAATTTGAGTGGGCTCTTCCACATAAGATAAATCTTTATCAATCTCCATCTGCTCATACTCAATGATATGAGAAGGATCAGGTATATACTTCCTAATCATCGAAACATGGAATATATTATGGATATGGCACAACGATGGTGGCAAGGCAATCCTGTAAGCGATAGAACCAACCCTCTCAAGAACCTCAAAAGGTCCAATAAATCTTGGGCTTAACTTTCCTTTCTTCCCAAACCTTATAATCCCTTTGGAAGGGGAGACCTTTAAGAATACAAAATCTCTAATTTCAAACTCAATATTTCATCTTCTATTGTCAGCATAACTCTTTTGATGATTTGAGCAGTTTTTAACCTTTTCCTTATAACTTGAATTTTCTCGATAGTTTCTTGTACTTTGTCCGGTGCTAACAACTTTCTGTCACCAACTTCCTACCAACATATAGGTGTTATGCACTTTCGCCCATATAAAGCTTCATAAGGAGCCATCCGAATACTTGAATGATAACTATTATTATAAGTGAACTCAATAAGTGAAATATCTTTATCCCATTCACCTTTCCAATCCATAACATAGGCTCTAAGCAAATCCTCAAGTGTTTGATATGTTCTTTCTGATTTGACTTTAGTGCCCATAGATTCCTGTAATCTTCTCCAGAATCTAGAGAGAAATCTGGAGTCTCTATCAGAGATGATCTCCTTTGGAATACCATGAAGTCTTACTATTTCATTGATATATAGATCTACAAGTCTATCAAGCGAATAAGTCATATTAATCAGTAGGAAATGTGCAGATTTTGTTAACCCATCAATGATAACCCAAATAGCATTATGCTTTCTAGAGGTTCTGGGTAGTCCTGAAACAAAATCCATGGTAACACACTCCCATTTCCATTCAGGAATATCTAAAGGTTGCAACAACCCTCTCGGTCTTTGGTGTTCTACTTTGATTTGCTGACAAGTCAAACATTTTGAAACATACATTGCAATTTCCTTCTTCATACCTTCCCACCAATAATGACTTTGGAGATCTCTATACATCTTAGTGCTCCCATGATGCATGGTGTACTTTGAAGTATGACTTTCCTTTAGGATTTGATTCTTGATATTTGGTTCATTTGGTATACATACTCTCTCCCCAAATCTCAATAGGCCATCCTTTGAAACTTGAAATTTTGGCTTCAATTTCTTTTCTACTTCATTCCTCAAATAGATTAAACGTGGATCTTATAATTGTCCTTCCTTAATTCGTTGAATAAGATTCGTTGAAGCTTCTAACTTCTGTTACATTTGTTGGTACATCCCATTCAACTACAGCTTCCACTTTCTTTGGATCAACAGATATACCCTTCCCTGAAATCACATGGCCTAAGAAAGCAACTTCATTCAACCAAAATTCACATTTGCTGAACTTTGCATATAACTTCTTTTCTCTTAGTATGGACAATACATTTCTCAAGTGTTCCTCATGCTCCTGATTACTCCTTGAATACACCAATATGTCATCAATGAATAGAATTACACAATCATCGAAGAGCGGTTGAAATATTCTATTCATTAGTTCCATAAAGCCTGCAGGGGCATTAGTCAAACCAAAAGGCATCACTAAGAATTCATAGTGACCATATCGAGTTCTAAAAGCTGTTTTTGGAATATCCTCCTCCTTGATCTTCAACTGATAGTAACCTGACCTCAGATCAATCTTAGAGAATACTTGTGCACCCTGTAATTGATCAAACAAATCATCAAATTCTGGGTATGGGATACTTATTTTTTATGGTCACCTGATTCAACTGTCTATAGTCAATACAAAGCCTTAATGTTCCATCCTTCTTCTTCACTAATAATACCATAGCACCCCACGGTGAAACGCTGGGTCGTATGAAGCCCTTATCTAATAATTCTTGTAGTTGCTTCTTTAATTCCTCTAGCTCGAGTGGTGCTATTCTGTAGGGAGGCTTAGATATTAGGGTTGTACTGGGGACCAGATCAATAACAAATTCACCCTCTCTATCTAGAGGTAAACCAAGCAAGTCATCTGGGAATATGTCAAGGAACTCTTTGACCACTGAAATTTCATCTAGATGGGTTTCCTGATTTGAATGCTCCTTTACACACACCATATAACAAAAACAACCCTTTTGCATAAGACGATAAGCTTGAAGTGCTGATATCAAGCAAGGAGGCAAATCATGCCTAATGCCCTCAAAGTAAAATATAGGCTGATATGGTATGCAGAAAGTAATTATTTTTGTGTAGCAGTCAATACTAGCATGATAGGAAGATAGCCAATCCATGCCAAGTATAATATCAAAACCCTGGATCTCTAGGAGAATCAAATCAGCAAGGAGTTCATGTTCTCCAATAGAGATCAAACAAGATGGGTAAACCAAGTTTGTTGCCAAAGAATCCCCAACAGTAGTTGTTACGTATAACATATAATCCAGAGGTCTAGGTAAAATATCCAAGTTACAAGCGAAGTATTGTGAAACAAAGGATAAGTTGAAACCGGGATCAAGCAAAACTTTTGCTTTTCTTTTAGAAACATGAAGAATACCTTCAACCACTGATTTAGAAGCTTTAGAATCGTGTTCAGTGATAGCATACACTCTAGCATGGGCTGAGGGTCTAGGAGGCAGTGGCTCTTTCTTCCTGTTCAGTGGGCAATCTCTTACTTGATGATCTAACATTCCACAAGAAAAACAGGCTCCAGTCGTCCGAAAACACTGACTTGTCTCATGATTTAAAATAGATACTTACATAACAGCTAGAAACTCATACGAAAATTCAAAAATGAGGGATGCTACACTTAGTCTCTAAGCGAAGTCAGGCGATGGTACCGCTTGAGCTCGGTCTCCGAGTGAACTTAGGCGGTGGTACCGCCCCTGTCAGGCGGTGGTACCGCCTGAGCTCGGTCTCCAAGCAGTGTCAAGTGGTAGTACCGCTCAATTCTGGCGGTGGTACCGCCAGGACCCCGAAAATCTAGGAGATGACACTTTTCAGCTCCAAATTCAAACTAGTTGGTGGCCTATATAAACCCCACCCTTTCCTGCATGAAAGGGCACCGAAAGCTTGCATTTATTCTGAGAATTTAAGAGCTTAAAAGTGTTGTAAAAGGTTAGAAGTTCTTCTCCCTCTTTTCTTCTAAGTTTTGATCATTCAAGAGAGGAGTGGAAATCTGTAAGGGTTGTCTCCTAAGCCCATCAAAAGGAGTAAAGTTGTAAAAGGGTGGTTGGCCTTCACCTATTGAAGGAAGGCCTCTAGTGGACATCGGCGACCTCATTGGAGGAGGAAGCCAAAAGTGGATGTAGGTCAAAATTTATCGAACCACTCTAAATCTCAGTTTGCATTTATATTCTGCTCTCTATCTTAACTGCAAACTGCCTCCGTTGCTTTACTTCAACTATACTCTTGTTTGATCTTAAGTTGAAGAACTTTCCAAAATAGTTTTCGTCAAAAATGCTTTCATCAAACAAACATCATTTTAAACCAACGAAAGTTTTTTGCTGCACTAATTCACAACCCCCCCCCCACCCCCTCCCCCCCCCTCTCAGTGCTCGTGATCCTAGCAATTGGTATCAGAGCGGGGTTCACTCTCAATCGGATTAAAACCCAAGAGAGATGGCATACGCCGGAAACCAAGAGGGTCACTCTATTACATGTCCACCCATGTTCAACAGGACGGATTGTTAGGATCAAGAGCACTAAGAAGGGGGGGGGGGGGGGGGGGGGTGAATTAGTGCAGCGGAAAACTTTCGACGATTAAAAAGGTGTTCGTACGATAAAAGCGATTTCGGTAGAAAATCCGATTCGTAAATCTCTTTAACTTGTAATTAAGCGAGATGTAGTTAAAGGAAATCTATGTAGGCAGTTTGCAGTTATGATGAAAGTTAAAATGTAAGCGCAAACTGAAATATGATGTTCGTACGATAAAATTGATTTACGTCTAAACGCCGATTCGGAAAATACTGAACTTTAAACCACGATCGTAAATGTGCAGAAGGCAGTAAGCTATTGAGGAGGTTTGCAGTAAGGATAAGATGCTCAAAGTAAATGCAAACCGAGATTTAGAGTGGTTCGGTCAATCTTGACCTACATCCACTTTTGGCTTCCTCCACCGACGAGGTCACCAACGTCTACTTGAGGCCTTCTTTCAATAGGCGAAGGCCAACCACCCTTTTACAGTTTCACTCCTTTTGACGGGCTTAGGAGACAACCCTTACAGAATTTTCTCTCCTCTCTTTAAAGATCAGAATTTGGAAGAAAAGAGGGAGAAGAACTTTTGGCCTTTACAACAATTTTGAGCTCTAAAAATCACATAATAAGATCAGGATTTCGGTGTGTTTTTGGTGCTCTTTCAGTGCTGAAAGGGTGGGGTATTTATAGGCCCCAACCTAGTTTGAATTTCGAGCTCAAAACTGTCAATTCTCGGAATTTCGGGATCTGGTAGTTGCACCTCCTGACTAAGGCGGTTGCACCGCCTAGCAGAGCTCGAAGACTGAGCCTCTAGGCGGTGCCACCTCCTGTCAGGGGCGGTTGCACCTCCTGCCAGAGCTCGAAGACCGAGCTTAGGCAGTGCCACCGCCTGATTGAGGCGGTTGCACCTCCTGCCAGAGCTCGAAGACCGAGCTCAAGCGATGCCACCTCCTATCAGGGGCGTTTGCACCGCCTAGTCTCGCTCGGAGACTGAGCTCAGGCGGTGCCACCGCTTGGCTGGGGTGGTTCAACCGCCTAGCAGAAATCAGGGTCCGAATGGGTTGATCCATTCGGCCCAGTTTGGGTTTTTCAAGAGCCCAATTGCCCCAAGATTAAGTTAATGGGATCACCTCCCATTTCTAACTTAATCATTGTGCTAACTATGATATTTCCTGAGACATTTACTGCAACTTGCTCCGATGCGTCAATCGCTTCTTCCGGCGAGCTTCCAGCGAACTTCCGTCGATCATCCGATGAACCCTCGGTGATGCTCCTGCGGACTTTCGGCAAACTCCTGAACTTGCGACGATCCACTTGGCGAGTTTCGACGAGCTTCTTTTGCAAGCTCATGGACTTCTTGGATTTGTTCTCGCAGAACTTTCGACGACTGTCCGAACTTCCGTCGAACTCTCGAACTCCCAACGTGATCATTGTCTTGATTCCGGCGCAACTTCTGCTACATATCTTACTTTCATCGTAGTTAATCCTGCACACTTATCTTAACATATAGATTAGATAACAAATGACAATTGACTTCATCATCAAAATCCGAGATTCAACAATCTCCCCCTTTTTTATGATGACAATCAATTGATAATGGAGTTAACCTTAACTCCCCCTGTCTATATGCTATACTTGAGATAAGTCATTCTTGAATTCAAAACCTTTAAATTGATAAGTTAAAATCATTTAAACTTATCAATACTCCCATCATGATTTCCATCATGATGTTTCTCTCTAAAGATGATGTCAAGCCTTGACATTCATTTTCAAATTTTACATTACCAGTTTGAATGATGGTAATAGTAGCAATTCATCATATTGTAAGATGTCAACATGTAAAACTGCGAAGTAAGATTTTGATATCATTACATGATGCACACATTTCAATTATTTTAGCAATTATTGCATTTCATCACATGGTAAGACATCAATACGTAAAATTACGATGCAAGTTTTTTGTTTGATATCTTGACACGATACATACAAAGCATATCATAGCATTAATACTCATATATTTCTCCCCCTTTGTCATCAACAAAAAGTGTGGTAATTGTGATACCAGGAGAATAATATAAGCAAATTTTGAGCATAAGTGTGATAATTGTTAATGCCTTTACTAGGTTCATGTTATTTTCCAATAGTGAGTTATAGGAAATCAATTATACAAACATATAAAGGAAAGCATGATATGTAGATCGCTTTGAATACTTCTTCCTTTTTATTTGTTATAATCTTTTTGCATGAAGGAGGAAGGCTATTTGTGAGTTTACTTTGAGTAAAGTTAAAATCGATGAGAGATTAAATCATGCTTCATTTTTACAAGGATCAAGATATGTATGTGAAACAAATCTTTGCAAGTAAAAACACGATCATCCATATTTCAAGATGGAATTTATAAGAAGGAATCATTTCATCAAATCTATTTCAGAAAAATATTTTTCATATAATAAGTGTATGAGAAAATCCGATTGTTAGGATACCAATTGTTAAGCGAATCCGAAAATGAAATTAACACTTTCATGCAGTCGGACAAGACTATGCTATAGATTTTCAAATACAACCATGAAGACAAAACATGCTTATTGTTATGGAAATTTTTGTATTCAACACATAATTTCCTACATGTTATTTAGGCATGTAATGGAAATCAAATGATTTGATCATTCAATAAAGTCCAAAAAATAATTTTAACTAGTTTATGTATTCGGACACATCAACATTCCTAATTCTCTTCTTATGAAATCAAATTGTTCTTCACTTAGAGGTTTTGTAAAAATATCAGCTAGTTGATGTTTAGTATCAATGAACTCTATGATTACATCATGATTAGTAATATGATCTCGTATAAAGTGATGTTTAATATAAATATGTTTTGTTCTTAAGTGTTGTATAGGATTCTTTGTTAAGCATATTGCACTTGTGTTATCACATTTAATGGGAATATTTTTAAGATAAATTTTATAATATTCTAAGGTGTTTTTCATCCACACAACTTGTGCACAGCATGCACTTGCTGCAATATATTCAGCTTCGGTTATTGATAGTGCAACCGAGTTTTGTTTCTTAGATGACCAAGAAACAAGGGCATGTCCTAAAAATTGACATGTTCCTGACATGCTTTTTCTATCTAGTCTACAGCTAGCAAAGTCTGCATCGGCATAAGCAATTAACTCAAGATTTTCTGATTTTGGGTACCATAATCCTAGATTTGTGGTACCATTAAGATATCTAAGTATTCTTTTAATTGCTTTGAGATGAGATATCTTAGGGTTCGATTGAAACCTAGCACAAAGTCCTACACTGAACATGATATCTGGTCTAGTTGCAGTGAGGTAAAGTAAACTTCCTATCATGCCCCTATAAGTTTTTTGATCGAAGCTTTCTCCGCTTTCATCAATTTCTAACTTAGTGGAGGTGCTCATAGGAGTGTTAATTGGTTTTGAGCTATTCATATTAAACCTTTTTAGCAAATTCATAGCATATTTAGTTTAACTAATAAAGATGCCATTGCTTAGTTGTTTGATTTGTAAGCCTAAGAAGAATGTTAATTCTCCCATTAAACTCATTTCGAATTCAAGACTCATAGTTTTAGCAAAAGATTCACAAAGAGATTCATTCGTAAAACCAAAGATAATATCATCAACATAAATCTGAACAATGAGAAAATTATTTTCAAAATTCTTGATGAACAATGTAGTATCAACCTTGCCTTTTGTGAAATTATTTTCAATAAGAAAAGAACTAAGTCTCTCATACCAAGCTCTCGGAGCTTGTTTTAAACCATAGAGAGCTTTAGTTAATCTAAACCCATGATTAGGGAGGCTATTATTTTCGAATCCAGGAGGTTGTTCAATATAGACTTCTTCGGAAATAAAGCCATTAAGAAAAGCGCTTTTAATATCCATTTGAAACAACTTAAAATTATTACTACTAGCGTAGGCAAGGAGCATCCTTATGGCTTCTAATCGAGCCACAGGAGCAAAGGTTTCTTCATAATCGATACCTTCTTCTTGGTTGAAACCTTTGGCCACTAATCTAGCCTTGTTTCTAACCACGATACCATATTCATCTTGCTTGTTTCTAAAAACTCATTTAGTACCAATAACTAAATGGTCAGTTGGCCTAGGAACAAGCTTCCATACCTCATTTCTCTCAAATTGATTTAATTCATCTTGCATTGCGATAATCCATTAATCATCTTTCATGGCTTCGTCAACACATTTGGGTTCAATTTAGGAGAGAAAAGCGGTGTTGGCACCAAAATTTTTAAGAGAAGAACGTGTTTAAACCCCCTTTGATGTGTCTCCTAAGATTAGCTCCTTAGGATGAGCATCTACATACTTCCAATCCTTGGGTAAGGATGTTTCGGAAGTGGATGCATCCAAGTTGCTAGTTGAAGATGGGGTTTCATGTAAATTCAAGGAATCAAAATTAACATCATCATCAAAATCATTTTTCCTGATTTCGAAAATCTCATTGAAAATAACATGAATGGATTCTTCAATAATTAAAGTTCTTTTATTGAAGATACGAAAAGCTTTAGAAACCGAAGAATAACCAAGAAAGATTCCTTCATCGGATTTAGCATCAAATTTTCCTAAGTTATCTTTTTCATTCAAGATAAAACACTTACACCCAAAGACTTTAAAATATGAAACATTGGGTTTTTTGTTGTTCCATAACTCATAGGGAGTTTTGGTGAGTAAGGGTCTTACTAGAACTCTATTCAAAATATAGCATGCAGTGTTTACGGCTTCGGCCCAAAAATATTTTGGTAGGCTATGTTCATTCAACATGGTTCTTGTCATTTCTTGTAAATTTCGATTTTTTCTTTCTACTACTCCATTTTGTTGAGGATTTCTAAGAGTAGAGAAATTATGGTTGTATCCATTGAGTTCACAAAATTCTTGGAAATCATGGTTTTGAAATTCACCACCGTGATCACTTCTAATTGACGAAATCATAGAACACTTCTCATTTTGAACAAGATTACAAAACTTGGTAAAATATCTAAAGCATTCATTTTTCTATTTTAAGAAGTAAGTCCATGTGTATCTACTATAGTCATCCACAATGACGAAGGCGTATTTGCTACCTCCTAGGCTTGATGTAGAGATTGGTCCGAACAAGTCCATATGGATCAATTGTAAGGGCCTAGAGGTGCTTATTTGATTCTTAGATTTGAAACTACCCTTAATTTGTTTACCTAATTGGCAAACATCACATACATTATCTTTGATGAACTTGATATGAGGAATTCCTCTAACAAGTTCTTTAGATAATATTTGAGTGATTAGTTTCATTCTAGCATGACCTAATCTTCTATGCCATAGCCAAGCATCCTCATTCAAAACCGAAAAATACATTTCATTACACAAATCATTGATGTCAATAGTGTATATGTTATTTTGTTTTAATGCAATCATAGACGTGTTTTTGTGTGGTTTTTCATTGATGCAAGCATTAGATTCAAATCTGACAATATATCCTTTATCACATAATTGACTAATGCTCAAGAGGTTATGTTTTAAACCATCAACTAATAAAACATCTTCAATAAAGAAGTTGGATTTGTTACCTATGGTTCCTTTTCTAATGATTTTACCCTTGTTGTTGTCTCCGAAGGTGACATAGCCTTCGTCTATGCTAATGAGCTTAGAGAATTGAGATGGATCTCCGGTCATATGCCTTGAGCATCTACTATCAAGGTACCATCTCTTGCTCCTAGCTTGCGATGGTATAGGTTTCTACAAGAAAGGATGATCTTTAGATACCCATTTGCTTTTGGGTGCCTCAAAAATAGATCTTCATTATTTATCATGTTGCATAGAATTTATCATGGTTCCTTTAGGAACCCAAATTAATTTGTTCGGACTAATTTTCTTGAATGGACAATAATGCGTTTTGTGTCCAAGCTTGTAACAAAAGTTGCATTTGCTTTGGTGTCGAACATGTAAGATGAGGCCTTTTATAAAGGTCGTTGGATTTTGGTGAAGACTTCTCACAAATCCGATTCCACTTCTTTTGGGAACGTGACCCTTGTTTGCAAGGATCATGTTCAAAGACTTGCTACCAACCTCGAATTTCTTTAAGGTGTCTTTAAGTAGCAAGTTTTCCTTTTCGAGAGTTTCTAGATCATGGCATTTTATGCATGAACCTAAACTATTATGATATTTAGTTTTTAACTTATCAAAATTACAAGTAAGACTATCATGCTCTGTTAGGACTCTAGCTAGGAGAGTCCTAATTGAGAGGGACATTCATATAAAACTGTTAGGACTTTAGCTAGGAGAGTCCTAATTAAGATGGACGTTCTGTTAGGACTCTAGCTAGGAGAGTCCTAATTGAGAGGGACATTCATGTAGGAGGTTTTTCCTTAGAGAAGAATTAGGAGTTGTAAGGGAATAGGAGTCTTGAGTAGGAGTCCTATTAGGAGTTGGTTAGAAGTAAGAGTCTTAAGTAGGAGTCCTATTAGGAGTTAGGGTTTAGAAGCCCTATAAATAGCCATGTATTCCTCCTCTTTTCTCAAGTAATAGATGAATCTTTTCTGCAGCCTTTGAGCAGCAACTTGGAGGGAGGAACCCCTATAGAGTTCCAAGGAGGCCGATCCCCTAAAGAGATCAACCCCAAGTTTAGAATCTGCAAGGGTTCTAACACCTGGTATCAGAGCAGCGTTCTTGGCATCTCGCTGCCCTTCCACAGCCATCCATCAACCATCTATAACCATCCAAAGCAATTCCCACAATTGCTTAAAAGATCATCATCGAATTCCTCCATCATCTCCACCACCGCGGATCATCCTTTGATCTCCCCGTGAATTGCAACAGGTTCTGGTTTCCTACCTTACTGCTGCTGCAATTTAGTTATCCTTATTTGAAAATCCAAAAAAAAAAAAATCGTTCCTATATTGCTGCATAAACTTTTCGTCACAAAGTTTTTATCTCTACGACGAAAGATACATTGCAGAATTCCAGCCGCATAGCACCATCTGTTTGATCTTGCTACTGTGCTTTTTCTATCCAAATTTCTACGAAATTTTTATGACATCTTTGACACTTCCTAACAGTGGATTTCCCTTTGGTTTCATCAAAAAATTCTCAACATAAACTACTGATCTTTTATGTCCAATCTGCTGCACTTGAATTGCAGAATTCAAGTCGCATAGCACCATCTGTTTGATCTTACTACTGTACTTTTTCTATCCAAATTTCTACAAAATTTTTATGACATCTTTGACACTTCCTAACAGTATATTTTCCTTTGGTTTCATCAAAAAATTCTCAATATAAACTACTGATCTTTTATGTCTAATCTGCTGCACTTGAAAATCTATGCTGTAGAAAATTTCAGCTGCATATCGTTGCCTTAACCCATCTATTTGCAATATTTTTTGAATGAAATTTCTTATACACTTCATAGATCATCTTGGCTTCCATCTAAGATTGATCTATTAAGAAATTCATCTCTAAAAATGATTTTATGTTGCTGCAAATTTTCATCGTAACCCGCTGAAATTTTTCGACGACAATTCTGCAATTGCAACTTGCACCAATTTCCTTACTGTTATACTGTCGAAATTTTCTTGATTAAATTAGATATCCTTGCTGTCATACAAACTGTGATTTTGCTATCAATTCCCTCCTCAATTCTCTCTAGTTTTTGGTGGAAATTACGTCGAGATACCGTTGTTTCTTCGACGACAATTCTACTCTTACAAGATAGCATATACTTGCTGCAACTTCCACGGATTTCTGTCAAACCTTTACTACCATCTACCATAGATCCAAAACTTTCATCCACAGCCCTAAAACTCTACCAAACCGCACCCTCAAACTGCACCCAAAACAGCCACAAAACAAGCCTAAATCGTAGCCTACATCCACCGATCCACCAACCCTTTCGACCATCACTTCTCTCAACTTATACATGCCTTTAACCTGACAACAAAAGAGAGATATTAACATCATAGATTTAGAGGCATATACTATGGCATTTAAGGAGGCAATCGATGCTAAATTCGAAGCCTTGGAGGCGCGAATGGAGGATAAGATTCGGACGCTCTTTACCGAACTCAGATTGGGCCGACTACTAAGCCCAAAAAAATCATATCACGGAGAGAGCTTTGCCCAATCGCACCAGGCTCGAAGAGATGAGTTCCAAGGGAGGGGAGGCTCTATGATCGATCTCAACTATCCACACATAAGGGTGGACTTCCCTAGATGGGAAGAAGGAGACCCGATTGGTTGGATCTTGCATGCGGAGCGATATTTTCGGTACCACAAAACCGCGGATGCATCTATGGTGAAAATTGCAGCTATACATCTTGAAGGGGATACTATACAGTGGTTTGACTAGTTTGAAAATACTTATGGAGTCCTTTCATGGCAATAATTCAAAGAAAGACTGCTGATCCGCTTCAGACCAACCGATTACAAGAATATTGACGGACAACTAGTAAAGATCCGACAAACCTCCACCATTCAGGAGTACCAAACCAGGTTTGAAAGGTTATCTAATCAAACTCTTGATTGGTCTCAAAAACAGCTATTGAGGACCTTTATTGAGGGCTTGAAGTCGGAGATCCGAGGAGAAGTTAAAGCGCGACAACCGTACACGCTTATGGCAGCCATCTCTTTCGCACGACATCAAGAGGAGCAATTGAACCATGAAGCTCGAAGGACTAGGGTCACTCCTCAACCAGTAATATTGAAGCCCTTAGCCCCCCCTACTGTTGACCGAGTCCCTGCACCAAAAAGGTTGACAAGAGAAGAGCTTCAGGAGCGATCTGCGAAGGGGTTATGTTGGCATTGCAACGAGTCGTAGAGCCATGAGCATCGTTGTAGTAAAGGGAGACTTTTTATCATTGAACCAGTAGAAGAAGAGGTCATTGAACATCCAGAAGAGAGCATTGAACAGAAAGAAGAAGATGCAGAAGAAGAGCCACAACCGACCGAAGTTACGGTACATACACTAGCCGGCTACTCAAACCCGCAAATGATGAAAGTTGGAGGCCTTCTCAAATAACAACTGATCACTGTTTTCATTGACATGGGCAGCACTAATAATATTCTAAACAGTAAGGTTGCTATCCGAATGGCATTACCTATCAAGAATCGTTACAGGTTTGATGTTAAGGTCATCGACAGACGGATTTTGAAGTGTGATCGTAGGCGCCCGTAGGAGAAACTATTGCTGCAGGACCAAGAGATAATTGCAGATTTCTTCCTTCTCCCTCCTGATGATCATGAGGCCATGCTCAGAATTAAATGGTTGATAACATTAGGTGATTTTTCTTGGAATTTTATGAAACTAATTATGAAATTTTACAGTAAGGAGAAACGGGTGATACTGCACGGGAAACGTGGGGGCGACGTAACAATGATTTGTACACAACAAATGAAGAAGGTTTTGCATAAAGCATGCAGTGGCTTTTTGGTACAACTTGAGCAGCAAACTAAGGGAGAGCCAACAAAATTGGAAGATCCAAATCTACTTCCTTTGCTTGCTGAATTTTCAGATATATTTGACAAACTACGCAACCTACCTCTTACCCGTCGGCATGATCATTGTATAACGATTCTTCCAGGCCAATCTCCAGCAAATGCTCAGCCATATCAGTATCCACATCTCCAGAAGGATGAAATAGAAAGGATTGTAAAAGAGATGCTCAAAACAGGAGTTATTCGGCCATGTTGTATCCCCTACTCTTCACCGGTGCTCCTCATACGAAAGAAGGATGGAATATGGCGATTATGTATTGATTACCGAACTCTCAATGGCATAACCATCAAGGATAAATACCCTATTCCAGTAGTATATGAGTTGCAAGATGAAAGGGAGCACAAATCTTCACAAAGCTGGACCTTCGATCCAGGTATCATCAAATACGAGTATGCGAAGAAGACATACCGAAAACCACCTTTTGAACACACAATAACCACTATGAATTTTTGCTTTCTTCAAAAGAAGGTGGAATATCTTAGGCATATCATATCAGAGGAAGGTGTGGCAGTAGACCCCTTCAAAATTGGAGCAATGCAAAATTGGTTGACTCGAGGAACATAAAATTGCTACATGGCTTTCTGGGTTTAACGAGCTACTACTGCAAGTTCGTGAAAAACTATGGAGAGATCAGTGCACCACTTACTTCCTTTCTGAAAAAAGATGTCTTCCAATGGTCGGACAGAGCCTCCGTTGCCTTCGACAAACTTAAGGCAGCCATGACGACGACGCCGGTGCTAACACTACCAGATTTCAACCGACCCTTCATTATTAAGGCCGACGCATCTAGAGTCGGAATTGGAGCAATTCTCATGCAAGATGGTCGACCACTCGCATACACTAGCAAGGTATTGTCTCCCTCCCATCAAAATAAGTCAACATATGATAAGGAGATGCTCGCCATTGTGCGCGCAGCAACGAGGTGGAGACCCTACTTGATTGGTCGACGATTTCAAATTAAAACTGACCATAAAAGCCTCAAGTACTTTTTGGAGCGAAAGATATCATCCCCTGAGCAGCAAAACTGGGTAACAAAACTTCTTGGATTTGATTATGAAATAACTTACAAAAAGGGGAAAGAGAATGTTCTTGCAGATGCGCTTTCGCAGCTGCTCGAGCAAGCTGAAGTTTTGGCCATTTCACTTCCGACCAGCGACTTCTTTGAGGATATTAAGATGGACTGGCAGGAAGATTCAGAGACTAGTAAGATTATAAAAAAATTGGAGGAAGCACCAAGCTCCGTAGCTCATTACAATTAGGACTCAAAAGAATTACACTATAAGAGTACTAAATTGAAAAGGAGTATGGCATATCACTCACAAACCGACGGTCAGACAGAAGTTGTAAATAGGTGCTTGGAGATAGCCCAAAGCCACCCACCAAATATGACTACCCAAGGAGAACTTCAGACTCAGCCAAGTGCAATTATTGATCGACGGATTATGACTCGACGACGACGATCCACTACTGAATTGCTAATACAGTGGGCAAACCTACTAATAGAAGATGCCACTTTGGAGAACTATGATGACTTGAAGATCAAATTCCCAAAATTCATGAATCGTCAGCCTCGAGGACAAGGCTGATTTGAAGAGGGTGGGTTTGTTAGGACTCTAGCTAGGAGAGTCCTAATTGAGAGGGACATTCATGTAAAACTGTTAGGACTTTAGCTAGGAGAGTCCTAATTGAGAGGGACATTCTATTAGGACTCTAGCTAGGAGAGTCCTAATTGAGAGGGACATTCTGTTAGGACTCTAGTTATGAGAGTCCTAATTGAGAGGGACATTCATGTAGGAGGTTTTTTCTTATAGAAGAATTAGGAGTTGTAAGGGAATAGGAGTCTTGAGTAGGAGTCCTATTAGGAGTTGGTTAGAAGTAAGAGTCTTAAGTAGGAGTCCTATTAGGAGTTAGGGTTTAGAAGCCTTATAAATAGCCATGTATTCCTCCTCTTTTCTTAAGCAATAGATGAATCTTTTCTACAGCCTTTGAGCAGCAACTTGGAGGGAGGAACCCCTATAGAGTTCCAAGGAGGTCGATCCCCTAAAGAGATCAACCCCAAGTTTAGAATCTGCAAGGGTTCTAACATGCTGCTTTTTTAACAATTTGTATTTTCTACTAATAATCTTGCATTCATCAAATAAGTCATGGAAGGCATTTAATAATTCGTCAAATGATAAATCTGCATCTATTAAATTCGTTACCTCCTCCCCAATGGTCATTAAGGCGTAATGAGCAACTTGTTCGGTGTTGGACTCCTCTTCTTCG
Organism: Musa acuminata AAA Group; assembly: GCF_036884655.1. NCBI lineage: Eukaryota > Viridiplantae > Streptophyta > Magnoliopsida > Zingiberales > Musaceae > Musa > Musa acuminata. Next base: position 21,601,209 of record NC_088355.1, on the reverse strand, counting down.
GATGCACTCGAGTCATCCAACGTTGCTTTGAGCGCCTTCTTCTTTGATGTTCTATTTTTGACTTGGGGACAATCACTCTTGTAGTGTCCTGACTTTTTGCACTCATAGCAAATAACTTTGTCCTTCTTGGGTTCAAAGTTATTTTTTGTTTCATTCTTAAACTTGTTTCTTTTAATGAATTTTTTAATTTTTTTTGTTAGAAGTGCCAAGTCATCGTCACAGTCCTCATCACTTGAGTTTTCTCTCAAGTGGTCTTCTGAAGTTCTAAGTGTCATATCCTTCCTGTTCTTTGGAATGATGTCTTCTTGCTCTTCATGAGCTTTGTAAGTCATCTCGTAGGTCATTAATGACCCGATTAGTTCTTTAAGAGGGAAGTTGTTTAGATCTTTCGCCTCTTGAATAACAGTGACTTTAGGATCCCAACTCTTAGGAAGGGATCTTAGAATCTTATTTACGAGCTCAAAATCCGAAAAACTTTTTCGAGTCCTTTTAGACCATTGACGATATCCGTGAAACGGGTAAACATGTCGCCAATAGTCTCACTCGGTTTCATTCGAAAAAGTTCGAAAGAATGTATCAAAAGATTGATTTTTGACTCTTTCACTCTACTTGTGCCTTCGTGAGTTACTTCGAGTGTGTGCCAAATATCAAATGCGGTTTCACAAATCGAAACACGGTTGAACTCGTTTTTATCAAGCGCACAAAATAAGGCATTCATAGCCTTTGTATTAAGAGCGAAAGCCTTCTTCTCCAATTCATTCCAATCGATCATTAGAAGAGAAGACTTCGAAAATCCATTTTCGACAAGATTCCAAAGTTCAAAATCCATAGAAATAAGAAAGATCCTCATTCAGGTCTTCCAATAGGTGTAGTCCGTCCCATTGAACATGGGTGGACGTGTAATAGAATGGCCCTCTTGGTTTCCGGCGTATGCCATCTCTCTTGGGTTTTAATCCATTTGAGAGTTAACACCGCTTTGATACTAATTGTTAGGATCAAGAGCACTAAGAGGGGGGGGTGAATTAGTGCAGCGGAAAACTTTCGACGATTAAAAAGGTGTTCGTACGATAAAAGCGATTTCGGTAGAAAAGCCGATTCGTAAATCTCTTTAACTTGTAATTAAGCGAGATGTAGTTAAAGGAAATCTATGAAGGCAGTTTGCAATTATGATGAAAGTTAAAATGTAAGCGCAAACTGAAATATGATGTTCATACGATAAAACTGATTTACGTCTAAACACCGATTCGGAAAATACTGAACTTCAAAACACGATCGTAAATGTGCAGAAGGCAGTAATTATTGAGGAGGTTTACAGTAAGGATAAGATGCTCAAAGTAAATGTAAACCAAGATTTAGAGTGGTTCGATCAATCTTGACCTACATTCACTTTTGGCTTTCTCCACCGACGAGGTCACCGACGTCTACTAGAGGCCTTCATTCAATAGGCGAAGGCCAACCACCCTTTTATAGTTTCACTCCTTTTGACGGGCTTAGGAGACAACCCTTACAGAATTTTCTCTCCTCTCTTTAAAGATCAGAACTTGGAAGAAAAGAGGGAGAAGAACTTTTAGCCTTTACAACAATTTTGAGCTCTAAAAATCACATCATAAGATTAGGATTTCGGTGTGTTTTTGGTGCTCTTTCAGTGCTGAAAGGGTGGGGTATTTATAGGCCCCAACCTAGTTTGAATTTCAAGCTCAAAACTATTGATTCCCGGAATTCCGAGATCTGGCGGTTGCACCTCCTGATTGAGGCGGTGCATCGCCTGGCAGAGCTCGAAGACTGAGCCTCTGGGCAGTGCCACCTCCTGTCAGGGGCGATTGCACCTCCTGCCAAAGCTCGAAGACCGAGCTCAGGCGGTGCCACCGCCTGACTAAGGCGGTTGTACCTCCTACTAGAGCTCGAAGACCGAGCTCAGGTGGTGCCACCTCCTGTCAGGGGCGGTTGCATCGCCCAGTCTCGCTCGGAGACTGAGCCCAGGCGGTGCCACCGCCTGGCTGGGGCGGTTCAACCACTTGGCAGAAATCAGGGTCCGAATGGGTTGATCCATTCGGCCCAGTTTGGGTTTTTCAAGGGCCCAATTGCCCCAAGATTAAGTTAATGGGATCACCTCCCATTTCCAACTTAATCATTGTGCTAACTACGATATTTCCTAAGACATTTACTGCAACTTGCTCCGATGCGTCAATCGCTTCTTCCGGCGAGCTTCCGGCGAACTTCCGTCGATCATCCGATGAACCCTCGGTGATGCTCCTGCGGACTTCCGGCAAACTCCTAGACTTGCGACGATCCACTTGGCGAGTTGCGACGAGCTTCTTTGGCAAGCTCATGGACTTCTCGGATTTGTTCCCGCAGAACCTCCGACGACTGTCCGAACTTCCATCGAACTCTCGAACTCCCAACGTGATCATTGTCTTGATTCCGGCGTAACTTCTGCTGCATATCTTACTTTCATCGTAGTTAATCCTACACACTTATCTCAACATATAGATTAGATAACAAATGACAATTGACTTCATCATTAAAATCCGAGATTCAACACGGACTACACCTATTGGAAGACCCGAATGAGGATCTTCCTTGTTTTCATGGATTTTGAACTTTAGAATATTATTGAAAATGGATTTTCAAAGTCTTCTCTTCCAATGATCGATTGGAATGAATTGGAGAAGAAGACTTTCACTCTTAATGCAAAGGCTATGAATGCCTTATTTTGTGTGCTTGATAAAAACGAGTTCAATTATGTTTCGATTTGTGAAACTACATTTGATATTTCGCATAAACTCGAAGTAACTCACGAAGGCACAAGTAGAGTGAAAGAGTCAAAAATCAATCTTTTAGTACATTCTTATGAACTTTTTTGAATGAAACTGGGCAAGACCATAGGCGACATGTACACCTGTTTCACGGATGTCGTCAATGGTCTAAAAGGACTCGGTAAAAGTTTTTCAAATTTTGAGCTCGTCAATAAAATTCTAAGATCCCTTCCAAAGAGTTGGGACCCTAAAGTTACTACTATTCAAGAGGTTAAAGATTTAAACAACTTCCCTCTTGAAGAATTAATCGGGTCATTAATGACCTATAAAATGACTTGCAAAGCTCATGAAGAGCAAGAAGACATCCTTCCAAAAAACAGGAAGGATATGACACTTAGAACTCTAGAAGACCACTTGAGAGAAAACTCAAGTGATGAGGACTTTGACGATGACTTGGCACTTCTAACAAGAAAATTTAAAAAATTCATTAAAAGAAACAAATTTAAAAATGACACTAAAAATAAACTTGAACCCAAAAAGGATCAAGTTATTTGCTACGAATGCAAGAAGCCGGGACACTACAAAAGTGATTGTCCCCAAGCCAAGAAGAGAACACCAAAGAAAAAGGCGCTCAAAGCAACGTGGGATGACTCAAGCACGTCCGAAGAAGAGGAGTCCAACACCGAGCAAGTTGCTCATTACGCCCTAATAGCCATCGGAGAGGAGGTAACGAATTTAATTGATGCAGATTTATCATTTGATGAATTGTTAAATACTTTCCATGACTTGTTTGATGAATGCAAAACAATTAGTAGAAAATATAAATTATTAAAAAAGGAGCATGATATTCTTATTAATAATTTTGATAAATTAAAAAGTGAACATAATGATAGTTTAGCTCTATGTATGAAATGTCATGATCTAGAAACTCTCCAAAAGGAGAACTTGCTGCTTAAGGACACCTTGAAGAAATTCGATGTTGGTAGCAAGTCTTTGAATATGATCCTTACAAATAAGGGTCACGTTCCTAAAAGAAGTGGAATCGGATTTGTAAGAAGTCATCACCAAAATCCAACCACCTTCATTAAAGGCCCTATCTTGCATGTATCGCACCAAAACAAATGTAGCTTTTGTTGCAAACATGGACATAGAATTTATCATTATCCATTCAAGAAAGTTAGTCCAAACAAATTGATTTTAGTTCCTAAAGGAACCATGATAAATTCCATGCAACATGATAAATAATTTAGATCAGTTTTTTAGGCACCCAAAATTAAATGGGTACCTAAAAATTATCCTTTCTTGTAGAAACATATACTATCACAAGCTAGGAGCAAAAGATGGTACCTTGATAGTGGATGCTCAAGGCATATAACCGAAGATCCATCTTAATTCTCTAAGCTCACTAGCATAAACGAAGGCTATGTCACCTTCGGAGACAACAACAAGGGTAAAATCATTGGCAAAGGAACCATAGGTAATAAATCCAACTTCTTTATTGAAGAAGTTTTGTTAGTTGATAGTTTAAAACATAACCTCATGAGCATTAGTCAATTGTATGATAAAGGATATATTGTCAAATTCGAATCTAATGCTTGCATCATTGAAAAACCACACAAAAACACATCTATGATTGCATTAAAACAAAATAACATATACACCATTGACATCAATGATCTTTATAATGAAATGTGATTCTCGGTTTTGAATGATGATGCTTGGCTTTGGCATAGGAGATTAGGTCATGCTAGCATGAAACTAATTACTCAAATTTCATCCAAAGAACTTATAAGAGGAATTCCTCATATCAAGTTCATCAAAGATAATGTATGTGATGCTTATCAATTAGGAAAACAAATTAATGGTAGCTTCAAATCTAAGAACCAAATAAGCACCTCTAGACCCTTACAATTGATCCATATGGACTTATTCGGACCAATCTCTATATCAAAAGCCTAGGAGGTAGCAAATATGCCTTTGTTATTATAGATGATTACAATAGATACACATGGACTTATTTCTTGAAACACAAAAATGAATGCTTTAGATATTTCACTAAGTTTTGTAAACTTGTTCAAAATGAAAAGGGTTTATGATTTCATCAATTAGAAGTGATCACGGTGGTGAATTTCAAAACCGTGATTTTCAAGAATTTTATGAATTTAATGGATACAATCACAACTTCTCTACTCCAAGAAATCCTCAACAAAATGTAGTAGAAAGAAGAAATAGAAATTTATAAGAAATGGTAAAAACCATGTTGAATGAACATAGCCTACTCAAATATTTTTGGGCCGAAGCCGTAAACACTGCATGCTATATTTTGAATAGTGTTCTAGTAAGACCCTTACTCACCAAAACTCCATATGAGTTGTGGAACAACAAAAAACCCAATGTTTCATATTTTAAAGTTTTTGGGTGTAAGTGTTTTATCTTGAATGAAAAAGATGCCTTAGGAAATTTTGATGCTAAATCCCAAGAAGGAATTTTTCTTGGATATTCTTCGGTTTCTAAAGCTTTTTGTATCTTCAATAAAAGAACTTTAATTATAGAAGAATCCAATCATGTTGTTTTCAATGAGATTTCCGAAATCAAGAAAAACGATTTTGATGATAATGTTAATTTTGATTCTTTGAATTTAAATGAAACCCCTTCTCCAACTAGCAACTTGGATGCATCCACTTCCGAAATATCCTTACCCAAAGATTGGAAGTATGTAGATGCTCATCCTAAGGAGCTAATCTTAGGAGACACATCTAAGGGGGTTCAAACACGTTCTTCTCTTAAAAATTTTTGTGCCAACGCTGCTTTTCTCTCCCAAATTGAACCTAAATATATTGATGAAGCTATGAAAGATGATTCATGGATTATCGCAATGCAAGATGAGTTAAATCAATCTGAGAGAAATAAGGTGTGGAAGCTTGTTCCTAGGCCAAATGACCATTTAGTTATTGGTACTAAATGGGTCTTTAGAAACAAGCAAGATGAATATGGTATCATGGTTAGAAACAAGGCTAGATTAGTGGCCAAAGGTTTTAACTAAGAAGAAGGTATCAATTACAAAGAAACTTTCGCTCTTGTGGCTCGATTAGAAGCCATAGGGATGCTGCTTGCCTATGCTAGTAATAATAATTTTAAGTTGTTTCAAATGGATGTTAAAAGCGTTTTTCTTAATGACTTTATTTCCGAAGAAGTTTATGTTGAACAACCTTCCGGATTTAAAAATAATAACCTCCCTAATCATATTTTTAAATTAACTAAAGTTCTCTATGGTTTAAAACAAGCTCCAAGGGCTTGGTATGAGAGACTTAGTTCTTTTTTTATTAAAAATAATTTCTCAAAAGGCAAGGTCGATACTACATTGTTTATCAAAAATTTTGAAAATAATTTTCTCATTATTCAGATTTATGTTGATGATATTATTTTTGGTTCTACGAACGAATCTCTTTGTGAATCTTTTGCTAAAACTATGAGCCTTGAATTTGAATTGAGTTTGATGGGAGAATTAACCTTCTTCTTAGGCTTACAAATTAAATAACTAAGCAATAGCATCTTTATTAGTCAAACTAAATATGCTTTAGATTTGCTAAAAAGATTTAATATGGATAGCTCAAAAGCTATCAACACTCCTATGAGCACCTCCACTAAGTTAGAAATTGATGAAAGTGGAGAAAGCTTCGATCAAAAAACTTATAGGGGTATAATAGGAAGTTTATTTTACCTCATTGCAACTAGACCAGATATCATGTTTAGTACAGGACTTTGTGCTAGGTTTTAATCGAATCCTAAGATATCTCATCTCAAAGCAGTTAAAAGAATATTTATATATCTTAAAGGTACCACAAATCTAGGATTATGGTATCCAAAAATCGAGAATTTTGAGTTAATTGCTTATGCTGATGCGGATTTTGCTGGGTGTAGACTAGATAGAAAAAGTACATCAGGAACATGTCAATTCTTGGAACATGCCCTTGTTTCCTGGTCATCTAAGAAACAAAACTCGGTTGCACTATCAAGAACCGAAGCTGAGTATATTGTAGCTAGTACATGCTATGCACAAGTTGTGTGGATGAAAAACACCTTAGAAGGTTATAAAGTTCATCTTAAAAATATTCTCATTAAATGTGATAATACAATTAGAAGTGACCAGGTGCAATATGTTTAATAAAGAATCTCATTCAACACTCAAGAACAAAACATATTGATATTAGACATCACTTTATACGAGATCATATAACTAATCATGATGTAATTATAGAGTTTATTCATACTAAACATCAACTAACTAATATTTTTACAAAGCCTTTAAGTGAAGAACAATTTGATTTCACTAGAAGAGAATTAGGAATGTTGATGTGTCCGAATGCATGAACTTATTAAATTTATTTTTTGGACTTTCTTGATTTAATGATCAATCACTTAATTGCTATGATGAGAATTTTACACGATTACATGCCTTAATAATATGTTGGAAATTATGTGTTTTGGATGCAAAACTTCCAAGATAATGAGCATGTTTTACCTTCATGATTGTATTTAAAAATCCATAGCAAAACCTTGTCCGAATGAATGAGTGTGTTAAATTTCACTTTCAGACTTTCTTGATCCTAATAATACATGATTTAGTATTTCTCTTCTAAACTTAATGTAGCTTTCATAAGCCTATGTCATATCAAGTTTATTTCATATCATTGATTTTTGACAAATGGAATCAATTAACAAATGCATCTCTCATAGATTTACCTTGTGAAAAATATTTTTTCGAGAAATGGATTTAATGAAATGATTCCTTATGAATTCTTTCTTGATGAAAGAAGATTTTTAAAATGAAGTATGATTTAATCTCTTATCATTTTAACTTCATTCAAGTAAGTTCATAATGGCTTTCCTCCTTCACTTATTGTTGAAAACCGACATGAACCTTTTTATGACATGAATCATTACCACACTTATACTTAAAATTTGCTTGAATTGTTCTCCTTTTTACCAGTGACAAAGGGGGAGAAATATGTGGTAAATTGATGATAGAATTGCTATAATTGCCATATTTTCATTATGTTAAGATATTAAAAACTTACATCATAATTTTACGATATTGATATCTTAAAATATATGGTAAATTAATGATAGAATTGCTATACACGTGAAATGTTTGCATTAATGAAAAGATATCTAGAGCTTACATCGTAATTTTACAATGTTGATATCTTGTCATGTAATGAAATGCTATGATTGCTATACACTTGAAATGTTTACATTATGTTAAGATATCAAGAGCTTACATCGTAATTTTACATGTTGATATATTACCATATGATGAATTGCTATGATTGCTATCTTTCATATTTGAAATGTAAGACGTGAAAATGAATGTCAAGCCTTAACATCATTTTCAGAGAGATACATCATGATAGGAATCATGATGGGAGTATTGATAAGGTTAAATGAACATAACTTATCAATATGTCTCTTGAATTCAAAGAATTTAAATTCAAGAATGACTTATCTCAAGTATGGCATATAGATAGGGGGAGTTAATGTTAACTCCGTCATCAATTGATTGTCATCATCAAAAAGGGGGAGATTGTTGAATCTCGGATTTTGATGATGAAGTCAATTGTCATTTGGTTATCTAATCCATATGTTGAGATAAGTGTGCAGGATTAACTATGATGACAGTAAGACATGCAGTAGATGTTGTTGCGCCGGAGTCAAGACCAAGATCACGTTGAGGGTTCGAGAGTTCAATGGAAGTCCGAACGGTCGTCAGAGGTTTTATGGGAATAAATCCGAGAAGTCCAGGAGCTTGCCAAAGAAGCTCGTCGGAACTCACCAAGAGGATTGTCACAAGTCCAGGAGTTTTCCGGAAGTCCGCTGGAGCATCACCGAGGGTTCGTCGGATGTTCGCCAGAAGCTCACCGGAAGAGGCGATTGACGCATCGGAACACGAGTTACAATATAAATGTCTTAAATGTCATAGTTAGCATGAAAATTAAGTTAGGAATGGAAGGTGATCCCATTAACTTAATCTGGGGCCAATTGGGCCCTTGACAAACCCAAATTGGGTCGAATGGATCAGCCCATTCGGACCCAGATTTCTTGGCCGGCGGTGGCACTCCCCAAAAGCTTGGTCTCCGAGCGAAGTCAGGCGGTGGTACCGCCCCTGTCAGGTAGTGGTTCCGCCTAAGCTTGGTCTCCGAGCAGTGTTAGGCGGTAGTACCGCCTAGTTTTGGCGGTGGTACCGCTAGGACCCCGAAAATCCGAGAGATGATACTTTTGAGCTCAAATTCAAACCAGTTGGGGCCCTATATAAACCCCACTCTTTCCTACATTAAAGGGCACCGAAAGCTTGCATTTATTTTGATAATTTGAGAGCTTAAAAGTGTTGTAAAAGGCTAGAAGTTCTTCTCCCTCTTTTCTTCTATGTTTTGATCATTCAAGAGAGGAGTGGAAATCTATAAGGGTTGTCTCCTAAGCCCGTCAAAAGGAATAAAGTTGTAAAAGGGTAGTTGGCCTTCGCCTACCTATTGAAGGAAGGCCTCTAGTGGACGTCGATGACCTCATCAGAGGAGGAAGCCAAAAGTGGATGTAGGTCAAGATTGACCGAACCACTCTAAATCTCGGTTTGCATTAACATTCTGCTCTCTATCTTAACTGCAAACTGCCTCTGTTGCTTTACTTCAGCTATACTTTTGTTTGATCTTAAGTTGAAGAACTTTCCGAAACGATTTTCATCGAAAATGCTTTCATCGTACAAACGTCATTTTAAACCAACGAAAGTTTTTCGCAGCACTAATTCACCCCCCACCCCCCTCTTAGTGCTCTTGATCCTTGATCCTAACACGGCTGACTCGCTCCTAGCAACCTCGACTTCTTCTTGGGTGTGCTCCTCTTCGAAGCATCCCTGGTGCTAGAACTCTCCAACCCCCGAGATGGTTACGTGGCGATCTTCTCTGTAAACAAAGAGTCAGTTGGTCAGCCACACCAGGAACAAAGTGAACGTTCCAAAAAGTAAAGGCAACTATACCCCTTGGGGCTAGGTTTAGTCCCGCTTCGACTAACCACTCCTCGGTCATTCTCCTAATTACCCAAGAGGAAGACAAAATCTCCCTTAAATGTTCCATGTTCTCGGTCTCTCCATAAAAAAAAAAACAGGGGAACATTGTTGATGGTTCGGGAAGTCCATCCAATGTTAAAACCCCACCCCCCAACTACAACTCACAAAAAAATAGCGAGTTTTCCACCCTTTGTTATTGGAGGGCACATTGCTGATCTTGAACCCACCGCAAGCAGTCAGGTAGTACCCTCCTTGCTCCTTGCATAGGCGAAAGCAAGCCAGGAAGAGTGTCCAGGTCGGCTTGATTCCCACCCCACGACACTCCCCGAGGAAAGACACTATGTAGCGCCAAGAGTTAGGCGCCACCTGGGACGATGAAATCCCCCACCTGCGGAGGCACTCCTTGATGATGAGATTCAGAGGAAACCGTAGCCCTGCCTCAAGGGCATCTGTGGTTAGCCCGAACCCATCGGGAAATAGGTCGTAGGGACGCTGACCAAGTGATGGAGCATGGAGCCCATAGTGCCTTAGGATATAGTAACGATCCTGAATCAGACCTAAGAGTTCCTCGGTCACCACCGAGTATATGTCGTGCCACGACCTCATTATCTCAAGGGCAGCAGAGGCCCTCGTGTCCTCCGAGGGCACGCCACCTAAGGATAAACTAATTACTTCTATCCTAGGGGTCCTAGAGGTTGACTCAAGGACCTCAGGAACCGACTGACCCAAGGAAGAAGAGAAAGAAGAGGAGGAAGATGAAGACATCCTGACCACGAAGTTTGGAGGAGAGATCCGAGGCGTAGAACAGGAGACTGGACAATGTTATAATGACCGCTCCAGAAGGAACTTACAAAGGAAGGACTCCTCCTTGAGGCAACATTTGGGCTCCCCGAGGGAAGAGATGATCACAACATTTAAACCTGCCATAACTCCCCGAATCTCCCCAGATTCGCCAACTTGGAGCTCCCACCAATGTCCGTTTGTGATAGGAAATTTCCCACCAGAACCTGCATGACCCCTAGGGTTACTCCGCTCGTTATGGCACGGGCATTGTGGCATGCACGTGTGTTGTGGCATGCGCAGCTCGGTCCGACGAGCAGTAACTCGCCAAATCAGTCCAACCTACGCCCGAGTTCAATCGCTCGGCCAACAGGTCCAGTCTTTGCCCGAGTCACACAACTCGATCCGTTGAGCAGCAACTTGCCAAATTAGTCCAACCTATGCTCAAGTTCAGTCGCTTGGCCAACAGGTCCAATCTTTGCCCGAGTCGTGCAGCTCGGCCCGCCGAGCAACAACTCACCAAATCAGTCCAACCTGCATCTGAGTTCAGTCGCTCGGCCAACAGGTCTAGTCTTTTCCCAAGTTACGTAACTCGGTCCACTGAGCAGCAACCCACCAAATCAATCCAATCTGCGCCCAAGTTCAGTCACTCGACCAACAAGTCTAATCTTTGCCCGAGTCGCATAGCTCGGTCCATCGAGCAACAACTTGCCAAATCAGTACAACCTGCACCCGAGTTCAGTCGATCGACCAACAAGTCCAGTCTTTGCCCGAATCACATAGCTCGGCCCGCCGAGTAGCAACTTGCCAAATCAGTCCAACCTATGCCGGAGTTCAATCACTCAGCCAACAGGTCTAGTCTTTGCCCGAGTCACGCAGCTCGGTCCGCCGAGCAGCAACTCGCCAAATCAATCCAATCTGCGCCCAAGTTCAGTCGTTCGGCCAACAAGTCTAATCTTTGCCCGAGTTGCGTAGCTCAATCCATCGAGCAGCAACTCGCCAAATCAATCCAACCTGCACCCAAGTGCAGTCGCTCAACCAACAAGTCTAGTCTTTGCTTGAGTCACGTAGCTCAGCCCACCAAGTAGCAACTCGCTAAATCAGTCCAACCTATGCTCGAGTTCAATCGCTCGACCAATAGGTCCAGTCTTTGCCCAAGTTGCGTAGCTCAGCCTACCGAGCAACAACTCGCCAAATCAGTCCAACCTGCACCCGAGTTCAGTCGCTCGGCCAATAGGTCCAATCTTTGCCCGAGTAATGCAGCTCGTTTCGTCGAGCAGCAACTTGCTAAATCAGTCCAACTTGCGCCCAAGTTCAGTCGCTCGGCCAACAGATACCGTCTTTGCCCGAGTTGCACAGCTAGGTCTGCTAAGCAACAACTCGCCAAATCAGTCCAACCTGCGCCCGAGTTCAATCGCTCAGCCAACAGGTCCAATCTTTGCCCGAGTCACACAGCTCGATCCGCCGAGCAGTAACTTTCCAAATTAGTCCAACCTGCGCTCAAGTTTAGTCGCTCGGCCAATAGGTCCAATCTTTGCCCAAGTCGTGGTAGGAAGACCCAATCTCCTACTGAAAATTCTCTTTCACCTTTGTGTTGATCATATTACTATTTCATCTTTGCTTGAGCTGTAGTGATATTATCTTTTAGCAACTTCAGCATTTTGTCTCTGTCTTGTAGTTCCCTGTCTACTTGTTCTACTTTAGAGGTGCCTAACACATATTTTGGGATCACAAGGGGAGGTTGGCCATATATAGCCTCATAGGGACTACTTTTTGTGGATGAATGATAAGTTGTATTATACCACCACTCGGCCCAGGAAAGCCACTTTGTCCACTATTTTGGTCGGTTACTACTGAAGCATCTGAGGTATGTCTTCAAGCACCTGTTTACCACTTTAGTCTGACCGTCGATTTGTGGGAGATACGCCGTACTCATTTTCAATTTAGTGCCTTGCATCTAGAATAACTCTATCCACAATCTGCTCATGAGGACCCTTTCACGATCACTGTGCAGCTCGGCCCGCCGAGCAACAACTCACCAAATCAGTCCAACCTTCATCCGAGTTCAGTTGCTCGGCCAACAGGTCTAGTCTTTTCCCAAGTCGTGCAACTCGGTCCGCTGAGCAGCACCCCGCCAAATCAGTCCAATCTGCGCCCAAGTTTAGTCACTCGGCCAATAGGTCTAGTCTTTGCCCGAGTTACGCAACTCGGTCCATCGAGCAGCAACCCGCCAAATCAGTCCAACCTATGCCGGAGTTCAGTCGCTCAGCCAACAAGTCCAGTCTTTGCCCGAGTCGCGCAGCTCGGTCCGCCGAGCAACAACTCGCCAAATCAGTCCAACTTGTACCTTAGTTCAGTCACTCGGCCAATAGGTCTAGTCTTTGCCGAAGTCGCGCAGCTTGATCTGCCGAGCAACAACTCGCCAAATCAGTCCAACCTACACCCGTGTTCAGTCGCTCGGCCAGTAGGTTCAGTCTTTGCCCAAGTCGCGCAGCTCGGTCCGTCGAGTAGCAACTCGCCAAATCAGTCCAACTTGCACCCAAGTTCAGTTGCTTGGCCAACAGGTTCAGTCTTTGCCCAAGTTGTGCAACTTGGTCTGCGAGCAGCAAGTCGCCAAATCAGTCCAACCTGCGTCCGAGTTCAATCGCTCGGCCAAGAGGTCCAGTCTTAGCCCGAGTCGCGTAGCTTGGTCCGTCGAGCAACAACTCGCCAAATCAATCCAACCTGTGCCCGAGTTCAGTCACTCGGCCAACAAGTCTAGTCTTGGCCCTAGCCACGCAACTCCGTCCACCAAGCAGCCGCTTGGCAGGATAGTTCAACCGCTGCCCGAGTCGAACAAAATGTTAGGCTGCTAGTGTTTCCACGAGCCACCGTTTCCATGAGCCAAGCATGCCCCTAGCCCTTTGCAAGAAATCCCGAGGCATGCCTCAGTAGGGGGGGAGAAATGATAAGGCATATTTTGGACCTCGACCATGTCATCAGCGAACATGAGCTCCTGAGACATGACCAGGCACCACGTCACACCCCTACAAATTCAGCACAAGGGGCCGCCTTCCTCCCACATCCAGCCCAAGCCCGCGCAAGAATGTGTTCACTCGGCAAGTCTCATCCCTAAAAGCTCAAGATGACGCCGTATGGTGTCGTTCCGCGCATACCGGACGGCGGTCGCACGAAGGAACGAACTCGCCACTCGAGGGCGAGGGGTCGGCACCTGGTCGGCACCTGGCCAAAAAGGGGAGAAAGAAAGAAAACAAACCACTGACTTAATCTACGAGGGGCCTAAGTCGGGAATCTCCTGACCCGAGTCTGTGTGCAGAAACACGGCCACCCCCGAGCCAGCTCAACCCCATACCGGAGACGTGGCCACCCCAACCTCGGATCCAGCTCGGCTTCGATGCTTCCTCCAACCTATCACGGATATTATTCTAAATAGGATGTTTGATATAATGCTTATATATGTCTGTGTCTTTTGGTTTGTTCATGCTTTGCACAATATTTAAAGGGACAGTCAAAGGCTTAACAGCCTCATTTTAGTTGGGTTTGGTGACCTTTTTTTGCTTGTAAATAAAGGTTGTGTTATGTGGATACTTGTGAGAGATATTTGGTCTATAGTGTACCATTTTAAACCTTTGTTATACAACTGTTCAGAGCTTTTAAAGTCTGTTTATAATTTATATTGTTTATGAAGTGTTTCCTGAAATATTTGCTTGTAGATCCCGAGTGAGGCGCTTTCTCTAACCCGTTTTCTCTTTTGTAGGTCCTAAGGGACTAAGGTTTCGGGGAGGCTGACCTTTAAGGACGGACACGCAAAGGTGCCGCACGACTTAGGCAAAACCAACTAAGTCCATGACAGATGGTATTAGAGCGGGAAAAGTACTCATAGAAACACTTGGTATGCAAATGTGGGGACCTAGTGGGGCTGTGTTGAGGGCAGTCAGCACGTGCGGTCATTTGGGGAAAATGGGCATGGAGATGTAAGGAAAAAGAGTTGCTCAGAGGAGTGGGCATCTGAGATTGACATTCAGAAGAATGCTTAGTCCTTCACGAAAAAAGCACCATGAGAACAAGCAAGCTTGGAAGAATGCGTAGCGCACAAAGGTTGGGATGGTTGAGTTCGAGCTTCGGCTTGACGTTGATAACTATACTTGATGGTGCTCAAGGCAAGTGAGGCGCTTGGTAAAGGATGAAACCATGCAAGGTGGGATGGGTTGCTAAGTGACTGAAAGAGTTGTGCAAAGCTCACAGAGGTGAGGGGAATTGCTAACCCGAAGAATTCGGTACTCATGCAAGGGCTTGTATGCGGACGATGGAATATTCGTAGCCATCCCAAGGTGACCGAAACTCGATGCCATGGAGTATTAGAACTTTCTCTTCGGCATGAGAAGGATACGTCCGGAGAAGACTGAAGTGTGTAGCAAGTTCAGCATGTTGTTAGGCCTTGAGTGATGCAGCGAGGGTTGTATTGACGTGGAGTCGCAACATAACAAGTACGTTTATAGGAGGCAGAACAATGCATAGTTTGTTCAGCAAGTCAGAGTAGCCCAAAGGGATGGTGGTCTACGAAACTTTCAAAGGGAAGGAAACGAAGATATATGTTGCTCCTATTAGGATCAAGAGCACTAAGAGAGGGGGGGAGGAGGTTGAATTAGTGCAGCGGAAAACTTTCGTTGGTTTAAAATGACATTTGTACGATGAAAGCATTTTCGATGAAAACCTTTTCGAAAAGTTCTTCAACTTAAGATTAAACAAAAGTATAGTTGAAGTAAAGCAACGGAGGTAGTTTGCAGTTAAGATAGAGAGCAAAATATAAATGCAAACTGAGATTTATAGTGGTTCGATCAATCTTGACCTACATCCACTTTTGGCCTCCTCCTCCGATGAGGTCACTGATGTCCACTAGAGGCCTTCCTTCAATAGGTGAAGGCTAACCACCCTTTTACAGCTTTACTCCTTTTGACGGGCTTAGGAGACAACCCTTACAAATTTTCACTCCTCTCTTGAATGATCAAAACTTAGAAGAAAAGAGGGAGAAGAACATCTAGCCTTTTACAACACTTTTAAGCTCTCAAACTGAGATTTATAGTGGTTCAATCAATCTTGACCTACATCCACTTTTGGCTTCCTCCTCCGATGAGGTCACTGATGTCCACTAGAGGCCTTCCTTCAATAGGTGAAGGCTAACCACCCTTTTACAGCTTTACTCCTTTTGACGGGCTTAGGAGACAACCCTTACAAATTTTCACTCCTCTCTTGAATGATCAAAACTTAGAAGAAAAGAGGGAGAAGAACATCTAACCTTTTACAACACTTTTAAGCTCTCAAATTCTCAGAATAAATTTAAGCTTTCGGTGCCCTTTCATGCAGGAAAGGGTGGAGTTTATATAGGCCCCCAACTAGTTTGAATTTGGAGCTCAAAAGTGTCATCTCCCGGATTTCTAGGGTCCTGGCGATACCACTGCCAAAACTGGGCGGTACTACCGCCTGACACTGCTCGGAGACTGAGCTCAGGTGGTACCATCGCCTGATAGGGGCGGTACCACCGCTTGACTTCACTCGGAGACCGAGCTTCTGGGCGGTGCCACCACCGGCTAGGAAATCTAGGTCCGAATGGGCTGATCTATTCGGCCCAATTTGGGTCTGTCAATGGCCCAATTGGCCCCAGATTAAGTTAATAGGATCACCTCCCATTCCTAACTTAATCTTCGTGCTAACTACAACATTTAAGACATTAATACTGTAACTCATGTTCCGGTGCGTCAATCGCTTCTTCTGGCGAGCTTCCAGCGAACATCCGACAAACCCTCGGCGATGCTTTGGCAGACTTTAGGCAAACTCCTGGACTTGCGACGATCCTCTTGGCGAGTTCCGACGAGCTTCTTTGGCAAGCTCTTGGACTTCTCAGATTTGTTCCCATAGAACCTCCGACGACCGTTCGGACTTCCGTCGAACTCTCGAACCCCCAACGTGATCTTAGTCTTGACCCCGACGTAACACCTGCTACATGTCTTACTGCCATCGTAGTTAATCCTACACACTTATCTCAACATATAGATTAGATAACCAAATGAAAATTGATTTCATCATCAAAATCCGAGATTCAATAGCTCCAACGGGATAGATAACCAGGAGGGATTAGTCCTAGCTCTCTAGAGGGAGAATCAGGTGCAATGGACCACACATGTTGAGGAGGAGTACCTCAAAAACAATAACTCCATGAAGCTCAATGGACCGAGTGAGCGGCGAGGAGTCATTGCATGATCTCGCTTGAGAGAATGCATTGGTAGAGGAGCAGAGCAACTTGGGTGTAAATTGGGCCAGCATAGAAGATGGAACATGCAGCAGAGACATAGAGCTTTCCTTGTACAGAGGTTAAGAATATGAACTCTTGTAGAGGCAAGAGCAGGATCATGTCATTCCATGGGCCCTTCACTCTGATGGAGCGGACTCATTTTGCATGGTGCCAAAGACGAAGGGAGCTTATGAGCACATGCACCTTTTCTCGGAGAAGCATTTGATGGAGGAACTAAGGCGACTCAACTTACGAAAGCGAAGTTGGGTTCAGAATGCCTTGGCACGGGGCAAGAGGACACGGAGGCGAGTACTCTTGAAGAATATGCTATAGTGTTGCCATGAAGGAAGCGGTGCGCAGCAGAGATTATGCTGGAAGGGGCAAAGGCTAAGGATCCAAACAATGGTGCACCATTTTTTGTGAAGTCGATAGGCTTCGGAGACTTTGGGAGCTACTAGGTGATGGACTATCCTAGAGTGGTGCTTCATCTAGGTGTGACCCAAGAGCGAGTGGATAAAGGTCGATTGCCAAAGGAGCGAACACAATCAAAAGTGGAAGAGGCCCTACGATATGTTGGCAGAGGCCACATATGGAGGGATCACAATCTGAGTTCATCCCACAATAATCAGAATGCAATGGAAATGTCACCAGGAGGCGACATGGTGCAGCGGATCGTAGTCGAATAGTTCATGGCAATGCGATGCACACGAATATAGTCCCGTGGGGGACTATATCATATGGAGGTATGATCAGGAGCTATAGGGAGCTCCACTTCGGTGAACAACACGACGGTAAGAAGGGCTATGGATTCAAGGAGTGAAGGTCATAGTACCACAGAGGCGGGACTTCCGTGAAGTCATCGATCCCTTACTCTCATGGAGGGAGAGCGCTTGGTCGTGAAAGGGGCTGAGAAGGTAGAGCATGTGAAGGCAAACTCCAAGCACCCAGACAAGGCTGAAGGGCAGAGGCCAAGGAAATTCGTAAGACCAGTGTCAACGAGCTTCTCATCAAAATAGCTGAAAGTGAAGGACTTCGGGTCATGCAATAGTGCACGACCAAGGAACGAAGTAGGCAGTATGGGGTGTTGTACCTTTGCTACTTAATGGAGTAGGCGACAGGATTGATGGAGAAGACGGTACAATCCCAGTGGCAACCAAATCTATTAGAGACTTACTCTAAGTTGGGGTGAAAAACTTCCTGCATTCTAGAAGTTCGATAATATTGAGAAGGTGAATCACAGTAACTAACTCGACGCAAGGAGTGCAAACACTTCAAGTACTTTAGAAGTGTGAGCAAAGAGCAGTCGAAGGCCAGTAACCAACTCGATGCATGGAGTACAACTCTCGAGGAGACGGACGAAGTCAAGTAACCTTTGCCTTCTCAACTCTTAAGAGAATGGGTGAAATCAAGTACCCCAATTCTCTTATCTAAATCTAGTAGAGGAGCTCTGCACAGGTTCAAAGACCCTTCGAAGATAATGGAAGACAATAGTTATCAAACCCTCACCAATGGTGATTAGTGCTATTGAGAGTAGATTATCCGCTTTATTTCCCAATAGAATGCTAATCAAAAGTGGAAGTGATGCGAATCTACTTGGAAGTGACAACTAAGTGAAAGAAGAGTCAATGGACAAATTTGGTGGAGGAAGGACCCAAAACTTTAAAAGTTTACAAGACGATGCTCGTTAAAGCTTCAACAAGCATCCACCCAATTCAAGTAGCAATAAAACATTTGGGAGACTGACACATAGAAAAGATGGTCTTTTTCTTTATCTAAAGGATCTATAGGAACCAATAGGGATTAACATAACTTAGCCAACCTCACACTAGAGTCAGAGTCATTGACGAGTTGAAGCAATATGGCGGATCAAAAGTTTGACTACTCAACAACAGTAGTAGAGAGCAGCTAGGAGCCAAGAGGCACATTGCAATTGGAGCAAAAGATTGAAGACTCAGCAAAGACAAAGAGTTGTAGTGTCGGCAAAGACTTTGATGATGACATCGAAGGAATAAGTGGGGGAGAATATCATAGACATTATTATAAACAGGATGTTTGATGTAATGCATATATATGTCTGTATCTTTTGGTTTGTTCATGCTTTGCACAACATGTAGAGGAACGATCGAAGGCTTAACAGCCCCATTTTAGTTGGGTTTGGTGGCCTTTTTAGGTTTGTAAATAAAGGTTGTGTCATGTGGATACTTATGAGAAATATTCGGTCTGTAGTGGACCATTTTGATCCTTTGTTGTGCAACCATTCAGAGCTTGTAAAGTCTGTTTGTAATTTACATTGTCTATGAAGTATTTCCTGAAATGTTTACTTGTGGATCCCGAGTGAGACGCTTTCTCTAACTTGTTTTCTCTTTTATAAGTCCTAAGGGACCATGAGAGGTTTCGAGGAGGCTGATATTTACGGACGGACACTCAAGGGTGCCGCACAACTTAAGCAAAACCAACTAAGTCCGTGACAAACCGATCGAAAGACGCACTCCTTAACGTCAGAAACTTCAAACATCATCTCGTGGATCAAGCCGTGCTGACTTCTCGAACGTGGCACGTGAGTTCATCAACAATTGTGATAAGCTGTGACAGTATCACTGCAATAAGCTTCAAATGTTTCGAAGAACGGGGGACCCCAAGGGTGGATCGAAGAGTCGAGCAATGACCGGCCGAGGATGTGCTACGTCACTGCTACAATCGCAGCCTCCACATGTTCGCCGCCGATTCTGGAGCTTCCGTAGTTGACATTGAAGTCTTGGAGGACCTTTGAGTCGCGAGGAGGCATCTTAAGACCACAAGACCGCCACTTACCTTCTCGATTTGACAACCAGTGCTTTATAGCTTGACCCACCTCCTCGTGGTGCTGTTGCTTAATTAAGAGCATACCCTTCCAAAGCATAGTGAGAGCTGTCATCGCCATGGAAGGAGACAGCGGCAGCAAATGCAACATGCCTCACCTCCTCATGGTCTCCTTCGCTGCCCAAGGCCACCTCAATCCACTGCTCCGCCTCGCCAAGCGCATCGCCGCCAACGGCCTCCTCGTCACCCTCTGCTCCACCGACGACATCCGCCACCGGATCTCCTCCTTCACCGCCAACGCCGCCCTTGGCGACCCCACGCCCGTCGGCCGTGGCTTCATCCGCTTCTAGTTCTTCTCCGACAGCCTGGCCGTCGACGACCCCCGCCGCGGCGACCTCGATTTCCTCATGCCCCTCCTCCGAGCGACCGGCCCGCCGGCCCTCGCTGACCTCATCCGCCGCCATGTGGACGCCGGTCGCCCGGTGTCCTGCGTCGTGAACAACCCCTTCTTGCCATGGGTGCTCGACGTGGCCGCCGACTTGGGCATCCCCAGCGGCGTCCTCTGGGTTCAGTCCTGCGCCGTCTTCACCACCTACTACTGCTACTACCACTCCCTGGTCAAGTTCCCCACCGAGGACAACCCCAACGTCACGGTGAATCTGCCGGGCTTACCTCCCCTGAAGGCGCAGGAGCTCCCTAGCTTCCTCCTCCCGTCCTCCCCATACAAGGTGCTGGCGAAGGTGATCCTGGAGCAGTTCGCCAACATCTCAAAGGCGTCGTGGGTGTTAGCCAACTCCTTCGAGGAGCTCGAGCACGAGGCCATCGACGCCATCTCCCACCGGCTACCCCTCATACCCGTGGGGCCTCTCGTGGAGCCGGACCACAAGTCGCAGTCCTCCAACATCCGGAGCGACATCTTCAAGGCAGGCGACTGCATGGAGTGGCTGGAGACGCAGGCGCCGCTCTCCGTCGTGTACGTGTCGGTGGGTAGCGTGGTCGTGCTGAGCAAGGAGGAGATGGAGGAGCTGGCCTGGGGGCTCAAGGACTGCGGCCGGCCCTTCCTATGGGTGGTGCGCAGCGACGCGCAGGCGCTGCTCCCGGAGGGCTTCATCGAGGCGGCCGCCGAACCGGGGCTGGTGGTGGCGTGGAGCCCGCAGGATCGCGTGCTCGCCCACCCGGCCATCACATGCTTCGTGACACACTGCGGCTGGAACTCCACGCTCGAGGCGCTGACGGCCGGCGTGCCGGTGGTGACGTACCCACAGTGGGGGGACCAGGTGCCGGGCTCGAAGTTCCTGGTGGAGGTGTACGGCGTCGGGGTGCGGCTGCGTGCTCCGGCGGCGCGGGAGGAGGTGGAGCGTTGCGTGGACGCGGTGACGCGGGGTGAGGGGGCGGAGGCGATCAGGGGGAGGGCGGCGGAGTGGAGGGAGGCGGCGACCAAGGCGGTGGCGGAGGGCGGCTCGTCGGATCGCCACATCCAAGCCTTTGTGGACGAGATCCGGAAGAGAGCCCCCGGTGGCGGCCATGTCGACAGCTATGGCACGATTTGAGCTTTCACTGGGTAGCGAACGACAAATGGGAAACAAAACACGTGGATACCACACCACACAAAAGCCGATGTGCACGAGACGACCCATGCGTGCTGTCTGGTTTTTTTACCTTCATCAAAACTAGTGATCGTGGTCGAAATCGGAAGTGTTAGGCCAAGAGGAGGTGACCATAGAGAACTAAGCAGATGGCGTGACGTTACCTCTGACCATGTCACCCCTAAGATTTTCTCATGGGTGATTCAGTCGGCCGGCACAGCCTTTTGTCCCGTTCCCAAGCCTAATCGATTGGGTCGAAGGATGATTTGGTGTGCTATAGATAGTATTATTTATATGCTATTATTAAATAAATATAAATATTATATTTATATAAATAATCCAATAAAAATATGTTATCTAGAAATAAGACTTCAAATGCTTTTCAATGGTCTCCATCTTATTTGGTGAAGCCTTCTCGCATGGCAATGACATATTCCCTATCACAAAAATCTTGAGTTGTGATAATAGAGATGTGCCATCTATGTTTCTCATGACTTGTTGGCTGATCTATCTTCTTCAATTAGGCTGCTTTCAATCAAACACGAGTTATTATCGAGTGAAGAGGACCCATATTCCTGTTTCAAAACAAGACTTTTCCGATACAATACAATATATTCAATCAAACAATCAAGCAACCTTCATTTGTCCTGTATACTAAATGCACCATTAATATTGAATTTAATCCAATCGGTTAGAGAATCTTGCTAGTAAATTTGGAGAGTAGACTTTTTTTTTTTTTTTTTTGCCTTCACGGTCTAGTGTAGTTTTGTTGTCGATCATGAGAGCAATAGTTTTATAAATGATAGAAAAGAATTAGTTTTGATCCCCTTTATACACAATCAAATCAAACTTTTTGGATCAACCAAGGGCCATAGACAATTAAGGATGCCCTTATGGTATGAAATGTTTGGTGTTATGTATCACATGCCATCCAAATTATCCATCAACAAGTTGGACAAGGTCTGTCGCAAGACATGTTTCGTAGTTCATACTATACTTGATCGTAAATGAGGATTAAAAAATTTTAATATTGAAACGATATGATACATACAATAAGCTTACTTCAACTAAAAATATTAAAAGATATTATACTACAACATGTCATTTTGGTATTCTCCAAAAATTTCTTGGGGTTGAGAATATATTGAGCGAACCTATTCCATTTGATCATCAAACGAGTTTGATATCCATATCTTTATTGCTTGTTAGATTTATATTTGAAAACTAGTAGATCCATCGTACTCCTATAAATCAATCCGAATTTTTTATAAGCAAAGAAGATAAATAGAGAACACAATTAAAGATGGAATCTTTTGTCGAGCACTTTTCAAAGAATTGTCAAAGCACAAAAAGAGTCTCTTTGTCCTAGTCAATTAGTTCATAACAAGTCCCATCGTTACACGGGATTAACTTTCGTCGTCCATGTCTACTCGGGGTTGCTAATGATCATCTAAATAGCCTGCAGACCTTTTTTTATAAATACAACATAAACCAAACAAAATACACATTGTTGAGCTACCACAAAACTTGCTAATTGGAGTAAAATGATAATGACGAAAAGAGATGTCCATGAAATGGGTGTAAGCAAAGGGTTTACCTTCTTTGGGCGATGGGTGATGGGTGTACCCGTACGATTTTATTCTTTCGGAACATATGAACTCCAAAATGCATATCTAAGGGTAAGGGAGACCTTGCGGATTTATGAGCTCTTGGTTCTTATACTCCTCAACCAATGTCGGACTAAATGATCTTATCAGTGCTCCCTCTCGTAGGGGCTGCCAAGGGCTTATAATCGAGGTATACGGCTCGAGAGCGAGTTTGCTCGGCCGAGGTGTAGGCATCGGGCCCTCATTCTAGCACCAAAAATATTGATGAACTAATGAGCCATGGTTGATGAGTCAGCATGGCATGGTCCATAGGGCGATGTCGGGAGTCTTTGGTCGGTTGAGTTGGATGCCAGAGTCGATCGAGCCCTTCGGTCGGTGTGTTGGCGTCGCAATATTAACGCCTCTTCGTCAGGATGCTGATTGGCGTATCAGGAGGAAGAACGCCTCTAACGATCGGGATGGCCTCGTTTCAAATGCTATTGCTTTCCTATACAAAAGGTCCCGTCGGATCGTTACCGACTGTGGCCCCTCGACAAGTAAGTGTTGGGAAATCATGGGGGGCGACATCATATGCGCAACGGAAGAACAAGAAAACAAAAATCCCCGATTCCCAAAAAGATGTTCGTCGTCATGCGAAGATTGGTGCGCAAAAAATCCGCAAAACACAAAACTGCGTATAGAGATTGTGTTACCTAGGGAGATCGTATATCCCAATTTCCTTGCAGATCCTTAGGAGACGGTGAAGCAGGTCAAGTGTCCTCCTCTCTAGCGGTGATCCACACAGCAGGGTTGCGACGACGCTCCTCAAAACTCCAGGCCTACTCTGAGGTGGAGAGGGAGAGGAGAATAGGAAAGGCAAGCAAAGACTCTAACCTATGAGGCTGTGAATCCCTCCTATTTATAGAGATCCCGTGTCAAACCCTAATGGGTCCTTCCCTAGTGGGTATTGGATCTGCATCCAATAAGACAAGGGCTCCGTCGGATATCTCATATCCGAACCTCTACTCATCGCAATGCCTACCATATGTGTGTGACCCTCTAAGCCCAATATCGAGCTGGCCGTGAGTCATACCTGTCAGAACTCCTTCTAACTCAGTGAATTATTATCTCTGTAATAATTCACTCGACTCATCGACTACGGACATACTAGGCCACTACGCCGTAGTCCCCAGACGATACAGGGGAATCCAATCCATTGGACCTGTCTGTCCTCAATTACCATGTACCTATAGTCCCTCATCCATCTAATATCCTAGAGACCGTATATCGAGCATGGTGTTGTCAGACCCATACGGTTTCTACTCGAGTCTCGCTCTAATCGGATTCTCTCGGAGAACTCTTTCTCTCTCAACCCGAATGACCCCGGCCAGGGATTTGTCTGAGCAAGAACACATGGGATATTCCTCTCATGACGCCGAGAGTGGATGATCCTCTATCGACACTCAATAGCCCTCGTAAGGTCGACTACCACTCTCAATGACCAGCTGTACTAGATCTGGGACAACCAAACCTATAAGTCTGGTATCAAAGAGTGGAGCACTCATACAAGACATCCTTGGTGTCTCAAGTCTAAGGACCAGATACACCACTAGGACTACGGAATCGCTGTCTGACAATAAGGCATCATCAACCATCCAGCATTCCGTAAGCGGATCAATCAGTGAACTCATTCTCCAATAAGCACTTGTACTATATCCCTAGTGTCCCTACACGAGCAGCTATGAGACCAGCTGCATCCATCATATGGACGGGTATACAGCACACTAGTCTATCCGGTTATCACGATGTCCCTCTCGAGTAACCTATGACCGAGATTATTTAGGATATGTGTTTAAAGGTGAATCGATCTCATTATCGTGATCTTATCACGATCCGATTCCCATTGCACAAATCCAAGGAAATCACAATATATATATGCACATATGCATTAGTTATAAAGTGATATATGCCAAAATATAATAAGCAAAAAGATTCTGTATCAAGTCACACGTGTCATCACTCACGTGATTGGCTTGCTGGGCACCTATGACTAGTAATCTCCCACTTGACCTAAAGCCAATCACCTATGTGTCTGATCCCCATCAGACTCCTGTGACGCTCAAAGACAATCTGAGACAACGGCTTTGTCAGTGGATCTGCAATGTTATCTTCGGATGGAACAATTTCCACTGCTACATCTCCTCGGGTTACGATCTCTCTAATAAGCTGGAACCTCCTCAGAACACTTCTGATGAGACTCGGGTTCCCTTATTTGAGTAATCGCCCCATAGTTGTCGCAATATAAGGAAGTCGACTTCTCGTTATTCGGAACGACTCCCAAATATGTGATGAACATCTTCACCCAGACTCCCTCCTTTGCTGCATCTGATGCAGCAATGTACTCCGCCTTTGTGGTTGAGTCAGCAGTGGTATCTTGCTTGGAACTCTTCCAGCACATTGTTCCTCCATTCAAGGTGTACACATACCCTGAATTCGACTTGCTATCATCGACATCAGACTGAAAACTTGAGTTAGTGTAGCCTTCAACCTTAAGGCTATTACCTCCATATACTAGTAAAAGATCTTTAGTCCTTCTCAAGTACTTAAGGATACACTTTATTGCTTTCCAGTGCTCCAAGACTGGATCCGCCTGATACCTGCTCGTGACACTCAGAGCATGCGCTATATCAGGCCTAGTACATAGCATGGCATACATGATATACCATATTGCTGAGGCATAAGGTATCATATCCATATTCGCCCTTTCTTAGAATTTTCAATGCCAAACCTTTTGACAATGGTTTCTATATACCGGGACTGGGACAAGCCAAGCATCCTCTTGGATCTATCTCTATAGATTCT
Organism: Musa acuminata AAA Group; assembly: GCF_036884655.1. Taxonomy (NCBI): domain Eukaryota; kingdom Viridiplantae; phylum Streptophyta; class Magnoliopsida; order Zingiberales; family Musaceae; genus Musa; species Musa acuminata. The sequence continues at coordinate 21,575,494 of NC_088355.1, read as the reverse complement.
AATCCCCAAGATATAGGATGCTTCCCCTAAGTCTTTTATGGAGAAGTGTCTAGATAACCAAGTCTTTACTGTGGATAGCATTCCTACGTCATTCCTAATGATGAGGATGTCATCCACATATAACACCAAAAAGGTGATAGCGCTCCCACTTACCTTTCTGTATACACAAGGCTCATCTTCGTTCTTAACGAAGTCATAAGATCTGATTGCCTCATCAAATCTTATGTTCCAACTTTGGGAAGCTTGCTTTAGTCCATAAATGGATCTAAGCAACCTACACACCTTATCTTGGCAGTTCTTGGACACGAATCCCTCAGGTTGCATCATATACACCTCCTCCTCGAGGTTCCCGTTGAGGAATGCAGTTTTCACATCCATCTGCCAGATCTCATAATCATAGTGTGCTGCAATAGCCAATAGAATTCTGATGGATTTTAGCATTGCTACGGGTGAGAAAGTTTCGTCGTAGTCAACACCTTGCCTTTGACGATACCCCTTAGCCACTAGCCTTGCTTTATAGGTCTCTACCTTTCCATCTACTCCGATCTTTTTCTTAAAGATCCACTTGCAACCGATGGGTACAATACCTTCGGGCGCATCAACTAGGTTCCAAACCTTATTGGAGTACATAGAATCCATCTCAGAATTCATGGCTTCTTTCCACTTCCCGGAGTCTATACTCATAATAGCCTCCTCGTAGGTCTGAGGATCAATATCCTCTACATCATCTGCTCTAATATGTCCCACATATCTCTCAGGAGGATGAGATACTCTATCAGACCTGCATAAAGTTGATACTTGTGTATTAGGTACCTGAACAGACTCGAGCTGTAGAGTGGTGCTTGAGCTTGGTTCTCCAACCTCGCTCAATTCCATCATTCTCCCACTGTCTCCGTCAAGAATGTGTTCCTTCTCAAGGAACACTGCTCTCTTAGCTACAAAGACCTTTTGATCCTCGAGATGATAGAAATAATACCCACAAGTTTCCTTGGGGTATCCCACAAATTTGCATCGCTCTGTCCTTGATTCTAACTTATCGGGGTTGTGTCTTCTAACATGGGCAGGGCAGCCCCAAATCTTAACAACCTTAAGATCAAGCTTCTTCCCTTTCCATATCTCATATGGTGTAGACATTACCGACTTAGTTGGAACTCTGTTCAGAAGGTAAGCTGCGGTTTCTAGGGCATATCCCCATAATGAGATGGGTAGGTCAGCGAAACTCATCATGGACCGTACCATATCTAATAATGTACGATTTCTCCTTTCAGAGACACCATTGAGCTGAGGTGTATAAGGAGGTGTCCATTGGGATAATATCCCATGGTCCTTGAGGAACCGAGTAAACTCTGTACTTAAGTATTCACCTCCTCGATCTGATCGAAGAGTTTTGATACTCTTTCCAGTCTGGTTCTCCACATCATTCTTATACTCTCTGAATTTCTCAAAGGCCTCGGACTTGTACTTCATTAAGTACACATATCCATACCTTGAGAAATCATTAGTAAATGTAATGAAGTAGGAGTAACCTCCAATGGCATGAGTTGACATGGGTCCACATACATCCTATGTATGAGTTCCAACAACTCATTGGCTCTCTCTCCAGTTCTACTAAATGGAGATTTGATCAGTTTTCCACGAATGCAAGGCTCACAAGTTGCATATGACACATAGTCGAATGGATCTAGATATCCATCATTTAGCAACTTTTGAATCCTTCTTTCATGGATGTGACCTAGCCTACAATACCACAGGTATGCACTGTTCAACTCATCTCGTTTCCTTTTGGACACATTTACATTCATGATATGTGGAGTGGTGTTTAACATAAATAAACCATTATGCAATGTTCCTTTCGTGATGATCTTATCATCTAATAATATCGAACAACCATTGTTCTCAAAAATAAATTTATATCCACTAACTGTTAAACATGAAATGGAGATAATGTTTTTGATAATAGAAGGAACAAAATAACATGCATCTAATGCAATAAAAGCTCCACTAGGCAGATGTAGGGCGACCTCGCCAACAGCTAATACAGCAACTTTTGCTCCATTACCCATCTTGAGGTCCATCTCGCCTCTCTCTAGTCTCCTAGGCCTTGCCAGAACCTGCAACGAATTGCATATATGATAAGCACTACCGGTATCCAATACCCATGTGTTATCATAAGAGTCTGACAAATGGAGACTGATCATGAATGTACCTGAAGCTTCATCAAGCTTTTGTTTCGCCCTTTCTGCAAGGTACTCTTTGCAGTTTCTCTTCCAATGCCCATCTTTACCACAGTGGAAGCACTGGCCTTTGTCCTTTGCTGGGTCTTTCTTAGCAACCTTTGCTTTACCTTGTTTGCCCTTGCCCTTTCCCTTCTTAAGGGACCTTTTTGCTTTCCTTTTCTTTCTGGTCTCACCAGTGTAGAGAACTGGCTTCTCTTTCTTAGTAGTACTCTCTACCTCCCTCAACATATTGAGGAGCTCTGGGAGAGTCACCTCAAGCTTGTTCATATTAAAATTCATTATGAACTGTGAAAAGGAATCTGGTAGGGACTGAAGCACAATGTCCACACACAAGTTATCCTCTAGGACCATTCCCAGACCTGTGAGTTTCTCTATCCACTCAATCATCTTTAGGACATGGTTCTGAACCGGTGTCCCCTCAGTCATCCTAGCGCGGAAAAGGCTCTTGGATATCTTATATCGTTGAGTCCTTCCCTGTTCCTCAAACAATTTACGGACATGTAGGAGAATGGATCTGGCATCCATCTTTTCATGTTGTCTCTGTAACTCTGGAGTCATAGAGCCCAACATATAGCATTGAGCAAGAGTGGAGTCATCAATGTACTTCACGTAGCGAGCGATCTCATCCTCGCTTGCCCCTTCTTCGGGCGTAGGCAACACTGTATCAAGGACGTACACGATTTTCTCCGCTGTGAGAACAATTCTCAAGTTACGGAGCCAATCCGTATAATTTGGACCAGTGAGGCGGTTGACATCAAGTATGTCATGTAAGGGATTTGAAAGCGACATTTTCTGAAAATAAAGATGTAGCAGAAATGAATAACATGCAGATTTTGCAAGAAATAAACTATCAAGATATGGACTTCTATCTTAATATGCTCCCACTATTTTACTAACGAGTCACGCGACACCCTCAGCACGTGAAACGGAAGTCTCCGGCAGACTTCTAGTGGGGATCAGGATCCAATCAGCGTCTTAGTGTAACCTCGAGGGACTCGACCAATCACACTAAGCCTAAAAGGTAGGCAACTCTTGCCGATCACAACTCCTTGTGATTCCCGTCCTGTTCGACCTCCGAATCACCATGGCCTCGAGGGACTCGACCAGCCATGATGCTCGGTTAAGTCAATACCTTCGTTACAAGATGAGTCTAATTTGATGATATACCCTCGAGGGACTCGACCAAGCATACCATGCCCTCAGGTCACCAGTGACATCTCTATGTCATAAGCAAGATAGCGAATCGCGATATAGGTGAGTCTCGAGGGACTCGACCAACTCAACCTACACCGGGAATCGGTTCCTACTCACAACGATGGAAGGCCACGTGGGTCAATCTAATTGCCTCACGTTTACCGACTTAATATTATCGAGAGATGTTTCTATAATTTGGTCTCCTAATATGACATGTCACACATATACATATTTAATATATATCTACATCGCATGCAAATATATATACATATCTAGTATGTGTATAAGCAATCACATCAGATGATCATAGACCACAACCTAATATGATTAGGCCCGAGCTAGTAGGCCTAATCACTCACATCAAGATCTATGTGTGCAACGGTGCATCTCCATGCCCTGTGATCGTCCATCTTGTCCTCGTCGGTTCCGTCGACATCTTGATGCATCTCCATGCATCACGATCGTCCGTCTCGTGGGTCCCGCTATCGCATCCACGCTCCCGCTGCGCCTCCTCATGTGATTACAACTTAATTATAGGCACGCAGGCCCGACAATAAACGAGAAATATAATGGAGGTTCGCAGACCTCAATAATAATAATCACAAGTACACACATCACACGGTCCATGATCATCCGTCCACACATCATACATCACATGTATAAATAATCATCATCATGTAGGACTACTAGATAATAATAAAAATAATAATCAACTAAATCTTTTAATTAATTAATATTTTTCTGAAATCAGAGACATGTAGGGAATTTCTCAATTCCTAAGGGTATTTTCGTAATTTGGACAAAAGACAGAAACTGGAATTTCTCAAATTCCGAGGGGGAAAACTGTCTTTTGCCCAGAAAACCCTAATACCCTTTCCCCTTTTTCACTGCTGCCGCCGCCTCCACCCTGCTGGCGGCGGCCTGTGCGACGGGGCGAGGGCACTGCCCTCGCCTGTAGGCGGCAGGCCCGCTGGTGGCGATGCCGCTGCAGGTGGGTGCCCCCTTCGGGCGCCGCTGCCTCCGCAGACGGTGCTGTACCACCGGGCCGCCGCCCCTGTGGGGGGGTTTCTGCCCATGGGCTGCCGGCCCCGTTAGCAGCAAGCCTGTTGCAAGCAGACCGCCGGCCGGCTACTGCAGGCACAGCGCTTGCGCATGCGCCGGCGCTGTGCCGCTTGGCTGCGGCTGCCGCTGCAGGTGGCTGCAGGCTTGCAGATCGAGGGCAGCAACTGTTGCTGCCCTTCATCGTTTTTGCGTCAACGATTTTGACGTCAATATTCTTCCTAAATACAACACACGCAGTTCAAAACCAATCATTCGCACGAACAACCTGGCTCTGATACCATTGTTGGGAAATCATGGGGGGCGACATCATATGCGCAGTGGAAGAACAAGAAAACAAAAATCCCCGATTCCCAAAAAGATGTTCGTCATCGTGTGAAGATTGGTGCGCAAAAAATCCGTAAAACACAAAACTGCGTATAGAGATTGTATTACCTAGGGAGATCGTATATTCTTGTTTCCTTGCAGATCCTTAGGAGAGGGTGAAGCAGGTCAAGCGTCCTCCTCTCTAGCGGTGATCCACACAGCATGGTTGCGACGACGCTCCTCAAAACTCTAGGCCTACTCTAAGGTGGAGAGGGAGAGGAGAATAGGAAAGGCAAGTAAAGACTCTAGCCTATGAGGCTGTGAATCCCTCCTATTTATAGAGATCCCGTGTCAAACCCTAATGGGTCCTTCTCTAGTGGGTATTAGATCTGCATCCAATAAGACAAGGGCTCCGTCGGATATCTCATATCCGAATCTCTACTCATCGCAATGCCTACAATATGTGTGACCCTCTAGGCCCAATATCGAGCTGGCCGTGAGTCATACCTGTCAGAACTCCTTCTAACTCAGTGAATTATTATCTCTGTAATAATTCACTCGACTCATCGACTACGAACGTACTAGGCCACTACGCCGTAGTCCCCAGACGATACAGGGGAATCCAATCCATTGGACCTGTCTGTCCTCAGTTACCATGTACATATAGTCCCTCATTCATCTAATATCCCAGAGACCATATATCGAGCATGGTGTTGTCAGACCCATACGGTTTCTACTCGAGTCTCGCTCTAATCGGATTCTCTCGGAGAACTCTTTCTCTCTCAACCCGAATGACCCTGGCCAGGGATTTGTCTGAGCAAGAACACATGGGATATTCCTCTCATGACGCCGAGAGTGGATGATCCTCTATCGACACTCAATAGCCCTCGTAAGGTCGACTACCACTCTCAATGACCAGCTGTACTAGATCTGGGACAGCCAAACCTATAAGTCTGGTATCAAAGAGTGGAGCACTCATACAAGACATCCTTGGTGTCTCAAGTCTAAGGACTAGATACACCACTAGGACTACGGAATCGCTGTCTGATAATAAGGCATCATCAACCATCCAGCATTCCATAAGCGGATCAATCAGTGAACTCATTCTCCAATGAGCACCTGTACTATATCTCTAGTGTCCCTACACGAGCAGCTATGAGACCAGCTGCATCCATCATATGGATGGGTATACAGCACACTAGTCTATCCGGTTATCACGATGTCCCTCTCGAGTAACCTATGACCGGGATTATTTAGGATATGTGTTTAAAGGTGAATCGATCTCATTATCGTGATCTTATCACGATCCGATTCTCATTGCACAAATCCAAGGAAATCACAATATATATATGCACATATGCATTAGTTATAAAGTGATATACGCCAAAATATAATAAGCAAAAAGATTCTGTATCAAGTCACACGTGCCATCACTCACGTAATTGGCTTGCTGGGCACCTATGACTAGTAGTAAGTCAGTGTGGAGTTATGCTTTCTCTCTTTTTTTTTCTCCCCTAGCAGGATGCCGACCATGTGCTTTTATACTACTATATGAGGGTCGATCGTACGTAGATTTTACGTGACGACCGATCCCCGAGAAGTGAGATGGTACCTTTGTGTAGCCATCGTCCCGAGATGTCCGGAATGGCGATATGCGGCACCATCCCGGACTTATCGGGATGGGACATGCCAAGTGACATCTTGGTAATGTACTGGCTCGAAGTGGGAGGGCTTCTCTTGCTGACTTGACCGTAATGTGACGTGACATCGATTGTGATGTGACTTGGATCCGAAATATACGGTATCACATTTGACTCAGTAACATACAAACAATATATCGTCTTATTATTTAAGAATGAATATTAGAATTGCACAAATAAACGAGAACTCAAAATATGTAACATTGTTATCTAAAATATATTAGAAATATTTATTATTTTTGAACTTTCTCTGTCTTTAATGAAACTTATGAGCTACAAGCAGTGACCCCACTTAAATAAAAGAAAGCAAGTTGTGAAACAGTAGGTAGTGCGAGTAGCGAAAAAAATAACCTGTGGCATGATTGATTGATTGATACACGACGATATGCACGTGCCACACGAGTAGAGCGCAAGGTGGGGGTATATATATCGGTAATGACATGTAATTTATTCTTTTTGTTACATCTTTCCTTTATTACTCCACTCCATTATAAGTAATCTATCGCCCATACCATCATGTGGTTACCGCACATTTATCATTTAAAGATTGATTGATGTAACTCATCACTACCGATAGGAACACGACTCTCTCTCTCTCTCTAAATTCACCGTTCAACGGGTGAAAAATGTGAGTCGAGACACCGCCTTCGCTAATGGGGTCATCCTGCCTAGCATATTCCACCCGCGAGCCCTTCTCTTGTATTTATGTGATAAAAATATAAAAAATATAAATCTAGAAAATAAGAGTAATAATTGATATCAGCCTTTTAGTCGACATGTGAAACTCAGAATATTTTCCTAAATATTCTTCCTTGCATACTATGTTGAGTTTTAACGGTCCCTAGCTCATCCCTTTTCTCTAAACCTTATATTCATATTAAGGGGTGCGGGGAGAACATGGTAGAAAAATAAGAGAAAGAAAAAGAAGAAGACAAGGACAACGCAGTGAGATTGTTCTACAGCGACGTGATACTTGTATCTCAATTATTTTTTTGTGATTATTGCTAGATTTTGGACAATAGATTGAGATTTATATATTCATTAGTCTTATAGTAGATTATCTCTAGTTTGCCCCCGTAATTTTTACCCTTCACATTGAAGGGGTTTTTTACGTAAATCTTGGTGTTCTATTTAATTATGATTCTATTTAATTCCACTGTGTGTTATGGCCTGCTAGTATTTATTCATATAAAAAAGTTTAGTTTCTCTTTATATCCCATCAACTAATATCAGAGCAGGGTTGTAGTGATTTAATTTTTATGTTTGAGTATGGAGGTCGATAGTGTTTTTCACATGATTAATTTGAATGGAAACAATTGGATGATATGGAAACAAAAAATGAAAGATCTCTTGTATTGCAAAGATTTGTATAGACCTTTGCAGAGGGATAGTGCAAAACCCATAACTATGACAGATGATGAGTGAAAGATGTTAGATCGAAAAACAGTTGGGTTTATTCGATAGTGGCTTGATAATGGTGTCTTTCACCATGTTTCTATTGAAATTTCTACATATTCTCTTTGGAAAAAGTTGGAATGTCTCTATGAAAGAAAAACAGTTGGCAACAAAGCTTTTTTAATCAGAAAACTTATGAACTTGAAATATAAAAATAGTGCTTCTACTGTCGAGCATTTGAATGAAATGCAGAGTATCACTAGCCAGTTATCCACTATGAAAATGTCTTTTGATGATGAGTTGTAAACATTGTTACTTCTCAGTTCATTGCTAGAAAATTGGGAGACATTGGTGATTTCCCTCAGTAATTCTGCGCCAAATGGTATTATCACCATAAGTCAAGTAACAAGCAGTTTGTTGAATGAGGAGTTGAGAATAAAAAAATTCAGCAATATCTCAAAATGATTCACAGGCACTTATCTCAGAGAACAGAAGAATGTCAAAGTCTAGAAGCAATTCACATAGAAGTAAGTCAAGATCAAGAAAAGATATTGTTTGTTATAACCGTGGTGAGAAAGGACATTACAAGAATCAATGTAAGCAACCTAAGAAGAACAAGAAAATTAGAAAAGAAGTGGAGTCTACAGAGTCAAAGGATAATACTACAACTATAGTGCAAGGTGGTGATTATTTGATTTTGTCTCCTGCTGATGATATTTTTTCTTATGTGTGTCAGGATCTTGAGTGGGTGATTGACACAAGTACTTCTTTTCATGCTACACCACGGAGAGAGTTTTTTACTACATACAGGTCTGAAAATTTTGGTGTTATCAAGATGAGCAACTATGGCATGGCAGACATCATTGGCATGGGTGATATCCAAATAAAGACCAACATTGGTTGCAAGTTGGTGCTTAAAGATGTGAGGCATGTGGTTGACTTGAGGCTGAATTTTGTTAAATCTCAGATTTTGATGATGAAGTCAATTGTCATCTGTTTATCTAATCTATATGTTGAGATAAGTGTGCAGGATTAACTACGATGGCAGTAAGACATGTAGTAGGTGTTGAGCCGGAGTCAAGACCAAGATCACGTTGGGGGTTCGAGAGTTCGTCGGAAGTCCGGACATTCGTCGAAGGTTCTACGGGAACAATCCGAGAAGTCCAGGACCTTGCCAAAGAAGCTCGTCGGAACTCGTCAAGAAGATCGTCGTAAAATCCAAGAGTTTGCCATGAGTCCGCCGGAGCATCGCCGAGGGTTCATCGGAAGTTCACCGGAAGTTCGCTGGAAGTTCGCTATAAGCTCGCCGGAAGAAGCAATTGACGCACCGAAACACGATTTGTAGTATTTATGTCTTAATTATCGTAGTTAGTATATAAATTAAGTTAGGATTGGAAGGTGATCCCATTAACTTAATCAGGGGTCAATTGGGCCCTTAACAGACCCAAATTGGACCGAATAGAACAGTCCATTCGAACTCAGAATTCCTGGCCGACGATGGCACTGCCTAGGAGACACGATCTCTTAGGAGTTCTAGGCGGTAGTACCACCCCTGTCAGGTAGTGATACTACCGATAATTATTATTGCCAGCGGTGGTACCGCCCTTGTCAAGCGATGGTACTGCCTGAGCTCAGTCTTCAAGTGTTATCAAGCAATAGTACCGTCCAGACTGCGCAGTAGTACTACTTTGTGATAGATGGCAGGTGGTAGTACCACCCATTTATGGCGGTGGTATCGTCAAGACCCCGAAAATCTAGGAATGGACACTTTTAAGCTCCAATTTTAAACTGATTTGGGCCTATATAAACCCCACCCTTTCCTACATGAAAGGGAATCAAAATCTTACTTTAATTCTGAGTATTTGAGTGCTTAAAAGTGATGTAAAAGCTAGAGTTCTTCTCCCTCTTTCTTTCTAAGTGTTGATCATTCAAGAGAAGAGTGAAAACTTGTAAGGGTTGTCTCCTAAGCCCGTCAAAAGGAGAAAAGCTGTAAAAGGGTGGTTGACCTTTGCCTATTGAAGGAAGGTCTCTAATGGACGTAAGTGACCACGTCAGAGGAGGAAGCCAAAAGTGGATGTAGGTCAAGATTGACCAAACCACTCTAAATATCGATTCACATTTACTTTTTGCTATTTATCTTAACTACAAACTGCCTCCATTGCTTTACACAACAACACTTCCGTATGCTTTCAATTTAAAGATCTTTCTGAAATGGTTTTCGCTACACTAATTCACACCCCTCCCCCCCTTTTAGTGTGCTCTTGATCTTAATAATAGTGAGGTTCACTCTCAATTGGATTAAAACCTAAGAGAGATGACATTTGCCGGGAACCAAGAGGGTCACTTTATTACACGTCCGCCCATGCTCGATGGGATGGATTACACCTATTGGAAGACTCGAATGAGGATCTTCCTTATTTCCATAGATTTTGAGCTTTGAAATATTGTAGAAAATGGATTTTCAAAGTCTTATCTTCCAATAATCAATTGGAATGAATTGGCAAAGAAGACTTTCGCTCTAAATGCAAAGGCTATGAATGCCTTATTTTTGTGCACTAGATAAAAACGAGTTCAATCGTATTTCAATTTGTGAAACTGTATTTGATATTTGACATATACTCGAAGTGACTCACGAAGGCATAAGTAGAGTAAAAGAGTCAAAAATCAATCTTTTAGTGCATTCTTATGAACTTTTTCGAATGAAACCGAGTGAGATCATAGGAGACATGTACACCCGTTTTACGGATGTCGTCAATAGTATTAAAGGACTCGGTAAATGTTTTTCGGATTTCGAGCTCATTAATAAAATTCTAAGATCCCTTCCAAAGAGTTAGGACCCTAAAGTCACGGTCATTCATGAGGCTAAAGATTTAAACAACTTCCCTTTTGAAGAATTAATCGGGTCACTAATGACCTACGAAATGACTTGCAAAGCTTATGAAGAGCATGAGGACACCCTTCCAAAGAACAAGAAGGATATGATACTTAGAACTTAAGAAGACAACTTGAGAGAAAACTCAAGTGATGAGGACTTTGATGATGACTTGTCACTTTTAACAAGGAAATTCAAAAAATTAATTAAAAGAAAAAAATTTAAAAAGGACGCTAAAAATAAATTTGAACCCAAAAATGACTAAGTAATTTGCTACGAATGCAAGAAGCCGGGACACTATAAAAGTGAATGTCCCCTTGCCAAGAAGAGAATACCAAAAAAGAAGGCGCTTAAAGCAACATGGATGACTCAAGCGCATCTGAAGAAGAGGAGTCCAACACCGAGCAAGCTGCTCATTATACACTCATGGTTATTGGAGGTAACAAATTTAATTGATGTAGATTTATCATTTGATGAATTATTAAATGCTTTTCATGATTTATTTGATGAATGTAAAATAATTAGTAAAAAATATAAACTATTAAAAAAGGAGCATGATATTCTTCTTAGTAATTTTGATAAATTAAAAATTAAGCATAATGATAGTTTAGCTCTATGAAATGTCATAACTTAAAAATATTCTAAAAGGAGAACTTGCTACTCAAGGACACCTTGAAGAAATTTGAGGTTGGTAGTAAGTCCTTGAACATGATCCTTACAAATAAGGGTCACGTTCATAAAAGAAGTGGAATTGGATTTGTGAGAAGCCCTCACCAAAATCCAACCACCTTCATTAAAGACTCTATCTTACATATTTCACACCAAAATAAATATAACTTTTGTTGCAAACATAGACATAGAACTTATCATTGTCCATTCAAGAAAGTTAGTCCAAACAAATTGATTTGGGTTCCTAAAGGAATCATAAAAAATTCCATGCAACATGATAAGCAATTTAGATCAGTTTTTTAGGCACCCAAGATCAAGTGGGTACCTAAAAATCATCCTCCTATTTAGAAACGTATATCATCATAAGCTAGGAGCAAGAGATGATATCTTGCTTTTTGGGTGCTCAAGGTTTTTTATCAGAGATCCAAAATGACTCATAATGCTCTCTAGCTAAAATGACAAAAAGAGGATCAATAGAATCAATTATAAAATGATACTTATATTTCATACGTTAATGATAAACACTTAAGTTTGATCCCTCAAATTTTGAAACTTGTAAACTCTTATGCATGAATTCCTCTTCACACACCCTTCAGATTTTTCGAATTCATCAGATACATTCCTTCCTCAATCTATCCAGATCTAACTATATCTTACAAGATCATGAACTTACGTCTTGCAAGCCAAGTTTGCATATGAATTCTTGTATGATATAAATCATGAACTAGCAAGGCTTACAAGCTTGCATGATGAGTCATGAATATATTGAATACTCTATAACATTTGAGTAGAGTATGCATTTCACAAGATCTATCATGAACGTACAAAATTTCTCATCTTGTGATGAAAATTTTTACATAATTATGTAATTAAGGTTGGTTGCTCCACAAATAAAAACTCTCTTCAAATTGAAAACACCCACATCAGCCCACACAACCTTGAAAGTAGTGCTCACTGCTTGTAGGCGGTGGCACCGCCCAGCTGGCGGTAGCACCGCTAGCTGTCACAGGTGGCAGGCAGTTGCACCGCCCGTAACCTGCCCCCTTTTTTAAAACCGAGCTACGGCCAATGGTAGAACCGACCCCAACTCATTTTCCTCTCTTCCTTGCAGCTCTAAACTCTCCTCCAACTCCATTCTTCCCCTTTAGCTGCCCAAAACTTTCTATTTCTTGCAAGATCAAGAATCAATCCTACATCCTCTTGAAGATCTCAACTAAGGTATTCTCTAAAAGGCTTTGAATTTTCTTTTGTATGATCTACTCTTGCTCATCAGTTATCTTCATAATAGCAGTATTTATGGGTTCTAGAAGATCCTCTAAGGACAAAGAGAAGAGGAGATTAGAAGAAAACTATGATTCCACACTTTTTGATTCAAATCTACATGCCCAAAAATTTACTTCCATAGAATTTAGAAATGTTCATAAGGGAAAGTATGTTTATTTAGATGAACTATGTGATTTAGAACCAATTCAATGGTTTGCAAATCTAGATCTTCTCCCAATCCTACAAATAAGTGAACCCATCGACCCTAGGCTTGTTAGGTTATCTTATAACAATTTACATATAGATGAAGAAGAAAGGGTGTCTACCTATCTTTTAGGACATCATATATTCATTACGGATATATCCCTTTGCGACATCATAGGCATCCATGTAAAAGATAGAGACTGTTATTTTATAGGACAATGGGATGATAAAACAGTTGGGACCACGTATTTTGATGCCTTAGGAACAATTTTCGACAATCCCAACTTAATGGTACTTCCAAAAAGCTGTGAACATTTATTACCATTAAGCACCAAAATACTTCATCACATCTTAATAAGTATCATTCTCCCTAAACAATACCATCATGATGAAGTAAGTCAAATGAAACTAGGAATCATGTATTGGATATTGAAGGGATACAACAATTGCTTTGGTTACCTTATCCAACAAAATATGATAGAGATATCTAAAAAGGACATGATGCTTCCATATGGTGGCATAATCACTAGAATTCTCCGTGCTTACGATATTGCAATACTACCCGACGAAGAGGTTATAAAGCTAGATAGATTTAGCATCATAAATAAAAATCTACTTCGACGGATGATATGTATATTTAAAAATGGTATGTGAGTTAGAATGCCTAGAAGAACCGATCCCCCTCAACCTGAACTAGAACCAAAAACACCAAACTTTAGGGGTAATCAATCTCCTCCAATTGGTCCCTTTGAGGAATCACATCCATTTGAGCAAGCTCCTTCATCATCTATCGAAGACAGGGATTTGGATAGATCGCTTTGAACAAAGACAAGATCAACTTGAACATCGCCAAGATCAAATCCTATCTAAGCTATAGCAGATTCATCGACAGTTTGATACTTTATTTAGATATTTTAACTTTTCACCTGAATGAGCATATGTATATATTTAGAAAAGATGGACACAATTCCTTCTTATCATGTTGTAAAACTATGTTACTGTAAACCTTTTTATGCTACTCACTTTGATCACAATGTCACTTAATTTGATGATTGTAAGTCCTTGATATGTTTAACTATTGGTATCTATGACTTGATATATTATTTGGTAAGCATTTACAGAGTTAGGAATATTAATGTTGATTGTACTTCGTTTTCGGATTTTCCTTATTCTTTGATCACTTAAATTTCATGCTGAGAATTTTATACGAATTTGACATGATTGAATGCTTCAATAACATGTTTACTTTAAAGTTCAAATTTTGTGCCTTGGTGCTATAAGTTTCCATGATGAGCATGTTATATTCTCATTGTGATTTGAGAAATTTCATTCATACATCGGATTCTTAATCTTTGAGTACTACAAAACACTAATAATTTTGCTTCATAATTATGATTGAAAAACTATGGCAAAACATTGTCCGAATGCATGAATTTGTTAAATTTCATTTTCGAACTTTCTTGACTCTTTGATCAATCACTTAAAAACTCAATGCTGAAAATATTATGATACGAATTTTATATGATTATATGATTCAAAAGTTTCCATGATGATAAGCATATTTTACCCTCATAATTGTGATTGAAGAGCCATAACAAAACATTGTTCAAATACATGATTTTGTTATATTTCACTTTCGGATTTAATGTATTTCTTAAATAGAGCTTTTATGAGCCTATGCCATATCGAATTTATTTCATATCCATGCTCTATCACTTAATAATTTTTTATATATGAAATTAATTGACAAATGCATCTCTCGTGGACTTATCTTTTGTGAATGTTTATTAAGAAATGGATTTGATGTAGTCTTTCTTTCACATGAATTCCTTCTTGATGAAGGAAGATTTTTTAAGATAAACACTTGCAAGGATTTATTTTCACATGCATATCTTGATCCTTGTGAAAAATGAAGCAAGATTTTATCATTTCTAATGAAAAATGAAATGAAACTCTCTTATCGTTTATAACTTCATGGCTTTACTTTCATTACTTTCCTCCTTCATGCAAAGTTTTGATGATAAGTAAAAGGAAAGAACTTTTGAATGATACCATGTCATGATTGTTTGAAAAATAATTTGTATGAATTTCTTTACAAGTTAAAAAATGACATGAATCTTTACCACACTTATTATTGAATCGCTCTGCTTTTTGTTGATGACAAAGGGGGAGAAATATATGGTAAATAGACGATAAATATATGCAATTTTACACTTGAAATGTTTGCATTATGATAAGATATCTAGAGCTTAATTTGAAATATTATAAATTGATAGCTTATCATAGAATGAATTGCTATGATTATTATCCTTCATATTTAAAATATAAGACTTGAAAATGGATGTCATGCCTTGACATCATTTTCAGAAAGTTGCATCATGATAGGAATCATGATGGGTGTATTGATAAGTTTAAATAAACTTAACTTATCAATACGACTCTTGAATTCAAAGGCTTTGAATTCAAGAATGACTTATCTCAAGAATGACATATAGATAGGGGGAGTTAAGGTTAACTTCGTTATTAATTGATTATCATCACAAAAAAAGGGGAGATTATTGAATCTCGAATTTTGATGATAAAGTCAATTGTCATCTGTTTATCTAATTTATATATTGAGATAAGTGTGCAGGATTAACTACGATGGTAGTAAGACATGCAGCAGGTGTTGAACCGGAGTCAAGACCAAAATCACGTTAGGGTTCGAGAGTTCATCGGAAGTCCGAACGTTCGTCGGAGGTTCTACGGGAACAATCCGAGAAGTCCAGGAGCTTACCAAAGAAGCTCGTCGGAACTCGCTAAGAAGATCGTCGCAAAATCCAGGAGTTTCCGAGAGTCCGCCGGAGCATCGCCGAGGGTTCATCGGATGTTCGTCGGAAGTTCGCCGGAAGCTCGTCGGAAGAAGAGATTGATGCATTGGAACATGATTTGCAGTATTAATGTCTTAATTATCATAGTTAGTATGTAGATTAAGTTAGAATTGGGAGGTGATCCCATTAACTTAATCAAGGGCCAACTAGACCCTTAATAGACCCAAATTGGATCGAATGGAATAGCTCATTCGGACCTAGAATTCCTGGCCGACGGTAGCACTGCCTAGGAGACTTGGTCTCCCAAGAGTTTTGGGCGATAGTACCGCTCCTATCAGGTGGTGCTACCGTTGGTAATTATTACTGCCAGCGGTGGTACCGCCCCTATCAGGTGATGGTACCGCTTGAGCTCAGTCTTCGAGCGCTATCAAGCGATAGTACCGCCCAGACTGAGCGGTAGTACCGCTTAGTGACAGATGACAAGCGGTAGTACCACCCATTTATGGCGGTGATACCGCTAGGACCCCGAAAATCCGGGAATGGAAACTTTTGAGCTCCAATTTCAAACTGATTGGGGCCTATATAAACCCCACCTTTTCTTGCATGAAAGAGCACCAAAAGCTTGCTTTAATTCTAAGTATTTGAGGGCTTAAAAGTGTTGTAAAAGCTAGAGTTTTTCTTCCTCTTTCTTCCTAAGTGTTGATCATTCAAGAGAGGAGTGAAAACTTGTAAGGGTTGTCTCCTAAGCCCATCAAAAGAAGAAAAGCTGTAAAAGGGTGGTTGGCCTTCGCCTATTGAAGGAAGACCTCTAATGGACGTCAGTGACCTCGTTGGAGGAGGAAGCCAAAAGTGGATGTAGGTCAAGATTGACCGAACCACTCTAAATCTCAGTTTGCATTTACTTTCTGCTATTTATCTTAACTGCAAACTACCTCCAATGCTTTATACAACTACACTTCTGTATGCTTTCAATTTAAAGATCTTTCCGAAATGGTTTTCAATGAACTTAGATTTTAACCGACAAAAGTTTTCCATTGCACTAATTCACCTCCCCCCTTAGTGTGCTCATGATCCTAACAAATTTAATTTCAATTAGAAGGCTAGATGATGAAGACTATGATAGCAAATTTTATAGAGGGCAATGGAAGCTTAGTAAGGGTTCTCTTATTGTGGCTAGTGGAAAGAAATGTCATACTTTGTACAGGCTGCAGGCTAAAGCTTATGATGAGCAGTTAAATACTACAAAAAAAGACTTCAGCATGGAGTTATGGCATAGGCAATTGGGACACATGAGCAAGAAGGGACTGCAAGCTCTTTCCAAGAGAGAGGTATTGCCAAACCTCAAAGGTACACATCTGAACTCTTGTATTGATTGTTTGGTTGGTAAACAATATAGAGTTTCATTTGCTAGTCCTGCTATGTCTAGAAAAATGCATGTCACCGTGTTTATACAGATGTATATGATCCTTTAAGGATAAAAACTCCTGGTGGATCTATTGATATTCTTGGTATAAATGGTGTACTTTATTTTGTCACTTTTATAGATGATTTTTCCAAGAAAATTTGGCTTATGCTTTAAAGACCAAAGATCAAGTTATTAATATCTTCAACGAGTTTCATGCTAGGGTTAAAAGGGAGACAGAAAGACAATTGAAATGCATAAGATCAAATAATGGTGATGAGTACATAGGATTATTTAATGATTATTGCAGGTCACATGGGATCCAACATGAGATGATAGTTCTTGGTACACCTTAGCATAATGTAATTGCAGATAGAATGAACTGCACTATCATGGAAAAGATCAGATGTATGCTTTCACAGGCCAAGCTACCCAAAAAGTTTTAGGATGAGGTTTTGAGGATTATAGTTGATGTGATCAACTTATCACTATGTACAACCCTTGCTAGTCATAGGTGCTCAGTAAGCCAATCACGTGAGTGATGGCACGTGTGACTTGATACAGAATCTTTTTGCTTATTATATTTTGGCATATATCACTTTATAACTATTGCATATATACATATATATATATTGTGATGTCCTTGGATTTGTGCAATGGGAATCGGATCGTGATGAGATCACGAAAATAAGATCGATTCACCTTTAAACACATATCCTAAATAATCCCGGTCATAGGTTACTCGAGAGGGACATCGTGATAACCGGGACAGACTAGTGTGCTGTATACCCATCCATATGATGGATGCAGCTGGTCTCATAGCTGCTCATGTAGGGACACTAGGGATACAGTACAGGTGCTCATTGGATAATGAGTTCACTAATTAACCCGCTTACAGAATGTTGGATGGTTGATGATGCCTTATTGTCATATAGCGATTCCATAGTCCTAGTGGTATATCTGGTCCTTAGACTTGAGACGCCAAAGATGTCCTGTATGAGTGTTCTACTCTTTGATACCAGACTTATAGGTTTGGTTGTCCCAGATCTAGTACAACTGGTCATTGGGAGTGGTAGTCGACCTTACAAGGGCTATTGAGTGTCGATAGTGCTAGTCATAAGTGCCCAGCAAGCCAATCACGTGAGTGATGGCACGTGTGACTTGATACAGAATCTTTTTGCTTATTATATTTTGGCGTATATCACTTTATAACTATTGCATAAATGCATATATATTGTGATGTCCTTGGATTTGTGCAATGGGAATCGGATCGTGATGAGATCACGATAATGAGATCGATTCACCTTTAAACACATATCCTAAATAATCCCGGTCATAGGTTACTCGAGAGGGACATCGTGATAACCGGATAGACTGGTGTGCTGTATACCCGTCCATATGATGGATGCAGCTGGTCTCATAGCTGCTCGTGTAGGGACACTAGGGATACAGTACAGGTGCTCATTGGAGAATGAGTTCACTGATTGATCCGCTTACGGAATGCTGGATGGTTGATGATGCCTTATTGTCAGACAACGATTCCGTAGTCCTAGTGGTGTATCTGGTTCTTAGACTTGAGACACCAAGGATGTCCTGTATGAGTGCTCCACTCTTTGATACCAGACTTATAGGTTTGGCTGTTCCCAGATCTAGTACAGCTGGTCATTGGGAGTGGTAGTCGACCTTACGAGGGCTATTGAGTGTCGATAGAGGATCATCCACTCTCGGTATCATGAGAGGAATATCCCATGTGTTCTTGCTCAGACAAATCCCTGGCCAGGGTCATTCGGGTTGAGAGAGAAAGAGTTCTCCGGGAGAATCCGATTAGAGCGAGACTCGAGTAGAAACCGTATGGGTCTGACAGCACCATGCTCGATATACGGTCTCTGAGATATTAGATGGATGAGGGACTATAGGTACATGGTAACTGAGGACAGACAGGTCCAATGGATTGGATTCCCCTGTATCGTCTGGGGACTACGGCGTAGTGGCCTAGTACTTCCGTAGTCGATGAGTCGAGTTAATTATTACAGAGATAATAATTCACTGAGTTAGAAGGAGTTCTGACAGGTATGACTCACGGCCAGCTCGATATTGGGCCTAGAGGGTCACACACATATGGTAGGCATTGCGATGAGTAGAGGTTCGGATATGAGATATCCGACGGAGCCCTTGTCTTATTGGATGCAGATCCAATACCCACTAGGGAAAGGACCCATTAGGGTTTTGACACGGGATCTCTATAAATAGGAGGGATTCACAGCCTCATAGGCTAGAGTCTTTGCTTGCCCTTCCTATTCTCCTCTCCCTCTCCCCTCAGAGTAGGCCTGGAGTTTTGAGGAGCGTCGTCGCAACCCTGCTGTGTGGATCACCGCTAGAGAGGAGGACGCTTGACCTCCTTCACCCTCTCCTAAGGATCTGCAAGGAAACAGGGATATACGATCTCCCTAGGTAACACAATCTCTATACGCAGTTTTGTGTTTTTTGCGGATTTTGCGCACCAATCTTCGCACGACGATGAACATCTTTTGGGAATCGGGGATTTTTGTTTTCTTGTTCTTCCGCTGCGCATATGATGTCGCCCCCTATGATTTCCCAACAGTGGTATCAGAGCCAGGTTGTTCGCGCGAATGATTGGTTTTTGAACTGCGTGTGTTGTGTTTAGGAAGAATTTTGACGTCAAAATCGTTGACGCAAAAGCGAGGAAGGGCAGCAACAGTTGCTGCCCTCGATCTGCATGCCTGCAGCCACCTGCAGCGGCAGCCGCAGTCGCAGCCAGGCAGCACAGCGCCGGCGCATGCGCAAGCGCTGTGTCTGCAGCAGCCGGCCGGCGGCCTGCTTGCAGCAGGCTTGCTGCCGGCGGGGCTGGCAGCCCGCGGGTAGAGGCGCCTGCGGCCGCTGAGTCCGCGGGTAGAGGCGCCGCGGGGCAGCAGCGCGGGCTGAGGCACCGCAGGGCAGCGGCGCCTGTGGCCGCTGCTCCCACGGGCAAAAACCCCGCAGGGGCGGCCGCCAGCGAGGCAGCACCGCCTGCGGGCGCTGCCTCGCCGGCAGGACTGCCCGCGGAGGCGGCGACGCCCGCGGGGACCAGCGGGCGTGCCGCCCGCAGGCGAGGGGCAGCGCCCCGCCCCTCGCCGCACAGGTCGCCGCCGGCAGGGTGGCGGCGGCGGCAGCAGCAAAAAGGGGAAAGGGCATTAGGGTTTTCAGGGAAAAAGACAGTTTTGCCCCTCGGAATTTGAGAAATTTCAGTTTCTGTCTTTTGTCCAAATTACGAAAATACCCTTAGGAATTGAGAAATTCCCTACATGTCCCTGATTTCAGAAAAATATTAATTAATTAAAAGGTTTAGTTGATTATTATTTTTATTATTATCTAGTAGTCCTACATGATGATGATTATTTATACATGTGATGTATGATGAGTGGACGGATGATCATGGACCGTGTGATGTGTGTACTTGTGATTATTATTATTGAGGTCTGCGAACCTCCATTATATTTCTCGTTTATTGTCGGGCCTGCGTGCCTATGATTAAGTTGTAATCACATGAGGAGGCGCAGCGGGAGCGTGGAAGCCATAGCGGGACCCACGAGACGGACGATCGTGATGCATGGAGATGCATCAAGATGTCGACGGAACCGACGAGGACGAGATGGACGATCACAAGGCATGGAGATGCACCGTTGCACACATAGATCTTGATGTGAGTGATTAGGCCTACTGGCTCGGGCCTAATCATATTAGGTTGTGGTCCATGATCATCTGGTGTGATTGCTTATACACATACTAGATATGTATATATATTTGCATGCGATGTAGATATATATTAAATATGTATATGTGTGACATGTCATATTAGGAGACCAAATCATAGAAACATCTCTCGATAATATTAAGTCGGTAAACGTGAGGCAATTAGATTGACCCACGTGGCCTTCCATCGTTATGAGTAGGAACCGAATCCCGGTGTAGGTTGAGTTGGTCGAGTCCCTCGAGACTCACCTATATCGCGATTCGCTATCTTGCTTACGACATAGAGATGTCACCGGTGACCTGAGGGCATGATATGCTTGGTCGAGTCCCTCGAGGGTATATCATCAAATCAGATTCATCTTGTAACGAAGGTGTTGACTTAACCGAGCATCATGGTTGGTCGAGTCCCTCGAGGCCATGGTGATTCGGAGGCCGAACAGGACGGGAATCACAAGGAGTTGTGATCGGCAAGAGTTGTCTACCTTTTAGGCTTAGTGTGATTGGTCGAGTCCCTCGAGGTTACACTAAGACGCTGATTGGATCCTGATCCTCACTAGAAGTCTGCCGGAGACTTCCGTTTCACGTGCTGAGGGTGTCGCGTGACTCGTTAGTAAAATAGTGGGAGCATATTAAGATAGAAGTCCATATCTTGATAGTTTATTTCTTGCAAAATCTGCATGTTATTCATTTTTGCTACATCTTTATTTTCAGAAAATGTCGCTTTCAAATCCCTTACGTGGCATACTTGATGTCAACCGCCTCACTGGTCCAAATTATACGGATTGGCTCCGTAACTTGAGAATTGTTCTCACAGCGGAGAAAATCGTGTACGTCCTTGATACAGTGATGCCTACGCCCGAAGAAGGGGCAAGCGAGGATGAGATCGCTCGCTACGTGAAGTACATTGATGACTCCACTCTTGCTCAGTGCTATATGTTGGGCTCTATGACTCCAGAGTTACAGAGACAACATGAAAAGATGGATGCCAGATCCATTCTCCTACATGTCCGTAAATTGTTTGAGGAACAGGGAAGGACTCAACGATATGAGATATCCAAGAGCCTTTTCCGCGCTAGGATGACTGAGGGGACACCGGTTCAGAACCATGTCCTAAAGATGATTGAGTGGATAGAGAAACTCACAGGTCTAGGAATGGTCCTAGAGGATAACTTGTGTGTGGACATTGTGCTTCAGTCCCTACCAGATTCCTTTTCACAGTT
The DNA here is from genome assembly GCF_036884655.1 of Musa acuminata AAA Group. Taxonomy (NCBI): domain Eukaryota; kingdom Viridiplantae; phylum Streptophyta; class Magnoliopsida; order Zingiberales; family Musaceae; genus Musa; species Musa acuminata. The sequence goes on along the minus strand of NC_088355.1, from coordinate 21,553,413 downwards.
CATAATGAACTTTAATATGAACAAGCTTGAGGTGACTCTCCCAGAGCTCCTCAATATGTTGAGGGAGGCAGAGAGTACTATTAAGAAAGAGAAGCCAGTTCTCTACACTGGTGAGACCAGAAAGAAAAGGAAAACAAAAGGTCCCTTAAGAAGGGAAAGGGCAAGGGCAAACAAGGTAAAGCAAAGGTTGCTAAGAAAGACCCAACAAAGGACAAAGGCCAGTGCTTCCACTGTGGTAAAGATGGGAACTGGAAGAAGAACTGCAAAGAGTACCTTGCAGAAAGGGCGAAACAAGAAGCTTGGTGAAGCTTCAAGTACATTCATGATCAATCTCCAATTGTTAGATTTTTGTGATAGTGCATTGGTATTGGATACCAATATTGCTTATCACATCTACAATTTATTGTAAATTCTAGCAAAGCTAAGGGGAGATTGACGAGAGGAATATTGCATAAAGGTTTGTTTATGCAAGACACTACTCCACATATCATGAATGTAAGTGTCTAAGAGGAAACGAGATGAGGTAAATAGTGCATACCTATGGCATTGTAGGCTAGGTCACATCCATGAAAGAAGGATTCAAAAGTTGCTAAATGATGGATATCTAGATCCATTCGACTATGTGTCATATGCAACTTGTGAGCCTTGCATTCGTGGAAAACTGACCAACTCTCCATTTAGTGGAACTGGAGAGAGAGCCACTGAGTTGTTGGAACTCATACATAGTGATGTATGTGGACCCATGTCAACTCATGCCATTGGAGGTTACTCCTACTTCATTACATTTACTGATGATTTCTCAAGGTATGGATATGTGTACTTAATGAAGTACAAGTCCGAGGCTTTTGAGAAATTCAGAGAGTATAAGAATGAGGTGGAGAACCAGACTGGAAAGAGTATCAAAACTCTTCGATCAGATCGAGGAGGTGAATACTTAAGTACAGAGTTTACTCAGTTCCTCAAGGACCATGGGATATTATCCCAATGGACACCTCCTTATACACCTCAGCTCAATGGTGTCTATGAAAGGAGGAATCGTACGCTATTAGATATGGTACGGTCCATGATTAGTTTCGCTGACCTACCCATCTTATTCTAGGCATATGCTCTAGAGACCGCAGCTTACCTTCTGAACAGAGTTCTAACTAAGTCGGTAGTGTCTACACCATATGAGATATGGAAAGGGAAGAAGCCTGATCTTAAAGTAGTTAAGATTTGGGGCTGCTCTGCCCATGTTAAAAGACACAACCCCGATAAGTTAGAATCAAGGACAGGGCGATGTAAATTTGTGGGATACCCCAAGGAAACTTGTGGGTATTACTTCTATCATCTCGAGGACCAAAAGGTCTTTGTAGCTAAGAGAGCAGTGTTCCTTGAGAAGGAACACATTCTTGACGGAGACAGTGGGAGAATGATAGAATTGAGCGAGGTTGGAGAACCAAGCTCAAGCACCACTCTACAGCCCGAGTCTGTTCAGGTATCTAATACACAAGTTTCAACTTTACGCAGGTCTGATAGAGTATCCCATCCTCCTGAGAGATATGTGGGACATATTAGAGCAGAGGATGTAGAGGATATTGATCCTCAGACCTACGAGGAGGCTATTATGAGTATAGACTCCGGGAAGTGGAAAGAAGCCATGAATTCTGAGATGGATTCTATGTACTCCAATAAGGTTTGGAACCTAGTTGATGCACCCGAAGGTATTGTACCCATCGGTTGCAAGTGGATCTTTAAGAAGAAGATCGGAGTAGATGGAAAGGTAGAGACCTATAAAGCAAGGCTAGTGGCTAAGGGGTATCGTCAAAGGCAAGGTGTTGACTACGACGAAACCTTCTCACCCGTAGCAATGCTAAAATCCATCAGAATTCTAATGGCTATTGCAGCACACTATGATTATGAGATCTAGCAGATGGATGTGAAAGCCGCATTCCTCAATGGGAACCTCGAGGAGGAGGTGTATATGATGCAACCTGAGGGATTCGTGTCCAAGAACTGCCCAGATAAGGTGTGTAGGTTGCTTAGATCCATTTATGGACTAAAGCAAGCTTCCCGAAGTTGGAACATAAGATTTGATGAGGCAATCAGATCTTATGACTTCGTTAAGAACGAAGATGAGCCTTGTGTATACAGAAAGGTAAGTGGGAGCGCTATTAGCTTTTTGGTGTTATATATGGATGACATCCTCATCATTGGGAATGACGTAGGAATGCTATCCACTGTAAAGACTTGGTTATCTAGACACTTCTCCATAAAGGACTTAGGGGAAGCATCCTATATCTTGGGGATTAGAATCTATAGAGATAGATCCAAGAGGATGCTTGGCTTGTCCCAGTCCAGGTACATAGAAACCATTGTCAAAATGTTTGGCATTGAAAATTCTAAGAAAGGGCGAACATGGATATGATACCTTATGCCTTAACAATAGGGTCTATCATGTATGCCATGCTATGTACTAGGCCTGATATAGCGCATGCTTTGAGTGTCACGAGCAGGTATCAGGCGGATCCAGGCTTGGAGCACTGGAAAGCAGTAAAGTGTATCCTTAAGTACTTGAGAAGGACTAAGGATCTTTTACTAGTATATGGAGGTAATAGCCTTAAGGTTGAAGGCTACACTGACTCAAGTTTTCAGTCTGATGTCGATGATAGCAAGTCGAATTCAGGGTATGTGTACACCTTGAATGGAGGAGCAGTGTGCTGGAAGAGTTCCAAGCAAGATACCACTGCTGACTCGACCACAGAGGCGGAGTACATTGCCGCATTAGATGCAGCAAAGGAGGGAGTTTGGGAGTCGATACGGATAGCGACAAGTCGACTTCCTTATATTGCGACCACTATGAGGTGATTACTCAAATAAGGGAACCCGGGTCTTATCAGAAATGTTCTGAGGAGGTTCCACCTTATCAGAGAGATCGTGACCCGAGGAGATGTAGTAGTGGAAAGAGTTCCATCCGAAGATAACATTGCAGATCCACTAACAAAGCCATTGTCTCAGATTGTCTTTGAGCGTCACAAGGGTCTGATGGGGATCAGACACATAGGTGATTGGCTTTAGGTCAAGTGGGAGATTGCTAGTCATAAGTGCCCAGCAAGCCAATCACGTGAGTGATGGCACGTGTGACTTGATACAGAATCTTTTTGCTTATTATATTTTGGCGTATATCACTTTATAACTATTGCATAAATGCATATATATTGTGATGTCCTTGGATTTGTGCAATGGGAATCGGATCGTGATGAGATCACGATAATGAGATCGATTCACCTTTAAACACATATCCTAAATAATCCCGGTCATAGGTTACTCGAGAGGGACATCGTGATAACCGGATAGACTGGTGTGCTGTATACCCGTCCATATGATGGATGCAGCTGGTCTCATAGTTGCTCGTGTAGGGACACTAGGGATACAGTACAGGTACTCATTGGAGAATGAGTTCACTGATTGATCCGCTTACGGAATGCTGGATGGTTGATGATGCCTTATTGTCAGACAACGATTCCGTAGTCCTAGTGGTGTATCTGGTTCTTAGACTTGAGACACCAAGGATGTCCTGTATGAGTGCTCCACTCTTTGATACCAGACTTATAGGTTTGGCTGTTCCCAGATCTAGTACAGCTGGTCATTGGGAGTGGTAGTCGACCTTACGAGGGCTATTGAGTGTCGATAGAGGATCATCCACTCTCGGTATCATGAGAGGAATATCCCATGTGTTCTTGCTCAGACAAATCCCTGGCCAGGGTCATTCGGGTTGAGAGAGAAAGAGTTCTCCGGGAGAATCCGATTAGAGCGAGACTCGAGTAGAAACCGTATGGGTCTGACAGCACCATGCTCGATATACGGTCTCTGAGATATTAGATGGATGAGGGACTATAGGTACATGGTAACTGAGGACAGACAGGTCCAATGGATTGGATTCCCCTGTATCGTCTGGGGACTACGGCGTAGTGGCCTAGTACTTCCGTAGTCGATGAGTCGAGTGAATTATTACAGAGATAATAATTCACTGAGTTAGAAGGAGTTCTGACAGGTATGACTCACGGCCAGCTCGATATTGGGCCTAGAGGGTCACACACATATGGTAGGCATTGCGATGAGTAGAGGTTCGGATATGAGATATCTGACGGAGCCCTTGTCTTATTGGATGCAGATCCAATACCCACTAGGGAAAGGACCCATTAGGGTTTTGACACGGGATCTCTATAAATAGGAGGGATTCACAGCCTCATAGGCTAGAGTCTTTGCTTGCCCTTCCTATTCTCCTCTCCCTCTCCCCTCAGAGTAGGCCTGGAGTTTTGAGGAGCGTCGTCGCAACCCTGCTGTGTGGATCACCGCTAGAGAGGAGGACGCTTGACCTCCTTCACCCTCTCCTAAGGATCTGCAAGGAAACAGGGATATACGATCTCCCTAGGTAACACAATCTCTATACGCAGTTTTGTGTTTTTTGCGGATTTTGCGCACCAATCTTCGCACGACGATGAACATCTTTTGGGAATCGGGGATTTTTGTTTTCTTGTTCTTCCGCTGCGCATATGATGTCGCCCCCTATGATTTCCCAACAGATAGAGGATCATCCACTTTCGGCGTCATGAGAGAAATATCTCATGGGTTCTTGCTCAGACAAATCCATAGCCAGGGTCATTTGGGTTAAGAGAGAAAGAGTTCCCCGGGAGAATCCGATTAGAGTGAGACTCGAGTAGAAACCGTATGGGTCTGACAGCACCATGCTCGATATACAGTCTCTGGGATAATAAATGGATGAGGGACTATAAGTACACGGTAATTGAGGACAGACAGGTCCAATGGATGGGATTCTCCTGTATCGTCTGGGGACTACGGCGTAGTAGCCTAGTATGTCCGTAATAGGAGTTCTGACAGGTATAACTCACAGCCAGCTCGATATTGGGCCTAGAAGGTCACACACATATGGTAGGCATTGCAATGAGTAGAGGTTCGGATATGAGATATTCGACGGAGCCCTTGTCTTATTGGATATCCAATAAGCCCTTGAATTATTGGATATCCAATAAGCCCCTGAATTATTGGATCCCATGGACGAGATCCAATAAGAGCCCATAAGAGATTATTGGATAGAGATCCACTAATCTAAAAGGCTTGGGTTATTGGATGCAGATCCAATACCCACTAGGGGAGGATCCATTAGGGTTTGATAGGGGACCTCTACAAATAGGAGGGATTCAAAGCCTCATAGGCTATAGCCTTTGCTTGCCTCTCTTATTCTCCTTCCCCTCTCTACCTCAGAGCAGGCTTGGAGTTTTGAGGAGCGTCGTCGCAGCCCTGCTGTGTGGATCACCGCTAGAGAGGAGGACACTTGACCTCCTTCACCCTCTCCTAATGATCTGCAAGGAAACAGGGATATACGATCTCCCTAGGTAATACAATCTACTCTATACGTAGTTTTTCAGTTTCGCGGATTTTGCACACCAATCTTCGCACGATGACGAACATCTCTTTAGGAATCGGAGATTTTGTTTTCTTATTCTTCCGCTGCACATCTGATGTCGCCCCCAAGATTTCCCAACAGCCCTAGATGGTGATGTTACAGAGTATGTATGGTTAACGAAAGATGTTTCCTACAAACATTTGAGAGTGTTTGGTTGTCGTGCATTTGCACATGTTCCAAACAATGAGAGGTCCAAGCTGGATGGTAAGACAAAAGAATATATTTTTCTTGGCTACTTTCATGATCATTTTGGTTACAGGCTTTAGGATCCAGAAAAGCAGAAGGTATTTAGAAGTAGAGATATAGTCTTCTTTGAAGATCAAACCTTTTAGGATTTGAAGAAGAAGGCACCAGCCAAGACTTCTGCGGAAGAATTAGCATATTGTGACCCAATTACTCCTCCAATATATCAGGGTGATGGGGGAGATGTGCAGGAAGATGGTGTAGAGCCTGATGTTGATCTATCGGTAGGACATGTTGAGAAAGAAGAAGTTGGAGAGCAACTTCCCGCAGAACTTCAATTGAGAAGATCTTCTAGATAACGTCAACCTTCCAGAAGATACTCTACATATGAGTATGTGATGCTTACTGATGTAGGTGAACTAGAGAGTTACCAAGAAGCAGTTGAAAGTGAGCAGAAAAAGAAATGGTTAGTTGCTAAGTAGGAAGAGATGGATGCTCTTTAGAAGAACCACGCTTATGATTTAGTGTTACTATCAAAGGGAATGAATAAAGATCTTGAAGAATAAGTGGGTTTTTTGAAGACTCAAGAATATTATTCTCAACCAAAGTACAAAGCTAGATTGGTTGGGAAAGGCTTTGGTCAAAAGAAAGATATTGACTTTGAAGAGATTTTTTCTCTTGTTGTTAAAATATCTTCTATTCGTGTTGATCTTGGTATTGCTTCTAGCCAAGACTTGGAGGTTGAGCAGTTAGATGTGAAGACAACTTTCCTTCATGATGATTTGGAGGAGAAAATTTATATGGAGCAACCAAAAGGCTTCAAAGTCAAAGGTAAAGAGAATTTTATCTGTAAGTTGAAGAAGAGCTTGTATGGGTTAAAGCAAGCTCCAAGACAGTGATACAAAAAGTTTAATTCATTTACGATGGAAAATGGATACAAAAGAACGACTTCAGATCATTGTGTGTACATCAAATGGTTTGGTGAGAATTTTATTATTCTCTTACTTTATGTTGATGACATGTTTATTCTTGGGAAAGATATGTCTAAAATTGACAGGTTGAAGAAAGAATTGAGTGCATCTATTACAATGAAGGACATGAAGCAAGCAAAACAAATATTATGTATGCAGATTTCCCATGACAGAAAAACTAATACGATTTGGTTATCACAGGAGAAATATATCGAGAAGGTATTGAAAAGGTTCAATATGAGCAATGCAAAACCAGTTGATTCTCCTCTTGCAGGTCACTTCAAGTTGTGCTCAGAATAGAGTCCATCAAGTGATGAGGAGAAGGAGAAAATACAAAAGATTCCTTATACTTTAGTAGTTGGAAGTTTAATGTATGAAATGGTATGTACGAGGCCAGACATCATATATGCAGTTGGTGTTACTAGTAGATTTCTAGCAAATCCAAGTAAAGAGCACTAGGCAGTAGTGAAATAGATTTTTAGATATCTCAGAGGGAGCTCTAAGGTTTGTTTAAGCTTTAGAGATAGACCACCTATGTTGATAGGTTACATAGATGCAGATATGACAAAAGATATAAATACGAGAAAGTCCACATCAGGTTATGTACTTATTTTTGTAGGGGGAGCTATGTCATGGTAATCCAGATTGCAAATGTGTATTGCTCTCTCCACCACATACGCAAAATATATTGCTGCTATAGAGGTTTAAAAAAAATGTTATGAATGAAAGAATTCTTACAAGAATTGGGGCCGAAATAGAAAAACTATATAGTGTATTATGACAACCTGAGTGTCATCCATTTGTGTAAGAACCCAACTTTTCATTCTAAGTCAAATTATATAGATGTCAGATACCACTAGATTCGAAATGTACTTGAAGAGAAGCAATTGCAGCTTCAAAAAATCCATACAAATGACAATGGAGCAAACATATTGACAAAGACCTTACCAAAAGAAAAATAGGATACATGCCGATAGCCGGTCTGTATGACTTCACATTAAGGAGTCTTAGGACAACCACCCTTATGGGCTGAAGGGGGAGGTTATTGGGCTGATAGCCCAACAAATTCAGCCCATAGTGGGCTTTAAAAGCCCACAATCCACCCCCTTTCTCTAAACCCTAAATTCATATTATGGGGGTATATGGGGCTACGAAAAGATGAGGAAAAACTATAACGAGGAGAATACTGCATCCACGTGATTCCAAAGAAAAGAAGGAGAAAAATACAGAAAACAAGTAAAAGAAAAGAAAGAAGACAAGGACAATGTAGTGAGATTGTTCTCAATCTTCCGGTAGTATTTTTATCTCAAGTTAGATCAAATCTATAATAGATTCTAGCTGTGATTACTTGGGGGAGAATTTGGATATTATACATAGTGACGTGATCCTTATATCACAGTTATTCTCTTGTGATTGTTATTAGGATTTTGGGCAAGAAATTGATATTTGTATATTCATTATTTTTATAGTGGATTATCTCTAGTTTGTCCCGTGATTTTTATCCTTCACATTGAAGGGGTTTTCTACGTAAATCTTGATGTTCTATTTAATCGTGATTTCATTATATGGGCTGATAGTATTTGTTCATATATAAAAGTTTAATTTCTCTTTATATCATATATATATATATATATATATATATATATATATATATATATATATATATATATATATAATATTAATTTAATAGCTTAATTATGATACTAATTTTGTAGATGACGTTCGACTTCAAGAAACTGATACGAAGGAACATGCATTTTGAAATTCATCTCGAAAAACTTTATCATCCTATGTTTCCAAAAAAAACTATTTATTAGGTGGATTGATTCTGTGATGTGCATCGACAACTATTTCTTAACCCCAGCAACACTCCAAATTTATACCTACGGTGAAAAAACTTCCAATTTATATAATATAAAAAAATAAAAAATACTCAAATGCAATATATCCTTCTAATCTGTGGTGAAAAATAACTATCTCTTTAGTCAAATCAAGCTCAAGTCCCAAAAAAAAAAAAAAATTTGTTTCTTGCACAAATTATTTAATAATCCTTACAAATTCCACTCACCCATCTCTATATATCCATAACTAATGTATCCCCAAGCGTCCTTACCTCCATTAGCTTTTTTTATGCATCCTCCTAAACATAATACTTCAAACACAAAACAATTTTTTCATAATATATATATATATATATATATATATATATATATATATATATATATATATATATTAGAATTAATATTTAAAAATAATAATAAATATTAAAATAAAAAGATTTAATATAAAGTTTAAGAAATTATCGAGAAACCCATAAACACTATTTTAAATCTATGAGAAATACTTAATATTTTCATTATATGATTCAACTGATATTATCTCTGCTATAAGCATAATAAACACAATCATCTAGTGATTTGATTTAGAATTATTTAATAAATTAAGTAATAAATAAAATTAAACATGATTGGATAATAAAAATAAAATCAGAGGGATAAAAGGAAAATTGTATATTCATCTCCTAAATTTAAAATATAGCCTGCTTAAAATTTTATTTGTATAACTTAAAAATATCCCAATAAATACTTTTCATTGGAGGGAGAAGGGCAAGAGGAAGGGTAACCACCCCTCCCCTCCCCCTTCTTCCTTCACATCCTCTTTTTTTTTTTTTTTTTTTTTTTTTTCCTGCTCTCCTCTCCTCTCCCTCCGCCTCTTCTTACTTCCCTTTCCTACCCCTTCACTCCTTCTCCCCTCTCTCTTCCTCTACTTCTTCCCCCGCCTCATCCACTTTTGCCCCAAGGCCTCGACACCCCCCCCTCCCACCCCACTCTCGCCCCTCTACCCCCTCTCCTTCCCTCGTATCAGATTTCTCTTGAAGATTACTATTTATAATCTTCTCTTTACTATTTATAATTTATTTTAAAAATTAATATTTTAAAATTAAAATTATTTTTTTATAGATGAACATATTTTTATTTTCTCTTTTTCTTTCTCTTCCTCATCTTCTTTATCGGACCTTCTTACTTTTTCTTCCACCTCCTCTTATTCCTCATATTATTCTTCCTCCTTAGAGGACAATGTTGAAGGGTTGCTTAGCAATGTTAGAGAGTGTGAGTTAGGGGGCATCTATCGATGGGGGGTATGGACTAGGGGGCAATAATCAACGAGAAACATCAATAACGATAAAGTACGCAGGTGATAATCATGCGATCTAAAAATAATAATAAAAAAATGATAAAGGGTTAATGTTCATTTTAGCCTCTATGATTTTGGTTATAGATCACTTAAGTCATTATGATTTATTCGTATAAAAAATAATTCATATATTTTTAAAAATATTATATATAAATCTCTCCCGTCAAGTTAGAGTTAATAAACGTTAGATTATGCTTACGTGGTATGTTGACTCATAAGAAATTATTAATATATTGATACGTATAATTTAAATTAAAAAAAATCTATTTTAGTCCATGTGATTTTGGTCATAGACCACTTAAGCCTTTATGATTTTTTTTGTGCCTAAAATAATCAATATATTTTTAAAAAATAGTATATAAGTTTTTCCTAACAAATTTGAGTAGATAGACATTAGAGTTTGCTTACGTGGTATGTTGACTCGTAGTATGTATTATTTTAAAAGTACTTAAAAACTTAAAATAATTTTAAAATATATATATGATCATTATTTTTTTTTATTTTTAGGTTTTTAAAAATAGTTTATTTACTAATTATGACCCTTAAATAGTTAAATTTATCTAGAAATATAAATATATATATATATATCATCTTGATATCAGAACTAAACAATACTAAATAATTGAGTCATATATATATATATATATATATCAATTTATATTATTAAAAATAATAAATTAAAAATAAAAAAAGAAGGGCCATATGGGTTATCCAGCATAATAATGAAAAAATAACAATAGATTTAAAAATAAAAAATAATAATTTTTTTTTATTATTTAGCATTTTCCATTTTAAGAGACACGGTGTGATTGGCCAGAAGAACATGCATCGTCTCGTTTAGCCAAATCGTTGGTCGTTCGTCAAAAGGTAACAAAGATGACAATTGAGTCATAAATTGATGGACCCAATTATTAATTCGGTTTAGTTGGGATTGGAGGAATCGACCCAACAAATCCAATTAGATCCCATTAGTAATCAAGTGTAAGTAGGTTAACTAATGTTATGTCATGTTTAGTATGATGGATTTTGACCTCTTTATCAAATAGTTTATGTGGGCCTATGAGATTAGCGTGGCTTAACAAGTCCTTCGCGGATGTAAGTAGCATTAGCTCGGATGAACGCGGCTGTTTGGTGGGTGAAACCAACGACTTGTGGCTTAAATCATTATTGGATTTTATTCCAGCTTTGGGTTCGAGGGAAACAAGCTTTTGCTGACCGTGTTGGCATGGAAAATCAATTAAGCTATTTCTTTCCTAAAATGAAGGATGTATTTGGTTGTATTTTTTTTTAAATCTATCTATAGATATCGATTTATCCAAAATTATATTAGTAATAGTAAGATACACTTGATAGGATATAAAGTGAAACTAAACTTTTATATATGAATAAATACTAATAGATCATAACACGCAGCAGAATTAAATAGAAATCACAATCAAATATGACACCAAGATTTACGTAGAAAATCCCTTCAAAGTGAAGGGTAAAAATCATGAGGCAAATTAGAGATAATCCACTATAAAAATAATGAATATATAAATCTTAATCTCTTGTCCAAAACTAGTAATAATCATAAAAAATTAACTGTGATACAAAGATCACGTCATTGTGCATAATATCTAAATTCTTCCTAAGTAATCACAGTAAGAATCTACTATGGATTTGATCTAACTTGAGATGAGAACACTACTTAGATTATTGTGAACAGTCTCTCTGTGTTGTCCTTGTTTCCTTCCCTTTCTTTCTCTTATTTTCTGACTTTTTCTTGTTCTTTTTTAATTAAGATGCTACTGCAAAGATCTCCCCTCGTTGATGTAGTTTTCTACCTTATTGATATCCTTTTTCTGCCTTAAAAAACACAGCCCTTGTACCCCTTAACTTTTGATCTAGGGTTAGGTCAAAAGGGATGGCTGTAGACTGATAAAGCCCACCTTAGGCTGAACATATGGGTTGTCAACCTAACAACCTCCCCCTTCAGCTCATAAGAGAAGTTGTCTCATGAGTCATCAAAGTGAAGTTATGCCGATCAGTTATCGACATATCTCTTATCTTTTTTTTAATAAAGTCTTTATCAACATGTCTGCTCCGTTGTCATCTGTGTTTATTTTCTGAAGCTGCAACTGCTTCTCTTCAAATACATTTCGAATCCAATGATATCTGACATCTATATGCTTTGACTTGGAATGAAACATTGAGTTCTTACACAAATGGATGGCACTCTGGCTATCACAATGCACCATATAATTTTTTTATTTCAGCTCTAATTCTTATAAGAATTCTTTCATCCATAACATTTCTTTGTAAACCTCTATAGCAGCAAAATATTCTGCCTCTATGGTGGAGAGAGCAATACACCTTTGCAATATGGATTGTCATAACACAGCTCCTCCTACAAAAGTAAGTACATAACCTGATGTGGACTTCCTCGTATCTATATCTCTTGTCATATCTGCATTTGTGTAACCTATCAACACAGGTGGTCCACCTTCGAAGCTTAAACAAACCTTAGAGAGTAATACACCTTTGTAATCTGGATTGCCATAACACACCTCCCCCTACAAAAGAAAGTACATAACCTAATGTGGACTTCCTTGTATCTATATCTCTTGTTATATCTGCATTTGTGTAACCTGTCAACATAGGTGGTCCACCTCTAAAGCTTAAACAAATCTTAGAGAGTAATACACCTTTGAAATCTGGATTGCCATAACACAACTCCCCCTACAAAAGTAAGTACATAACCTGATGTGGACTTCCTCATATCTATATCTCTTATCATATCTGCATTTGTGTAACCTGTCAACACAGGTGGTCCACCTCCAAAGCTTAAACAAACCTTAGAGAGTAATACACCTTTGTAATCTGGATTGCCATAACACAGCTCCCCCTACAAAAGTCAGTACATAACCTGATGTGGACTTCCTCGTATCTATATCTCTTATTATATCTGTATTTGTGTAACCTGTCAATATAGGTGGTCCACCTCCAAAGCTTAAACAAACCTTAGAGCTCTCTTTGAGATATCTAAAAATCCACTTCATTGCTGCTCAGTGCTCTTTGCTTAGATTTGCAAGAAATCTGCTAGTGACACCAACTGTATATGCGATGTCCGACCTCGTACATATCATTGCATACATTAAACTTACAACTACTAAAGCATAAGGAACCTTTTGCATTTTCTGTTGAATCTCGTATTTTGATGATGAAACTACTTGAGTGACGCAGGATGCTTCGATCAGGATGAGACAATTAAAGCAGGAAAATCATGTTGTGCCGGAGGAACATGTCAGAAGATTGGACGTCGGGTCGGTGGATCGGTCGACGTATCGACAGAAAGCTTCGGGCCATGGACTCGGGCATCGGGCCAAGAAACCGGGTATTGTGCCAAGGATATCGGAGTTGCGGAGTCAACTGCCTGATTGGGCAATAGGCTGCAGGAGAGGACAATGCGCCGAAGAATCAGACGAAGCGTCGAGGGACCAATGACATGCCGGACAACTGTTAGGATCGGAGCGGCACTAAGAGGGGGGGGGGGGGGGGGGGGTGAATTAGTGCAGCGGCTTAAAACGTTGGTTTCGACAAATCTTTCGTATGATAAAAATCGGAATCGGAAGTGCTTAACTTGAAAGCATATTCGCAAAGTTGTGCAGTAAATGTAACGAGGAAATAAAGCAAGTAAGAGGGTTTGCAGTAATGTAAATAGTAGTAATGAAATACAAACCAGAGATTACGCCGTTTTTAAAGTGGTTCGGTCAAGTGACCTACATCCACTTGCGAGGCCCCTCTTCGATGAGGCTCCCACCTTCCACTAGCAAATCTCTTGAAAGGGAAGCGTAAATACCCCTCTTACAACTTTTACAAGCGGTTCACTCTCTTACAGATTTTCAGCAAGAAAGAAGGAGGTGAACACTAGCAAATTGAAAACAAGAAAGGCAAAGACTCTTCTAAGACTTTTCTCTCAATCACTTGCTGCTCAAAAAGTTGTGTTCTCAGCTGAGACTTAAGGGGTATTTATAGGCCTCAAGAGGATTCAAATTTGGGCTCCAAAAAATTTGAATTCTCTTATGTTCCCGATGCTGGCGGTGCCACCGCCCAGCGCTCGGGTGCTGGACGGTGCAACCGCCCAGCCCAGGAGGTGTCACCACCCAGCTCTCGGGTGTTGGGCGGTGCTACCGCCCAGCTAGGCGGTGCCACCGCCTGGCTCTCCGATTCACTAGTTTGGCTTAATTTTAGCCCAAACCAAATCTGACTTTGGGCCCAGTTGGCCCCTAACCAGGATATAGGATTATCTCTTAATCCTAATCCTAATTACAAGTGAACTACATAACAAAAAAAACATCCTAAGCAAGTTTTCAACCCCGAACGTCGAGTCTTGTTCCGACGAGCCGACGAACTTCTTCCGACGGACTCCCTGCAAGCTCCCGATCTTGTGATGACTTTAACGAGTAGCCGAGCCTTCTCGGTGATCTCCGTGAACCTCCGACGATCTCTTCGGCGAACTTTCAAACATTCTGATAGATTCCCGATTTCTTCTCGGTTGGTTCCGGCAACATCTCCGACGATTCTTCGGACTCTTAAACGTCCATCGATCTTGACTCCGGTATTCTTGCTTTGTGTTTTCTGGTTATCGTAGTTAATCCTGCACACTTAACTCAATAATATGGATTAGATCAATTAACCCATCAATTGATTTTATCATCAAAATCCGAGATTCAACAATCTCCCCCTTTTTGATGATGACAATCAATTGATGACGGTGTTAAACATAACTCCCCCTATCTATATGCCATATTATGAGAAGATGAAAACACTTGAATTCCATCCATAGAATTCAAGCATAAACCGATAAGTTCTAACTATAGAACTTATCATTATTCTCATTAAGCAATAGTAAATACAAAACTTCGATGAAAATCATTTTCAAGTAGAACGATAAGAGATAATTTTTACTACGATAGGAGATTAAGATTTTCAACATGAATTTCATGATATAAATGAAAGGCAAGCTTTCAATATGATCAATCAATCTTGCGATATTCTCAAGGATTTTGTAAGGTATTTTGCAAGGCATATAAGACATTCATATCACACATGCTTTTGAAATTCATATAAGTCATGCTATCAAAATGGTACAAGTCATCACTTTTCTCCTCCTTTGTCATCAACAAAAAGGGAATGAGACTTGAAGAATATAGCTTGTGATTATAATATCAGGAATTCAGCATTGATCATACGAAAATCCATCATCCAAACTTAAGTATGCTAAAATATTTACGCAGAGTTCACCTAAAGGAAAATTCAGCATTCATCCATTTTATCAAATCTCTTCTTTCTATAAATAACAAAAATTGTAGGTGTGCAAGGAAGAGATTGTGATTAAAAAATATCAAGTAGTAACTCCAATAAGTCAAGATCATAATACAAACTCATTTAAATTTACATCGTCAACTTAAAACTCATAATCAAGCCATCAAAATCAATTTCGAGATTCATAAAATATCATAAAATCATTAATCTTGATCAGATGGGAGCGGTGTTTGACTCAAGATAGGATAAGATAATTTAACATGTCATTTAGAATCGAAAGAGAAGGATCAGATTCATCGAGGAACAAAGAGAGGATGAAAAACTTTACGAAAAATCCATTCAAACAAGTTTATTTTTAGGGACAATTTAACATACCTAATTCCCTTCTAATGAATTCAAATTGGTCTTCGTTCAAAGCTTTTGTAAATATATCTGCTAATTGATGCTTTGTGTCAATGAATTCTAGAACAACATCATTGTTAAGGACATGATCGCGTATGAAATGATGCCTAACGTCGATGTGCTTAGTTCTAGAGTGCTGAATTGGATTTTTAGTAAGACATATGGCACTAGTATTATCACATTTTATGGGAATGTTTTCAAAGTGAATTTCAAAGTCTTCTAATGTATTTTTCATCTAAATAACTTGTGCACAACATGCACTTGCAGCAATGTATTCGGCTTCCGCCGTAGATAGTGCAACTGAATTTTGTTTCTTGGAAGTCCAAGAAACAAGTGCATATCCTAAAAATTGGCATGTTCCGGATGTACTTTTTCTATCTATCCTACATCCGCCAAAATCGGCATCTGCATAAGCTATTAGATCAAATTTTTCAGATTTTAGATACCACAATCCTAAATTTGGAGTTCCTTTAAGATACCTAAATATTTTTTTAACACTCTTAAGATGAGATAATTTAGGATTAGATTGAAACCTAGCGCAAAGTCCTACACTAAACATAATATATGACTCATACATTTGGCAAATGATTCACATAGTGATTCATCCGAAGAGCCAAAAATAATATCGTCAACATAAATTTGCATAATAAGAAAATTATTTTCAAAATATTTAATAAACAATGTAGTATCAACCTTGCCTTTGGTAAAATTATTTAAAATAAGAAAGGAACTAAGCCTTTCATACCAAGCTCTAGGAGCTTGTTTCAAGCCATAGAGAGCTTTAGTCAATTTGAATACATGATTAGGAAGAAGAGAATTTTCAAATCCAGGAGGTTGTTCGACATATACTTCTTCGAAAATAAAACCATTCAAGAAAGCACTTTTGACATCCATTTGAAATAGTTTAACATTATTACTACTAGCATAGGCAAGGAGCATCCTTATGGCTTCTAATCGAGCCACGGAAGCAAAGGTTTCTTCGTAATCGATACCTTCTTCTTGGTTGAAACCTTTGGCCACTAATCTAGCCTTGTTTCTAACCACGATACCATTTTCGTCTTGCTTGTTTCTAAAGACCCATTTAGTACCAATGACTAAATGGTCACTAGGTCTAGGAACAAGCTTCCATACCTTATTCCTCTCAAATTGATTCAATTCCTCTTGCATTGCAATAACCCAAAAATCATCTTTTATGGTCTCGGCAATGCATTTAGGTTCAATTTGAGAAAGGAAAGCGGCATTAGCACAAAAATTCTTGAAAGAGGAACGAGTTTGAACCCCTTTTGATGTATCTCCTATAATTAGCTCCTTTGGATGAGCATCTATATACTTCCATTCCTTGGGTAAGGAAATTTCGGAAGAAGGTGCATCCAAGTTGCTATTTTGAGGAGGAGGTTCATTTAAATTCAAATTATCAAAACCAAGATTATCATCAAAATTATTTTTCTTTAAATTAGAAATTTCATTAAAAACTACATGAATAGACTCTTCTATTACTAACGTTCTTTTGTTAAAAACCCGAAGAGCCTTAGAAACGGAAGAGTAACCAAGAAAGATGCCTTCATCGGATTTAGCATCAAATTTTCCTAAGACATCCCTTTCATTCAAAATAAAGCATTTACAACCGAAAACTTTAAAATAGGAAATATTTGGTTTTTTGTTATTCCACAATTCATAGGGAGTTTTTGATAAGGATGATCATATTAGGACTCTATTCATGATGTAGCAAGCCGTATTTACGGCTTCGGCCCAAAAATACTTAGATAAACTATGTTCATTTAACATAGTTCTTACCATTTCTTGTAGGTTTCTATTTTTTCCTTCAACTACTCCATTTTGTTGGGGATTCCTCGGAGTGGAGAAGTTGTGATTGTATCCATTAACTTCACAAAAATTTTGAAAGTCACGGTTTTGAAATTTGCCACCGTGATCACTCCGAATTGATGAAATCATGAAACCTTTTTCGTTTTGAGTGAGTTTACAAAATTTAGAGAAGCACTTGAAGCAATCACTTTTGTGGACTAAGAAATAGGTCCAAGTGTACCTAGTATAGTCATCCACAATTATAAACGCATATTTGCTTCCTCCTAGACTTGTTGTGTCAATTGGTCCGAATAAGTCCAAATGGATCAATTGTAGTGGTCTAGTGGTGCTAATTTGATTTTTTTGTTTGAAACTAGTTTTTATTTGTTTACCTAGTTGACATGCATCATATACTTTGTCCTTAGTAAACTTCATATTTGGAATCCCTCGTACTAATTCTCTAGATGAGATCTTAGATATTAGTTTCATGCTTACATGGCCTAATCTCCTATGCCAAAGCCAAGCATCATCATTTAGAGCGGAGAAGCACATTTCATTACTAAGTTCATCAAGGTTGATGGTGTAGATATTATTTTGTTTTAATGCAATCATAGTCAAGTTATTGTTTGGTTTTTCGATAATACACATATTTGATTCGAATCTAACAATATAACCTTTATTGCATAGTTGACTAATACTCAAGAGATTATATTTCAATCCATCAACTAGTAAAACATCATCAATGGAAAAACTAAATTTGTTACCAATAGTTTCCTTGCCAATGATTTAGCCTTTGTTGTTGTCTCCGAAGGTGACGTACCCTTCTTCTTTGCTAGTGAGCATAGAGAAATGAGATGGATCTCCAGTCATATGTCTTGAGCATCCACTATCGAGATACCATCTCTTGCTCCTAGCTTGTGGGTTTGTCTACAAAAGAGGATGACTTTTAGGTACCCATTTGATTTTGGGTGCCTCAAAAATTGATCCACTAACTTTGTTATTTATTATTGAATCCTTTATAGTTCCTTTAGGAACCCATATTAATTTTTGTGAACTAATTTTCCTAAATGGACATTTATAGGCAATATGTCCGGATTTGCAACAGAAGTTGCATTTCATATAAGAGGAAACATGTAATGTAGGTCCTTTTATGAAAGTGGTAGGATTTTTGATGTAATCCTTTTACAAATCCAATTCCATTTCTATTTGCGACGTGACCCTTGTGTGCAAGGATCATATCTAATCCTTTGCTACCAACTTTAAACTTGTTTAAGGTTTCTTTAAGAAGTAAATTTTTATTTTTTATTGCTTCTAAATGCTCACACTTAGAGCATGGAGGAGTTTGAAGACTATCAAACTTATCTTGTAGCAAAGTATGCTCTTTCTTTAAGATACTTAACTTCTTGCTAATAGTTCTACATTCATCAAATAATTCATGAAAAGCAATAGAGAGTTCTTCAAAAGATAAATCTTCATTAAATAAATCACATGCCTCTTCTCCTAAAGCCATTAGCACGTAATGAGCAACTTGCTCGGTGTTGGACTCCTTTTCTTCGGACGCGCTTGAATCATCCCACGTTGCCTTGAGCGCCTTCTTCTTTGATGTTCTCTTTTTGGCTTGAGGACAATCGTTCTTGTAGTGTCCCGGTTTTTTACACTCATAGCAAATCACTTGGTCCTTCTTTTGTTCAACTTTATTTTTTGTATTATTTTTAAATTTTTTCTTTCTTAAATATTTTTTAAATTTTTGAGTCAAAAGTGCAATGTCATTGTCACTGTCCTCATCACTTGATGTTCCTTTCAAGTGGTCTTCTTGTGATGTAAGTGACATATCCTTCCTGTTCTTTGGAATGGGGTTCTCGAGCTCATCATGAGCTTGACATGTCATTTCGTATGTCATTAGAGACTCAATAAGTTCTTCAAGAGGGAATGTTTTGAGGTCCTTGGCCTCTTGAATGGCTGTAACTTTTGGATCCCAACTTTTAGGAAGAGATCTTAAGATTTTGTTTACTAGTTCAAAGTTAGAAAAATCTTTACCAAGAGCTTTGAGTCCATTGATGACATCTGTGAAACGGGTGTACATGTCTCCGATGGACTCACTTGATTTCATTCGAAAAAGTTCATAAGAGTGCACAAGGATGTTGATTTTGGACTCTTTCACTCGGCTAGTGCCTTCATGAGTAACCTCAAGAGTTCTCCAAATATCAAAAGCCGAATCACAAATTGAAACACGATTAAACTCATTTTTATCTAGTGCACAAAACAAGGCATTCATAGCCTTTGCGTTTAAAGCAAAAACCTTCTTCTCCGATTCATTCCATTCGCTCATCGGAAGAGAAGATTTTTTAAATCCATTTTCGACAATAGTCCAAAGCTCGAAATCCATGGAAATGAGGAAGATCCTCATACGGGTCTTCCAATACGTGTAATCTGACCCATTAAACATAGGTGGACGTGTGATAGAGTGTCCCTCATGCATGTCGAAGTAAGCCATCTCTCTTGGGTATTAAACCAAATATGAGAGTGAGCCTTGCTCTGATACCAATTGTTAGGATCGGAGCGGTACTAAGACGGGTGAATTAGTGCAGCGGCTTAAAACGTTGGTTTCGACAAATCTTTCGTACGATAAAAATCGGAATCGAAAATGCTTAACTTGAAAGCGTATTCGCAAAGTTGTGTAGTAAATGTAATGAGGAAATAAAGAAAGAGGGTTTGCAGTAATGTAAATAGCAGTAATGAAATGCAAACCAGAGATTACGTCGTTTTTAAAGTGGTTCGGTCAAGTGACCTACATCCACTTGCGAGGCCCCTCTTCGATAAGGCTCCCACCTTCCACTAGCAAATCTCTTGAAAGGGAAGGGTAAATAACCCTCTCAGCTGAGACTTGAGGGGTATTTATAGGCCTCAAGAGGATTCAAATTTGGGCTCCAAAAAATTTGAATTCTCTTATGTTCCCGATGCTGGCGGTGCCACCGCCCAGCCCAAGAGGTGTCACCGCCCAGCTCTCGGGTGCTGGGCAGTGCTACCGCCCAGCCAGGCGGTCCCACCGCTTGGCTCTCCGATTCACTAGTTTGCCTTAATTTTAGCCCAAACCAAATCTGACTTTGGGCCCAATTGGCTCCTAACCAGGATATAGGATTATCTCTTAATCTTAATCCTAATTACAAGTGAACTACATAATAAAAAACACATCCTAAGCAAGTTTTTAACCGCGAACGTCGAGTCTTGTTCCGACGAGCTTTCCGACGAACTTCTTCCGACGGACTTCCTGCAAGCTCCCAATCTTGTGATGACTTTAACGAGTAGCCAAGCCTTCTTGGTGATCTCCGTGAACCTCCGACGATCTCTTCGGTGAACTTTTGAAAATTCCGATAGGTTCCCGATTTCTTCTCGGTTGGTTCCGGCAACATCTCCGACGATTCTTCGGACTCTTAAACGTCCATCGATCTTAACTCCGGTATTCTTGCTTTGTGTTTTCTGGTTATCGTAGTTAATCCTGCACACTTAACTCAATAATATGGATTAGATCAATTAACCCATCAATTGATTTTATCATCAAAATCCGAGATTCAACAACAACTTGGTTAATTGCTTAAGATTAATTGTCTCGATTGAATTTTTGTTTACATGTGCAGGATTAACTACGATGAAAGTAAGACATGCAGTAGGAGTTGCGCTGGAGTCAAGACAATGATCACGTTGGGAGTTCGAGAGTTCGATGAAAGTTCGGACAGCCGTCGGAGGTTCTGCGGGAACAAATCCGAGAAGTCCATAAGCTTGCCAAAGAAGCTCGTCAGAACTCGCCAAGTGGATCGTCTCAAGTCCAAGAGTTTGCCGGAAGTCCGCAGGAGCATCACCGAGGGTTCATCGGATGATCGACGGAAGTTCGCCGGAAGCCCGCCGGAAGAAGTCAAGAACTTGTATTATGAACACTGATGCTATGATTGCCAAATTTGTATTATGCCATGTCTGCACCATGTGTTAAGATGTCAAGAACTTGTATCGTAATTTTACGCATTGATATCTTACCATGTGATGAAATGCTATAATTGATAAACACTTGAAATGTTTACGTTATGATATCACAAGCTTACATCGCAATTTTACATGTTGATATTTGATAATAGCAAACTTGCATGATGATAAAACTTGATATTATGTTTTTCATGCAATGAGTTGAACCAATATCATAAACACTTGATTGTGGTACTTCTCCTTTTTGTTGATGACAAAGGGGGAGAAGTATGTTGATGACATGACATGTTATGCATAAGTTTATGCATAAGTTCATGATGACGTGTTGCAAGTATTCATGATGAATATTGCAATGACTTGAATTCAGTTTGAATTCAAGGTTCTATCAATATGGCATATTGATAGGGGGAGTTTGTTTAAACTCTGGGAGTTAAGTTTAACTCCGTCATCAAGTGGTTGTCATCATCAAAAATGAGGAGATTATTGAATCTCGTATTTTGATGATGAAACTACTTGATATATGTTTATAATTTAATCTGCATTTTGAGTGACGCAGGATGCTTCGATTAGGATGAGACAATTAAAGCAGGAAAATCATGTTGTGCCGGAGGAACATGTTAGAAGATTGGACGTCGGGCCGGTGGATCGGTCGACGTATCGATAGAAAGCTTCGGGCCGTGGACTCGGGCATCGGGCCAAGAAGAGCGGGTATTGTGCCAAGGATATCGGAGTTACGGAGTCAACTGGCCGATTAGGCAATAGGCTGCAGGAGAGGACGATGCGCCGAAGAATCGGACGAAGCGTCGAGGGACCAATGACATGCCGGACAACTTGGTTAATTTGGTATCAGAGCCCGGTATTCTCATTTCGGATTTACACCCGAGAGAAATGGCTTTTCATGGCTTTCAAGAGGGCTTATCGGTTTTTCGTCCACCGTTGTTTAACGGATTGGACTACACTTATTGGAAAATTCGAATGAGAATTTTCTTGATTTCTATGAATTTGGATTTATGGAATATCATTAAAAACGATTTTCAACTTCCCTCTAAACCAATGAACGAATGGTCGGATTTGGAGAAGAAGTATTTTTCTTTAAACGCAAAGGCTATGAATGCCTTATTTTGCGCTTTAGACAAAAATGAGTTCAATCAGATTTCTACGTGCGAAACGGCTTTTGACATTTGGCGAACACTTGAAATCACGCACGAGGGAACTAGTAGAGTCAAAGACTCGAAAGTTAACATTTTATTGCATGATTTTGAGCTTTTTCGAATGCAACCAAACGAGACTATAGGCGACATGTACACTCGTTTCACGGATGTCGTCAATAGTTTAAGAGCTCTTGGAAAATGTTTTTCGGATTTTGAACTCGTAAACAAGATTTTGCGTTCTCTTTCTAAGAAGTGGGATTCAAAAGTAACCGCAATACAAGAAGCTAAAAACCTAAACAACTTACCACTTGAAGAACTAATTGGTTCGTTGATAACATATGAAATGGTGCACAATGCACATGATGAACATGTTGAACACAATCACCTTCCAAAGAACAGGAAGGATTTGAAACTCCGGACAAATGAATGCCACTTGAGCGATGACTCAAGTGATAAGGACAATGATGAACTTGAACTTCGAACACTAAATCTTAATAAGTTTATTAAATAAAAATCTAAAATAGACAATGAACTTAAATGAAGGAAGAGGCCAAAGAAGAGGAAGGCAACCAAGGATGAATCAAGAACTTCCAAAGGTGAAACGGTGAATTGGGCTTTGACGGGCTTCGACTACAAGGTAAGTAACTCAACTCTCTTGAATTATTTCGAAATTACATGATGCTCTTCATAATACATTTTATTTTTAATATAGAATTAATTTTCTTGAAAATTACATGATGAAAATGCAAAATTTATGATTATGCTAGTAGTTTTGAAAATAATCATGAAAAATACATATTTTATGATAAACAAACAAAATGATTTTGATTGAAAATATGAAATCATGCTTGATGATGTAATGATGTTTTGATACCATGATTTTATTCTATGCATGAGATTTTAAAAATCGTGTTTATTGGTTTTATAATTATGGATGATGAATCTTGCGATTTTTTATTTTCACGGTAATGAAAGTGCCTTATTGATATTTGTCGTAATAAAAATTGCACTTTCGATTTTAAAACATGCTACATGTTTGCCGTAGATGAAATAAAATCATATGAACTAAAACAACTAAAAAGAGAAAAGTATTTTTCTTGAAAATTTATTTTTCTCTACCGTATTGACCTTTTCACTAAGAGATCAATAAAATTATCTAAGCCATTTTGAATCTCTTGGAAGTAATGTTGAGATTTTGATGATGTGTTCTTATTGAAATTTATTGAAATGAATCGTGATTTCTTGGAATTATAACTTGAGAATTCTTTTTATAAATCAAAATAACTTACTGTGATTCTTTCTTTTTACTATTTGAGTTATCTA
Source organism: Musa acuminata AAA Group (assembly GCF_036884655.1). NCBI lineage: Eukaryota > Viridiplantae > Streptophyta > Magnoliopsida > Zingiberales > Musaceae > Musa > Musa acuminata. The sequence goes on along the minus strand of NC_088355.1, from coordinate 21,529,636 downwards.
AAAAGAATCATAATATGTCTCTTAATATTCATAATTTGTCTACATGATTCGTAAATCTCATTACCAACTCTTCTTGATATTCCTTATGTGATGATATGAATACATGAAATATTCATTAATTTATTTTGATGTATACAAATGAAAAGTTATGATCATGCATGGTAAGATATAATTTGACAAAATTGATACCATCATGATATGAAGCATTTATGATTTGCAATGATGGATGCAATACTTGAGCTTTTTAATTATGATGTGATGTATTACATATGATGTAAATCATGATTTAAAATGCTATGAGTTGTTACTAAAATGATGTATGTTGATTTAATGTCATGAATACTCTAAATGATGAATGTTTGGTGTCATGATCAAAATGTTGATAAATAATTAAAAATTTAAGTATCATGTATGATATGCTCATAATATTGATTGATTTATTCAGTATCATGCATGAATGAAATATAAGGTTTTTGAAATTATGCATGTTCGAATTTGAAAATATAATGATGCACAAATAAGATTGAAACCTTCCCTTGTCATGATTTAGAAATTAATGTAAAGGGTCTTCCCTTCTCTTTCCCAATGACATAGGGGGAGAAAGAGTTGCTAATGTGCATATCTCAAAGAGAAAATTGCTAGCTTTCGTGTCTTAAAATGTTGAAATTTTTTTGCTAGCTTGTATATTATAAACTTGCTATCGTACTATCATGATGATGAGCATGTCTTATCTTCATAATTGTATTTGAAAAACTATGGCAAAAATATGTCCGAATGATTGAACTTGTTAAAATTAATTTTCGGACTTTCTTGATTGAATGATCAAATCACTTGATTGGCATAATGATTTTACACAATTACATGTTGGAAATAATGTGCTTGAATACAAAACTTCCATGATAACAAGCATGCTTTACCTTCATGATTGTAATTGAATATCTATAACAAAATCTTGTCCGAATGCAAGAAAGAGTCAAATTTCATTTTCGAATTCTCGTGATCCTAACATATCAAGTTTACTCTCTTCCGAACTTAACAAGCATATATCATATCAAGTTTAATTCATATCATTAATTTTTGACATATAGAATCAATCAGCAAATACATCTCTTATACACTTATCATGTGAACAATATTTTGTTTTGAGAAATGGATTTGATGAAATGATTCCTGCTTATAAATTCCTTCTTGAAAAAGAAAGTCATTTTTACGTACAAGGATTTGATACATATCTTGATACTTGTAAAAATGAAGCATGCATTAATATCTTATCGATTTTAACTTCATTCGAGTAAGCTTAGAAATAGCTTTCCTCCGTCATGCAAAAAGAAAATAACAAATAAAATGGAAGAAGTTTTCAAAGCTATCTCCATGTCATGTTTTCCTTGAAATGTTTGAATATTTGGTATCTTATCACTTTTTATTGAAAAATGACATGAACCTGCTTATGCCATCGCACTTATATTTAAAATTTGCTCATATCGTTCTCCTTTTTATTGACGACAAAAGGGGAGAAATATATGAATTGATGCTATGAACACTGATGCTATGATTGCCAAATTTGTATTATGCCATGTCTGCACCATGTGTTAAGATGTCAAGAACTTGTATTATAATTTTACGCATTGATATCTTACCATGTGATGAAATGCTACAATTGATAAACACTTGAAATGTTTGTGTTATGATATCACAAGCTTACATCGTAATTTTACATGTTGATATTTGATAATAGCAAACTTACATGATGATAAAACTTGATATTATGTTTTTCATGCAATGAGTTGAACCAATATCACAAACACTTGATTGTGGTACTTTTCCTTTTTATTGATGACAAAGGGGGAGAAGTATGTTGATGACATGACATGTTATGCATAAGTTCATGATGACGTGTTGCAAGTATTCATGATGAATATTGCAATGACTTGAATTCAGTTTGAATTCAAGGTTCTATCAATATGGCATATTGATAGGGGGAGTTTGTTTAAACTCCGGGAGTTAAGTTTAACTCCGTCATCAAGTGGTTGTCATCATCAAAAAGGGGGAGATTGTTGAATCTCGTATTTTGATGATGAAACTACTTGATATATGTTTATGATTTAATCTGCGTTTTGAGTGACGCAGGATGCTTCGATCAGGATGAGACAATTAAAGCAGGAAAATCATATTGTGCCGGAGGAACATGTCAGAAGATTGGACATCGGGCCGGTGGATCGATCGATATATCGACAGAAAGCTTCGGGTCGTGGACTCGGGCATCGGGCCAAGAAGAGCGGGTATTGTGCCAAGGATATCGGAGTTACGGAGTCAACTAGCCGATTAGGCAATAGGCTGCAGGAGAGGACGATGCGCCGAAGAATCGGACGAAGCGTCGAGGGACCAATGACATGCTGGACAACTTGGTTAATTAGCACAGACATACACCAAAATCTTGATCTTTTTCTGTGATTCTTAGAGCTCAAAATTGTTGTAAAGGCCAAAAGTTTTTCTCCCTCTTCTCTTCCAAGTTCTGAGTTATAAAGAGAGGAGAGAAAATTCTGTAAGGGTTGTCTCCTAAGCCCGTCAAAAGGAGTGAAACTGTAAAAGGGTGGTTGGCCTTCGCCTATTGAAGGAAGGCCTCTAGTTGACGTCGGTGATCTCGTCGGTGGAGGAAGCCAAAAGTGGAGTAGGTCAAGATTGACCGAACCACTCTAAATCTCGGTTTGCATTTACTTTGAGCATTTTATCTTTACTGCAAACCTCCTAAATAGCTACTGCCTTCTGCGCTTTTACGAACGAGTTTCTAAGTTCAAAGCTTTCCGAATCTGCGTTTAGACGTAAATCGGCTTTTTCGTACAATCATTACATTTCAGTTTACGTTTTGATTTCAATCATAACTGCAAATTGCCTTCTGCACATTTATAAAACGTATCTCAAAGTTTAGTATCCTCAAAATTGGCATTTAGACGTAAACCGGTTTTATCGTACGAACATCGCATTTCAGTTTGCGCTTGCATTCTGATTTTCATCATAAACTGCAAACTGCCTTCGTAGATTTACTTTAACATCATCTTGCTTAATCTTAAGTTAAAGTAATCTTAGAATCGGCTTTTACATCGAAATCGTTTTTATCAAACGAACGCAGCTTTCGATTTTAATAGTGAAAGTTTTCCGCTGCACTAATTCACCCCCCCCCCCCCCCCCCCCTCTTAGTGCTCTTGATCCTAATATTTTCTCCTTCTTTTCATCACTTGATGGACTCTATTATTAGCATAACTTGAAGCAACCTGCAAGAGGAGAACAAACTGGCTTTGCATTACTCATACTGAACCTTTTCAATACCTTTTCGATATATTTCTCCTGTGATAACTAAATCATCTTGGTTTTTCTATCACGAGAAATCTGCATGCCCAATATTTGCTTTATTTGCCCCATATCCTTTATTATAAAAGATTCACTCAATTCTTTCTTCAACTTATCAATTTTAGACATATCTTTCCCAAGAATAAGCATGTCATCAACATAAAGTAAGAGAATAATAAAATTCTCACCAAACTATTTGATGTACACATAATGATCTGAAGCCGATCTTTTGTATTCATTTTTTATCATAAATGAATCAAACTTTCTGTACCATTGTCTTGGAGCTTGCTTTAGCCCATACAAGCTCTTCTTCAACTTGCAGATAAAATTCTCTTTACTTTTGACTTTGAAGTCTTCTAGTTGCTCCATATAAATTTTCTCCTCCAAATCATCATGAAGGAAAGTTGTCTTCACATCTAACTGCTCAACCTTCAAGTCCTGGCTAGCAGCAATATCAAGAGCAACACAAATAGAAGACATTTTAACAACAGGAGAAAAAATCTCTTCAAAGTCAATACCTTTTTTTTGACTAAAGCCTTTCACAACCAATCTAGTTTTGTACTTTGGTTGAGAACAATATTCTTAAGTCTTCAATCTAAAAACTCATTTGTTCTTCAATGCCTTCATTCTATTTGGTAGTAGCACCAAATCATAGGTGTGGTTCTTCTAAAGAGGATTCATCTCTTCTTGCATAGCAACTAACCACTTCTTTTTCTGCTCACTTTCAACTGCTTCCTGGTAATTCTCCAGTTCACCTGCATCAGTTAGCATCACATACTCATCTATAAAGTATCTTCTAGAAGGTTGACGTTATCTAGAATATCTTCTTAATTGAGGTTCTATAGGAAGTTGCTCTCCAACTTCTTCTTGCTCAACATGTCCTATAAGTAGATCAACATCAGGCTCTACACCATCTTCCTCCACTTCTCCTCCATCACTTTGATATACTGGAGAAATAACTGGGTCATAATCTACTAATCCTTCTGTAGAAGTATTGGCTTGTGTCTTCTTCTTTAAATCCTCAAAGGTTTGATCCTCAAATAAGACCACATCTCTGCTTTTGAACACATTCTTCTTTTCTGGATCCTAAAGCCTATAATCAAACTGATCATGTAGTAGCCAAGAAAAATACAATCTTTAGTCTTATCATCCAGCTTGGACCTCTCATTGTCTAGAACATATGCAAATGCACGATAACCAAACACTCAAATGTTTGTAGGAAACATCTTTCCCTAACCATACATGCTCTGCAATATCACCATCTAGGGTTGTACATGGTGACAAGCTGATCACATCAACTGTAGTCCTCAAAGCCTCATCCCAAAACCTTTTGGGTAGCTTAGCCTATGAAAGCATACATCTGATCTTTTTCATAATGGTGCGGTTCATCCTCTCTGCAATTGCATTATGTTGAAGTGTACTAGGAACTGTCATCTCATGTTGGATCCCATGTGACCTGCAATAATCATTAAATAATTCTATATACTCACCACAATTATCTGATCTTATGCATTTCAATTATTTTTCTGTCTCCCTTTCAACTCTAGGATGAAACTCTTTGAAGACATTAATAACCTGATCTTTAGTCTTCAAAGCATAGGCTCAAACTTTCTTAGAAAAATCATATATAAAAGTGACAAAATAAAGTGTACCACTTATACCAGAAACATCAACAGATCCACCAGGGGTTTTTGTCCTCAAATGACTACATACATCTGTATAAACATGGTCTAAGGCATGCATTTTTCTAGATATAGCAGGACTAGCAAATGAAACTCTATGTTATTTACCAGCCAAACAATCAATATAAAAGTTTAGATGTATACCTCTAAGGTTTGGCAATACCTCTCTCTTGGAAAGAGCTTGCAGCCTCTTCTCGCTCATGTGTCCTAGTCGCCTATGTTATAACTCTATGCTGAAATCTTTTTCTATAGCATTTAACTGCTCACCATAAGCTTTAGCCTACAACCTGTATAAAGTATGATATTTCTTTCCACTAGCCACAATAAGAGAACCTTTTCTGAGCTTCCATTGCCCTTTGTGAAATATGCTATTATAGTCTTCATCATCTAGTCTTCCAACTAAAATTAAATTCAGTCTTAAGTCAACCACATCCTTAAGCACCAACTTGCTGCCAAGGTTGATCTTTATGTGGATATCACTCATGTCAATGATGTTTGCCATGCCAAAGTTACCCATCTTGACAACACCAAAATTTTCAAACCTATATGTAGCAAAAAAACTCTCTTCGTGATATAGCATGATAAGAAGCACCTGTGTCAATCATCCACTCAAGATCCTAACACACACAATAAAAAATATCATCAGAATGAAATAAAATCAAATAATCACCACCCTGCACTATAGTTGGGATATTATCTTTTGACTATGTAGCCTCCATTTCTTTTCCCTTTTTCTTATTCTTCTTAGGTTGCTTACATTGTTTCTTGTAATGTTCTTTCTCACCATAATTATAGTAAATAATATCTTTTCTTGATCTTTAGTTGCTTCAACCCATAACTGCTTCTAGACTTTGACCTTCTTCTGTTCTCTAAGATAAGTGCTTGTGAATCATTCTGAGATGTTGCTGAATTCTTTCTTCTCAACTCCTCATTCAACAAACTACTTGTTACTTGACTTATGGTGACAACACCATCTGGCACAGAATTACTTAGGAAAACCACTAGTGTATCCCAACTTTCTGGTAATAAACTGAGAAGTAACAATGCTTGCAACTCATCATCAAGAGACATTTTCATAGAGGATAACTGGTTAGTAATACTCTACATTTTATTCAAATGCTCAACAATATAAGCACTCTCTCTATATTTTAGTTTCACAAGTTTTCTGATCAAAAAAGCTTTGTTGTCAGCTATTTTTCTTTTATAGAGACCTTCCAACTTTTTCCAAAGAAAATATGCAGAACTTTTAGTAAAAACATTGTGAAATACACTATCATCAAGCCACTATCAAATAAATCTAAATGTTTTTCTATCTAACTTCTTCAACTCATCATCTGTCATAGTTGTGGGTTTTGCACTATCTCTATACAAAAGTCCATACAAATTTTTGCAATACAAGATATCTTTCATTCTTGATTTTCATATCATCCAATTGTTTTCATTTAAACTAATCATGCGAGAAACACTACTAGCCTCCATGTTCAAATACAAAATTAAATCACCAAAACCTGGCTCTGAAACTAATTAATGAGATATAAAATAAAACTAAACTTTTGTATATGAACAAATACTAGCAGGCCATAACATGCAGTGGAATTAAATGAAAATCACAATCAAATATGACACCAAGATTTACATGGAAAACCCCTTCAAAGTGAAAGGTCAAAACCATGGGGCAAACCGGAGATAATCCACTATAAAAATAATGAATATATAAATCTCAATCTCTCGCCCAAAACCCTAGCAACAATCACAAAAGAATAACTGGAATGCAAGGATCACGTCACTATGCATAATATCTAAATTCTCCCCAAGTAATCACAACTACTGTAGATTTGATCTAGCTTAAAATGAGAACACTACCTAGATGATTGTGAACAGTCTCTCCGTGTTATCTTTGTTTTCTTCTCTTTTTTTCTTTTGTTTTCTATCTTTTTCTCTGCTACAAAGATCTCCCCTCGTTCCTGTAGTTTTCTGCTACGTTGCTATCTTTTTTCTGTCTTAAAAAATATAACCCTTGTATCCCCTAACTTTTGATCTAGATTAGACGAAAGGAGATGAACCATGGACCGATAAAATCCACCTTAGACCGACGACCGTCAGCCCAACAAAAGGTGCGCCTAGTTATAATATATATCACTTGGTTGGTTGTAAAGTTGTGAGATGGCTACATTTCATATCACTACTTCACATAAATAAAAATAAATAAATAAACAGGAAAACGCTCAACAACACAGATTACGATATTGATTGTTATTCGGGTTCTACACGAGGTTGTTGACGATCGTCTAAACAACCCGCCGATTGCACGGACAACATTAACCAAACAAAATATATGTAAAGTTATGCTGTTGGAACTATCACAAACCTTGTTAATTAGAATCAAACATAAACATGATGATGATGAGCAAAAATATAAACTACTCGCACAACGAATGCATTGCGTTGAAAGTTTGGCACAGATGTCACGGAATGTGACATCTTTGCAACCTAGCTATCTCATAGAGTTAACCTTCATCGTTCTATCCATTAGATCCGTAACATACAAACGCATGAGTAGAATACATCATCGTTATTTCAAATATGAATATTAGAATTACACAAGTGAACTAGAACACAAAATACATGAAATTATTGTCTAAAATATATTAGAAATAATATTTAAATTTTCTCTGGAATAAAGCACGCTTAATTGTGAGAAGTAGCTGCTCGTACCAGTAGTATAAACAGGTACAGCATGCATGATACTCACCCTATCGCATGATTGCATGTGCCGACATGAGCAGCGAAGGGGGTGTAGCCACCGACATTCATAACCCACTCTATCACCAGTCTCTTTCTCTCTCTCTCTCTCTCTCTCTCTCTCTCTCTCTCTAAATTCACCATTAAACAGATGGAAACGTGAGACGAGACACCACCAGTACCACATTTGCCGATGGTACAACTTGCCTACCTTATTGGACTCGCAAGCCCTTTGCATCTCCACGTAGTTGATCCAACTCTCCAACGTTTCGTTTACCGCCTATCAGTGTATCTGACTCGTGGAAACCTGCTTGTTTTCGTGCATGATAAAATATAAATCCAACAAAAAATAATTGACATGAGACTCGAAATATATGCAGCCCTAATCAGGCTTGTCACGTCCATATGAGAGAATATTTTCCGAAAATATTGATCCCAACAATTTTAAAATTTTATGATTTTGACTATTAAAAAAATCTTATTAAATATTTACCCTTGATACTAGCTTTGTAGGTGATATGAAATTGATTTTAAGAAGCTGCCACGAAGGAACATGCATTCTCGAATATCTATTGAAAACTCTATCTTCAAAATATGTTATTTAAAAAAAAATTAAGTTGATCAATTGTATCGATGATCAATTATTACACCAACAAAGTTCTCAATTTATATTTATTACAAATATATATTTTTATAATATAAAAATTATAAGATATGAAAATGTAATTATCTCTTTAGTCGAATCAAACTCAAACTCAAAATTCTCTTACAAAAATTCAAGAAATCTCTCTCAACATTAAGTTTTTTTCTCCAACAACTCATCCTAAATTATTAAGTTACGTGAGATATCTGTAGAATAATCAAATTCTAATTTTTATATCGTATAAATAATCTAATTCTCAAATTCATTTGATTTCCATGAATAAATAAAAAAATATTTGATAACCCTAGTAGATCCCACCCTCCCAACTTTTATGAACCCCTTACGAATCTATGACTAGTGTATCCCGAAGCGTGATTGTCATGACAACCGCTTGCACACTTTTTGACGTCTCCCCGATGCCTCCGCGTCCTCCCAAATCTAATATTTCAAACACGTAGAAATCATTGCTCACTTTGATGTACGCATCGCCACCACCCATATGAAACTATTTCTCACATATGTGCATGTGGGCCTCGTTTCTCCCATACCTCCCTGCCGAGATATATATATATATATATATATATATATATATGCGCCAATTCTTACAATTTTTTTCATATTGTAAAACAATATATATGTATATATATTAGAATTAAAATAAAAAAAATATATTAAAATAATAAAGTTAAGATCAAGTTTAAGAAGTAATCAAGAGGAACATAAATACTATTTTAAATCAAAATCGCATCCCTAATATGGAGAAATATCTAATATAAGCGATGTTATCTCTTCCATAAACACAATAAGCACAATCATAGAGTGATTTGATTTAAATTTTTTAATAAATTAAATAATGAAATTAAATTAAAATTAAATATAGTTGAATAATAAAAACAAAAGAAGAGGAATAAAATGAAGAATTTATATTCATCTCTTAAATTTAAAATATAGCCGCCTATTTAGAATTCCATTTATATAGCTTAAAAATATCCCAAAAAGTGCTTTTAATTAGAGTGATTATTATTATTATTATTATACCTATCTTAATTAATTAATTAAAATTATGAGTTTGAAAAATAACTCCAAGAATATGTATGTATGTCAATTCTTACATTATTTCCACGTTATCAGGGTCAAAAGTAGAAGCCGTCAAGCAACTGGTCAGAGAGATTGAACTCCTGCAAGTAGCCTCCTCTCTTACGATTCCATCGCCCAGAATTCGTGGCTCTCATGGCACCGTCGTCAACCCTAATTTCCACAGCACGAATTCCCCGCTGGACCCACCGCGATGCTTCCTTTGCCGACGCAGCGAACCATGCACGTGCTGAAAAACCATGGCCTCCATCGGTCAAACTAGTGGAACTGTAGTAGAGGACTTATATAAAGAACAACAGCCATCTGCCACGTCTTATGTAGCATCCGGCTACCACGGTTGTTGCTTTGGAGCTTATAAATCCTTTGATAGTGGATTTATTTGTACATACACAGCCATGGCTGCTGCACGGTCGAGCAGGGTTCTGCAGGTAGCTCTCCTCGTGCTGGTGGTCGGCTTGGCCATGTCGGGGCAAGCTGCATCGCGGAGAATTCTCGAACAACGTGGCGGCGATGAGATCATCGGATTCGTCGGCGACTTCCTCCTCGGAGAGCTCAAGATTGGAAGGCCGAGCTATGGGGGAAGAGGTCATAAGATGACCACTGACTTCAACACCGAGGAGGTTAAGGACTCGGGGCCGAGCCCTGGGATTGGGCATTAGAGGAACAGCTCTCGTTCCATGACTGCCGATAGCTTGCCACCATCATCCATTCTCTACTATTGTGGCTGATTGCTGCAGGTTCATCTGATAAAGTTGCAGCAATGAATTTAGTTATTCTTTTGTCATATTTCGTTTTTGTACATGAGTACGTGAGCGCTTGAGAGAGAGAGAGAGAGAGAGATGATGGTATGCATGAAGAGGCGACGTGAAGAAATCACGAGTGATATGTCTGAATGGGAACACACAAAAGATGAACATATCTACTCTTAGATCAAGCCATCCAATTGGAATAATTTGTCAAATCGAACCCAACCTACCATAGTCCGGATCAAGATCGGACCCCAATTTCAATCCATGCAACTCGAAATCGGTTCGGTCCCAATACAGTCCGTCCGACTTCGAGTCTCAATGAGATGGCTCGTGGACCGGTTCAATTTATTTTTCCCGCTTCCTTCGCTTCAGATTAATCGAGGGAAAGATGGGGAGCTCCGTGGACGAGTGCAGCGACGATGATCGGCGAGAGCCCCTTCTCCGACTCAAGATTGAGGGTATAAAAATATTCTTATCTTTCCAACACTTTTATCATGTTTAGTTTGACTGTAATACTAGTAAGTAATAATACTTCGTCACACTCGGTTTACTTACCTGGCTATTTACCTTATGATGGGATGAAGAAAGGGTCCACTTGTAGATTTAATCTTCAATCTTTCAACTACGACGCATATATACTGGTAGAAAATTAACTATAATAAATTTGGTATATGATAGATAGCTAAGTTAGTAAAAATAAAAATTTATATTTTTAAAAATAATTAAATGATAAATGTCAAATCATATAAATTTAAAGTGAGAGAGTTGAGGGTTTCTAATACGTTATAATATTTAATTTGATCGTCATACCAATAAGTAAATAATAAGTTGTCATGTCGAATTCGCTTTCTCAGCTATCGACCTTATGATGGGATAAGGAAAGAGTCCACCTATTGATTTAAATTCTGACCTATGCATTAGCCCAATTATGATAAATTTGACAAATGATAGTTGAATTAGTAAAAATAAAAATTTATAACTTCCCTAAAATAATTAATTGATATTAAAAGTATGTAAATTAAAGAATAATTTTATATTATATAAATTTAAAAGTAATTGGATCGTGAGAGAGTTGTGGATATCTAATATGTTATAATGTTTAAATTATCCGCAACACTATCAGTAAATAATACTCCATCATACTTAGTTCATTTACACGAGTATCAGCCTTGTAATAATACTAGGATGAAGAATTGGCCCACCTGTTGATTCAATCTTCAACCTTTAAACCACGTAGCGTCAATACATGTAAAAAAAGTATAACTATATGTTGGCCCAATTATGATAAATTTGATATATGATAGTTCAATTAGTAAATATAAAAACTTATAATTTTCCTAAAAGAATTAAATGATAAACATCAAGTTATGTAAATTTAAAAATTAAAATAATTACTTTATGCGTCAACCTAATTATGACAAATTTGATAAATTGACAATTAAATTAAGAAAGATAAATATTTATAGTTTTCCTAAAAGAATATATATATATATATATATATATATATATATATATATGTGTGTGTGTGTGTGTGTGTGTGTGTGTGTGTGTGTGTGTGTGTGTGTTTGTGTGTTTATATATAAATAAATTTTACTGTATCCAAACTACCTCTAGGAATAGAATTATGTTGGATTGGTTAAAGGCACCTTATAGATTGATGTTAGATTGGTTGTTGTATCATTTTTCCTCCTTTACAATTGAAATCAGTAAACTCTCTCTTTGTCTATAATGATTTATTTTACACAAATATTTAGGACTTCAATTTTACACAAAATTTATTTTATGTCTATAAAAATTTGACTTTCATATTTCATATTGATCTTAAAATTAGTATAAAAATAAATAAATATGAATCATGATATAAGAAGAGAACCAATAAAATATGAATACAATGAAAAAAAGAAATATCACTATCTTATTATTTTTATTAATGATTATCCTAATGGCTCGGACTATCTTTTCTAAGAGAGGGGACGACTGCTATAAATAAAAGAGAAGAGTTAAATCCTAATCCTAAATTTACCTATATTGTAAAATTACTTATTTATCGTTAGTTAATATTCGGGTATCACAACATCCATCTCAGTTTGAGGACTATACGAGTGATGCAGCTATTGTGGTATTTGGAAAACACTTTCGCAGTCCTTTCTGATATGGCAAAAAATGGTAAACCCCACCCCCGGCGACTTCCCCCGCACGTGGACAGGCGCGGCGCCCCAGGGAGAGCAACGAGGGCAACAGTCTGCGTCCGGACGTTAGCCTCGCGGAGCCCGCAGCCCCTTCAGTTGACCCAGCACAGTAGGACGAGACAGGAGTGGGTAGCGGTTGAAGCTCGCCCATACCCTGCGATCCCCCGTTCCCATACGCAACGTCCTCAGCGATGTCGGACGCCATCAGAGGTACGGCCCCGACCGACGGGATGGCGCAGCCGAGGATGCCGAGTTCCCTATAAACGTCCCCAAGCCTGAAGGGAAAGGGAAGACTGAATTCCCCCAAAACAACCGCCACCGCATCTCTCTAACTTGATCGTCGGAGGGGTCGGGTCGGGCGCACCCGACCATTGTGCAGGTATCAAGCCGAGGTCTCCCGACCGGGACGCGCCGGCAATCCCCGCTCGGGAAGAGTCGCCGCATCGCCCCGAGTCCGAGGCCGCACCCGACCGCTGTGCAGGTATCGAGCCGAGGTCTCCCGACCAGGACGCGCCGGCAATCCCCGCTCGGGAAGAGTCGCCGCATCGCCCCGAGTCCGAGGCCGCACCCGACCACCCCGGTGGAGACGAGTACCGCCCCAGGGAGATCCCCGCCATTCGGACCCCCGAACGAGCCGAGACGACCTCCCGGGTCACGGCTAAGAAAAAGGGTGTTTACACTAAATAGAAAAAAAGGTGTTTACACTAACATAATGGCGCTAGAATGAGGGCCGGTCCGAATGTCAAGCGATCCACAGGCTCACTCCGACGAACCCCCAGCCATCCGGTCGCACACGACCGACGCGACGGAGGAAAACCCCCAACAGGAGGGAGTTCGGGACGAGCGCCCCGCCGCGACCTCAGAGCGCTATTGGCGATTATTCAACGACCCGGGCCTATCGCCTCCCATCGCCAATCCCGGTGGCCCCTCACCCGTGCCACCAGAAGCCCTCTACGACCTCACGCATCAGGTTCGGGCCCTTACGGGAGTAGTGCAGACCATCATCCCGCTGGTCTCTCCCCCGACGTCTTCACACTCAACCTTACCCCCACCGCGGCAACGGCCCGCCGGCGCTCAAAACGCCGCACCACTCCCCGAGTCTCCCGCTTCGCCACCGCGCCGATCGACCCGACCCGGGAGCCGAGGAGCGGGGGAACCAGCGGCGCACCCGACGCCCGTAGCCCCACTTTCAGGCTCAGCGGAGGAACTGTGGGCCCAGCTACGCCTCGTAGGCCGCCGGCTGGACGAGGTGCAGCGCGAGGTTCGCCGGACCGGGGGAGACCCGGGGGCCGAACAACACCAGGGGTCCCCCTTCATCCCCGAGATTCAAGAGCAGGCCGTCCCGCCGCATTTTCGGCTCCCGTCACTAGATGCTTACGAAGGTGCCACCGATCCGGCAGACCACGTGGCTGCTTTCCGCGCCCAAATGGCGCTATACGGGACGTCCGACGCCCTGATGTGCAGGGCGTTCCCGACAACCCTGCAGGGCCCGGCCCGAGCGTGGTACAGCAATCTGAAGACCGCGACCATCGCCTCTTTCGACCAGCTGGCCAGGGACTTTGAGCTTAACTTCCTGGCTCATGCCAAGCCGAAACCGTCGGTGGCGATGCTCCTCGGGCTCAACCAGAGGGAGGATGAGCCCCTTTCTCACTTTGTGAACCGCTTCACCACACAAATCCGCGGGCTATCTGATGCTCACCCTTCTTTGATGATGCAGGCATTCATGATGGGCCTGCGCCCTACCCGATTCTTTTGGTCTCTGGTGGAGCGACCCCCTACTTCGGTACCCGAAATGTTGCAGCGTGCGAACCAGTACATCGCTGCCGAGGCATGGATGGTCGGGAAGCGTGATGAGCGCAAAAGGGTCAAGCCAGAGCAGCCCCAACAGCAACAGCCCGCCGCCTCCCGGCGCAGGGCCGCCGCCCTCGACGATGCGGTACCTAGGTCCCCCCTTCCGGGCCTGAACTCCTCTCGGACCGAGATATTTCTCCATATTAAGGAGAAAGGCCTTCTCAAGGACCCCTACCCGATGAGGAGTCCGCGCGAGCTCGCGGACCGCTCCAAATACTGTCGTTTCCACCGACAGCCCGGTCACGACACCGAGGAGTGTCGGGAATTAAAAAGGCAAATTGAGGAGCTCATCCGCCGAGGACACCTCGGTTCATACCTCCGACCAGACAAGGAGCTCTCGCCACGCCCGGAGGGCCCCATCGAGCGACACATAGATGTCATAACCGGCGGGCCGGCGTCCGGAGGGAGTTCCGCGGCGGGTGGAAGGGCATACGCCAGGGCCTCCCGGGCTGAGGATTCCAAACCCGAAAAAGGTCCCGAAGTCACCTTCCCGACCGAGGGATCCGAACTGGCCGAGCATGATGAGGCACTGGTGATATCAGCCAGAATCGCCAATGCGCAAGTGAGAAGAATCATGGTCGACACTGGAAGCTCGGCCGATATACTTTATTGGGACGCCTTCCAAAAGCTCGGCCTGGTAAAGGAGAACATGAAGCCGGTATGCTCGACACTCACGGGGTTCACCGGCGCCTCAATCTCGTCACTAGGGGTCATCACCCTGCCCCTAACTCTGGGGACCTTCCCGAAGGCAAAAACGGTGATGACCTCCTTTCTAGTGGTCGACCTCCCCACAGCATACAACGCCATCCTAGGACGGCCAACCCTCAACAAGACCCGAGCCGTCATTTCAACTTACTATCAAACCATCAAGTTCCCGACCCACGATGGGGTCGGGGAAGTGGCGGGGAACTCCTGGGAGTCCAGGCGCTGCTACTTGACCGCTGTGTCATTAAACAAGAGAGCAAGGATCCAATCCCCGCTGGAAGACCCCCGGGAGGGAAAAAAACCAACCCCCCGCCCCGAGCCAAAGGAAGCCACTGTCGACTTGCCACTGGTCGAGGGAAGGCCCGATCAAACAGTCAAAATCGGGTCGGGACTCCCCGAAAAGGAACAACAACAGCTCGTCGGCCTTCTGCGAGTCAACGCCGACATCTTCGCTTGGACGCCGGCCGACCTAGCAGGAGTCCACCCGGAAGTCGCGCTGCACCACCTGAACATCTCGTCCGACGCCCGGCCAGTGAAACAGAGGCCCAGGCGGCAGGCCCCGGATCGGCAACTGGCCATCCGAGAAGAAGTAGACCGGCTTCTGACGGCCGGTTTCATAGAAGAGGCAAAGTACCCACAGTGGCTCTCCAATGTAGTCCTTGTCAAAAAACCTAATGGGAGCTGGCGGATGTGCGTTGACTACACCAGTCTCAACAATGCTTGCCCAAAAGATTGCTACCCCCTGCCAAAGATCGACCAGCTGGTCGACGCCACGGCCGGCCACGCCCGACTCTCGTTTATGGATGCCTTCTCCGGGTACAACCAGATCAGGATGGCACCCGAAGATCAAAAACATACAGCCTTCATCACCGAGCAAGGGATATATTTTTACAAAGTTATGCCGTTCGGGTTAAAAAATGCCGGGGCAACCTACCAGAGGACGGTGAACAAGATGTTCGCCCACCAGATCGGACGAAACATGGAGGTATATGTCGACGACATGATCGTAAAGAGCCGAACGGCGGAGGCTCATCCCTCCGACCTGGCAGAAACATTCGACACTCTGCGGAGGTTCGGCCTGCGCCTCAACCCCGCCAAGTGCGCCTTTGGTGTGACCTCGGGAAAATTCCTCGGATTCATCGTGCACGAGAGAGGGATTGACGCCAACCCGGAAAAGATACAGGCCATCATTGACATGCGGCCTCCCCGGACGACCAGAGACCTGCAGCGCCTTAACGGGAGGCTAGTCGCTTTATCGCGTTTCCTCTCCCGATCGGGAGATCGCTGCCACTCCTTTTTCCGGGCCCTGAAGGATCCGAAGAACTTCCGATGGACGGCGGAATGCGAGACGGCCTTCGAGCAGGTGAAGCTACATCTGGCCAGCCTCCCTCGACTCGCTTCGGTCTCCCCAGGGGAGAAGCTGAGTCTCTACCTTGCCATCTCTCGGCACGCGGTCAGCTCAGTTCTAGTCAAAGAAATTTCCGGCGATCAACTACCGGTCTACTACGTCAGCCACATGCTGAGCGGACCAGAAGAACGCTACCCGCCGATCGAAAAGCTGGCGCTGGCGCTCGTCCTGTCGGCGCGGAAACTCCGCCCCTACTTCCAGGCCCACCCGATAGAGGTAATAACCGATCAGCCGCTTCGGCTTGTCCTGTCCAGATTCGATGTTGCAGGGCGTCTCCTCAAATGGGCAGTGGAGCTCGGCGAGCACGACATACAATACACACCTCGGACCGCCATCAAAGCCCAATCCGTGGCAGACTTCATTGCGGAGCTGACCCCGAATACCGGCGAAGAGCTCGAGCCGCTGCGCGACGCCTGGACCCTCCACGTAGACGGCTCGGCCAACGCGAAAGGCGCCGGCGCGGGTCTGGTGCTGACAACACCTGACGGCCGCTCGATCGAGCGCTCCTTCCGCTTCGGGTTCAGGGCCACCAACAACGAGGCGGAATACGAGGCTCTCCTGGCGGGACTCCAGTTGGCACTGGAAATGCAGGTGACCGACATACGCGTCATCACCGACTCGCAGCTGGTGGCTAGGCAGCTCGATGGCGAATACAAGGCCCGGGACCCGACTATGGCGAAATACCTAGCGCAGGTAAGAAGCCTGGCCGCCAAGTTCGCCCATTTTGAACTGTCGAATGTTCCCAGGAGCGAGAACCAGCGAGCCGACACCCTGGCTAAACTGGCGTCCGGCCCGTTCCCCTGGGCTCGACCCGAGACCGAAGAACTCCCCCGCCGAGCCATAGAGGTCGTCGCCACCGTCGCTCACGGCGCGCCGGCCACTTGGGTGCAGGAGATGTTACGCTTCAAGCAGGACGGGACCCTGCCTGACGATACGACTACAGCTCGGCGCTTGCATCGAACGCAGGCGTGGTACACCGAGGAAGGAGGACGGCTGTACAAACGGTCTTTCTCGCGCCCCCTGTTGCGCTGCCTGGAGCCGAGCGAAGCCTGGACGGTTCTGTCCGACATGCACGAAGGGGCTTGCGGGGAACACATAGGCGAGCGAGCCCTGGCGCACAAGGTACTCCGACAGGGGTACTACTGGCCGACCATGCGCCAGGATGCAAAAGTTCTCGTGCGGCGATGCAGCTCGTGCCAGGAGCACGCCCGTACTTCTCGACGGCCGGCGGTCCTGTTCACCCCCGTCGACTGTGCCTGGCCATTCGCGCAATGGGGACTGGACATACTCGGGCCTCTCCCGCCCGCCTCCGGCCAGCGGAAGTACATCATCGTGGGAGTGGACTACTTTACCAGATGGGTCGAAGCCGAGCCCTTAGCGACCATCACGGAGTCGCAAGTGAAAAGGTTCGTATGGAGAAACCTCATAACCCGTTTCGGCCTGCCCCAGTCCATCGTCGCCGACAATGGACCGCAGTTCGCCGGCAGAAAATTCCAAGAGTTTTGCGCCGAGCACAAAATCCAACTGAGGTTCAGCTCGGTGGCCTACCCCCAGGCGAATGGGCTAGCTGAAGTAACCAACCGGGCCATCATCGACGGACTCAAGAGAAGGGTATCTGCTACCCGATCGGCTTGGATCGACGAGCTCCCGAGCGTCCTGTGGGCGCTTCGCACTACCCCCAAGACCCCAACCGGGGAGTCTCCCTATAGCCTCACGTTCGGGACCGAGGCCGTGTTACCACCCGAGGTAGCCGTCCCGACTCCGCGGACGGCAGACTACAGCGAAGAAGCCTCGGGCGAAGGGCTCCGATCGAACCTGGACCTGCTCGAGGAAAGACGGGCCGACGCACACCAGAAAGCCCTTTCTTACAAAAGAGCCGTAGCGAGGGTCTACAACCGGAGCGTGCGACCCCGGTCAATAAAGTTAGAGGACCTGGTCCTGCGCAAAATCGAGGTCAGCCACCCCACCCAAGTAAGGGGGAAACTGGCCCCGAAGTGGGAGGGACCCTATCGAGTCATCGGAGTATCCCGACCGGGGACATTCAGGCTCGCAACAATGGATGGCGACCCCGTGCCCCGGACTTGGAACATACAGAACCTTAGGAAATATTTCGTCTGAAGAAATAGACAAATACGCAAACACAGAAAGTCGAAGGAGAAGATCATCTTATTAAAAAGGAGGGGATACAGAAGTCGAAACCCATATACAAAACCCTCACACCCTCGACCCGACATACAAAAAACGACCCTCACTCCTCACCCGGAGTCTTCGGGCGGTCGTCAAACGGCACGTCCTCCGGCATATCCACCTCCAGGTCCACAGGGTGAGAGGCGAACGGATCCCTTTCCACCTCGGAGCCGGGAGGACACGAACCGAAGCGACCCAGGGCGATCCTGTATCCGTACTCGTAGGATACTCGCCCCATTCGGGTCAGTCAGAGTTCAAAGTTCTCGGACTTCTTGTAAGCTTCGATCGCCTCCTTGTCCTTCGATGGGCGGAGGCGAAACTCCTCAGCCAACGCCTCGGAAGCAGCGCGGGCTTCAGCCTCGGCCTTCTCCGCCCTCTTGGAGAGACCAAGCGCCTCTGACTTCGACTAGCGGAGCTCGGCCCGATCCAAACGAAGGAACTCCTGGAGCTCCTTGACCGAATCGCCCGACCGCTCGAGCTCCGCTCGTAAACGCGCCACTTCTTCCTCGGAACAGGTCGCGCGTTTTTCCGCAGCCGCTACCGCCTCGGGGCCCGACCCAGCCCGGATCTCCTCCAGCTGACGACACAACTCGGAGTTGCGCTCGCTGAAGTCCCAGATTATCTGGCCAGCGTCGCGCACTTGATCCATCAGCGCCGTCGAATAATGGAGGCCCTGCCACAAGAAAATAAGGGTCAGAGCACAGTCGCAGGGACACCCGGAGTTAGCGAAATGCTTACCAATGTCAGGAACCTCCCCGCCTTGCTGAGCATGGTCTCCGAGGGCAGAGTGTACAGGTCCCGAGCCAGGTCGGGGTGGAGCATGCCTCGGAGGAAGGCGGCCGAGGGATCTCCTCCGGCCCATACCCGGTCCCCTCGGGACAGCCCCTTCCATCGGGCGACCAGCGGGTCGGAGGCCTCCCCTGTCGGAAGCTCGCCCATCACCGCTGCCCATAGGGGCTCATCGGCCCCCGCGCGTAGCCCGCACAGATCATCCACCGTGGGCAGGTTCGCCCTCTTCCCGGTCGCCCCCTGGCTAGGCCCTTCAAATCGGGAAGGCCCCTCCTCCCGAGTGGACCGCTTGGCACCCACGACTGTTGGAGGAGCGGTCCCCGCCTTGTTTTTCCCCGGACCCGTCGTCCTCGCCTTCTTGGACGGACGTCCCGCAGGGATCTCCAATGGGGCACCCGCCGAACCAGGCACCGGGTCGGCTGGGGAAGCAGCGGACTGGCGCGGGGAAGAAGCCGACGAAGAGCGACCACCACGGAGGGACAGGAGCTTCATTCCTGCGAAGAAAACAAGCGAAACCGTCACAAACTGTGGAAACCAATAAAAACGTGGAGAACACCCTCTATAAACATACCCCCGAAAGCCGGGCTAAGACCCGCCTCGGCTAGCCACTCCTCGGTCATAGCTCGGATGGCCTGAGAGCCGGGAAGGATTGCCCGAAGCCTCTTCAAATCCCGACACTCCTCGTCGTTCAAATCCGGGACGGTGTTATCTATCACCCTCACCGCCCACCGAACCCCGAAACCCCAATCCCTCGGCCAGCTGACGTAAAAAAACCGCCCCTTCCACCCTTTATTACTCGAAGGGGCTCCCCCGACGCGAAAGCCAGTCCGGGCCGACACGAAATAGCCCCCCGGCCCCTTGAGAAGGCGGAAACATGAAAGAAAGAGGTTTCGGGTAGGGGTGATGTTAGCATAGTAACACTCCCCCAAGAACGCTACCAGGTACCGCCATGAGTTAGGCGTCACCTGGGAAGGCGAAATCCGCCAGAGAGATAGGCAGGAAACAATAAGGGGGTGAAGGGGAAGGCGCAACCCAGCCTCTAGGGCATCTTGGGTCAGCGCAAAACCTCGGGGGATCGGGTCGTATGACCGCTGCCCCGGATCAGGGGCAACCAGGACGAACTCCTCCGGGATGCAATAACGCTCCCGGAGCTTTTCCAGCGACGACCCGCTCACCACCGAGTCGAGGTCGTGCGGCCACATTAGCGCCTCAAGGGCTCGCGCCGCCTCCTCGTCCGAGGAAGACGGAGGCATGCTCTCCCGGACTCTGTCGAGGGACGAAGGCGGAGAGACAGGTGAGAAGGACATTCCTTACCGGCTCTTGGAACGAACAAGAGGGAGCGACGGTGGGATGGTAGCGTGGGAGAGGAGAAGGAGCGATGGCAGAAAGAAACGACGAGGCCCAAGACTCAGCAGCAGAAGTCACGAAACGGGCAGGACACGCCATTTATGTAAGGAAAAACCCGCCGAAAGAGACGTCCCTTTGTCTCCCCCTAGCGGCCGACAGCTCATCCGCACACCCGCTCGCATCAGGGGAGACCAACGGACACCCCATCATAAATGCGGACCCAAAGCCGCTGCAAGAAGCGACGAAGAGAACGACCACTACGACTTCTCGACGCCTAAAAAGAACGACGATCTTGCCTCACATTTCCCGAGACCACCTCCTCGGCGCGGCCAGCCCGCCCGAGACGTGCTCCTCGACCACCTCCTCGGCGCGGCCAGCCCGCCCGAGACGTGCTCCTCGGCCACATGTTTCCCGAGACCACCTCCTCGGCGCGGCCAACCCGCCCGAGACGTGCTCCTCGGCCGCATGTTTCCCGAGACCACCTCCTCGGCGCGGCCAGCCCGCCCGAGACGTGCTCCTCGGCCGCATGCTCCCCGAGACCACCTCCTCGACGCGGCCAGCCCGCCCGAGACGTGCTCCTCGGCCACATGCTCCCCGAGACCACCTCCTCGGCGCGGCCAGCCCGCCCGAGACGTGCTCCTCGGCCACATGTTTCCCGAGACCACCTCCTCGGCGCGGCCAGCCCGCCCGAGACGTGCTCCTCGGCCGCATGTTTCCCGAGACCACCTCCTCGGCGCGGCCAGCCCGCCCGAGACGTGCTCCTCGGCCGCATGCTCCCCGGGACCACCTCCTCGGCGTGGCCAGCCCGCCCGAGACGTGCTCCTCGGCCGCATGCTCCCCGGGACCACCTCCTCGGCGCGGCCAGCCCGCCCGAGACGTGCTCCTCGACCGCATGTTCCCCGAGACCACCTCCTCGGCGCGGCCAGCCCGCCCGAGACGTGCTCCTCGGCCGCATGCTCCCCGAGACCACCTCCTCGGCGCGGCCAGCCCGCCCGAGACGTGCTCCTCGGCCGCGTGCTCCCCGAGACCACCTCCTCGGCGTGGCCAGCCCACCCGAGACGTGCTCCTCGGCCACATGTTTCCCGAGACCACCTCCTCGGCGCGGCCAGCCCGCCCGAGACGTGCTCCTCGGCCGCATGCTCCCCGAGACCACCTCCTCGGCGCGGCCAGCCCGCCCGAGACGTGCTCCTCGGCCACATGCTCCCCGAGACCACCTCCTCGGCGCGGCCAGCCCGCCCGAGACGTGCTCCTCGGCCACATGTTTCCCGAGACCACCTCCTCGGCGCGGCCAGCCCGCCCGAGACGTGCTCCTCGGCCGCATGTTTCCCGAGACCACCTCCTCGGCGCGGCCAGCCCGCCCGAGACGTGCTCCTCGGCCGCATGCTCCCCGGGACCACCTCCTCGGCGCGGCCAGCCCGCCCGAGACGTGCTCCTCGGCCGCATGTTCCCCGAGACCACCTCCTCGGCGCGGCCAGCCCGCCCGAGACGTGCTCCTCGGCCGCATGCTCCCCGAGACCACCTCCTCGGCGCGGCCAGCCCGCCCGAGACGTGCTCCTCGGCCGCATGCTCCCCGAGACCACCTCCTCGGCGCGGCCAGCCCGCCCGAGACGTGCTCCTCGGCCGCGTGCTCCCCGAGACCACCTCCTCGGCGTGGCCAGCCCGCCCGAGACGTGCTCCTCGGCCACATGTTTCCCGAGACCACCTCCTCGGCGCGGCCAGCCCGCCCGAGACGTGCTCCTCGGCCGCATGCTCCCCGAGACCACCTCCTCGGCGCGGCCAGCCCGCCCGAGACGTGCTCCTCGGCCACATGCTCCCCGAGACCACCTCCTCGGCGCGGCCAGCCCGCCCGAGACGTGCTCCTCGGCCACATGTTTCCCGAGACCACCTCCTCGGCGCGGCCAGCCCGCCCGAGACGTGCTCCTCGGCCGCATGTTTCCCGAGACCACCTCCTCGGCGCGGCCAGCCCGCCCGAGACGTGCTCCTCGGCCGCATGCTCCCCGGGACCACCTCCTCGGCGCGGCCAGCCCGCCCGAGACGTGCTCCTCGGCCGCATGTTCCCCGAGACCACCTCCTCGGCGCGGCCAGCCCGCCCGAGACGTGCTCCTCGGCCGCATGCTCCCCGAGACCACCTCCTCGGCGCGGCCAGCCCGCCCGAGACGTGCTCCTCGGCCGCATGCTCCCCGAGACCACCTCCTCGGCGCGGCCAGCCCGCCCGAGACGTGCTCCTCGGCCACATGTTTCCCGAGACCACCTCCTCGGCGCGGCCAGCCCGCCCGAGACGTGCTCCTCAGCCGCATGTTTCCCGAGACCACCTCCTCGGCGCGGCCAGCCCGCCCGAGACGTGCTCCTCGACCGCATGCTCCCCGAGACCACCTCCCCGGCGCGGCCAGCCCGCCCGAGACGTGCTCCTCGGCCGCATGTTTCCCGAGACCACCTCCTCGGCGCGGCCAGCCCGCCCGAGACGTGCTCCTCGACCGCATGCTCCCCGAGACCACCTCCCCGGCGCGGCCAGCCCGCCCGAGACGTGCTCCTCGGCCGCATGTCTCCCGAAACCACCTCCTCGGCGCGGCCAGCCCGCCCGAGACGGGCTCCCTGACCAAAGCACCTACGCCGCGCGGCCTGCTCGCCCCGAACATGAGTCCCAGTCGCGACCCACGAAAAGAACCGTCGCTTACCGATCAAAAGCCATGCCTCGAATCCCCACCGTCCGATGCCGAGTCATGGCTTCCTTTGGGGGGGGATATGATATGGCAAAAAATGGTAAACCCCAACCCCGGCGACTTCCCCCGCACGTGGACAAGCGCGGCGCCCCAGGGAGAGCAACGAGGGCAACAGTCTGCGTCCGGACGTTAGCCTCGCGGAGCCCGCAGCCCCTTCAGTTGACCCAGCACAGTAGGACGAGACAGGAGTGGGTAGCGGTTGAAGCTCGCCCATACCCTGCGATCCCCCGTTCCCATACGCAACGTCCTCAGCGATGTCGGACGCCATCAGAGGTACGGCCCCGACCGACGGGATGGCGCAGCCGAGGATGCCGAGTTCCCTATAAACGTCCCCAAGCCTGAAGGGAAAGGGAAGACTGAATTCCCCCAAAACAACCGCCACCGCATCTCTCTAACTTGATCGTCGGAGGGGTCGGGTCGGGCGCACCCGACCATTGTGCAGGTATCAAGCCGAGGTCTCCCGACCGGGACGCGCCGGCAATCCCCGCTCGGGAAGAGTCGCCGCATCGCCCCGAGTCCGAGGCCGCACCCGACCGCTGTGCAGGTATCGAGCCGAGGTCTCCCGACCAGGACGCGCCGGCAATCCCCGCTCGGGAAGAGTCGCCGCATCGCCCCGAGTCCGAGGCCGCACCCGACCACCCCGGTGGAGACGAGTACCGCCCCAGGGAGATCCCCGCCATTCGGACCCCCGAACGAGCCGAGACGACCTCCCGGGTCACGGCTAAGAAAAAGGGTGTTTACACTAAATAGAAAAAAAGGTGTTTACACTAACACTTTCTACTTTGACCAATTCAGCTGATGATACAATCCAAGTGTCATGAATTCACAGACATCAAGTCGAAGTCTTTGAGAATGATGGATTGTGCAGACTTCCATAACCTGGAGAAGGGTATTATATATAGCAGATTCGAATTACTTGCTTTTGGACAAAATGGTAATTCAACTCATACTTACGCATTTCCGTTCACTCGATAATAACTATTCTCTTGAACGTCCGTTTGGGATAAAAGAGTGATTATTACTGACACGTCATCATCATATCATATGGTTTTATATAGGCGGAAAACCTACGTTTTGGGCGACGGAGCAATTGGAGCCGACATGTCATCGTCCGACGCCTATATAAAGGCGGACATTAATAAAGAAAGCCCTTCATCCTTAAGCAGCCCAAGGCGATAGTGGGCTTAGGGTGAGGGAGGGGAGAGTTCCTGAGGGTGGGGTTTCGCATTTGCCCCCTTTTAATGCTTCCGTGCCTCGGGGATGGGGAGGATGCAACAGCCCTCGAGGAATCGGAGATCGGCTTACCTCACGGCCCTCACGCTAGAGATCAGGAAATCTATACAAGGTGAGGGTTCTGATCCTGGGATCTGATCGCAATTGTTCTATCTTTTTCTTGCTTCTAGGAAAAAAAATTGGCGATCGAATCTTAGAGATGATTTTTATTGGACCGAATCTTATATGAGTAGGATAGTTCTTCTTACAATGATTTAATTGCATAGATGCATAAGCAATTACCTTCTCGTTTTGCATTAGAATACAATCAAGCTCTTGTAGTGAGCCATCGCTATAGACTATAAAATAAATTTCTTCTTCAATTCTTGAAAACTTCGTTGACATTTATTATCCCACACGAATTTTATATTCTTTTGTGTCAACCTGGTCAATGGTACTGTTATTTTTGAAAAACTTTTTACGAATCTTCAATAATATCCAACCAAACCCAAGAAGCTTCTAATATCTGAAACATTAGAAGATTGCTTCCATTTTAACACGACTTCAATTTGTAAGGGTCAACATATATACCGGTACTTGAAATTACATGACCCAGAAACATAATTTTATTGAGCTAGAAATTGTACTTGTTTAATTTGGCATATAGTTTCTCTTACCTTAGGACTTCCAAAACCATCTTAAGATAGTGTTCATGCTCTACTATGCTTTTGGAGTAGATTAAGATATCATTAATGAACATAATTATAAATTTATCAAGATAAGGATGAAACACCTTATTCATAAGACCCATGAAGGTAGCCGGTGCATTTGTGAGTCCGAAAGGTATTACTAAGAATTCATAATGACTATATCTTATTCTAAAAGTAGTTTTCTATATGTCTCATTTCCTTATCTTCAGTTGATGATATCAGGATCTCAAATCAATCTTCAAGTATACTTAGTACCTTGAAGTAGTTCAAATAGGTCATCTATTCAGGGAAGAGGATATTTATTCTTCATGGTCACTTGGTTGAGTTGTTTATAATCGATGCATAGTCGCATAGATTTATCTTTCTTCTTCACAAATAGGATAGGGGCACCCCAAGGTGTTTCACTAGGTCGAATAAAACCCTTTTCCAAAAGCTCCTGGATTTGTTTCTTTAACTTTGCCAACTCAATTAATGTCATTCTATACATAGGTTTAGAAATAAGTGCAGTGTCAGGTAGAAGATCAATCGTAAATTCAATCTGCTTATTCGGTGGCAATGCAAGTAGATCTTCAGGAAAAACATATGGAAAATCCCGTACAATGAGGATGTCCTTTAATACTGGCTTCTTAGATTCTTCTCCAGAAATGAAGGCTAAGTTTCTTTTACATCCTTTCAGTAATAGTTGGGTAGCACTCAAAGTTGAAATAATAGAAGGGAGTTTTTCTTGAATCCCAATGAACTTAAAAGGTGGTTGATTTAGGGGTGAGTAACGGTCTTCTGGAAACAATCGACACTTGCATGATATACTGAAAGTCAGTCCATACCCAAGATAGCATCGAAATCTTGAAATTCTAATAGAATAAGATCTACTAACAATTTGTGACTTTCAATAGTAATAATACAGTTTTTATATATATGATCAACTATCAAAGAGTTTCCAACTGGTGTTACTACCATTAAGTCAGTCCATACCCAAGATAGCATCGAAATCTTGAAATTCTAGTAGAATAAGATCTACTAACAATTTGTGACTTTCAATAGTAATAATACAGTTTTTATATATATGATCAACTATCAAAGAGTTTCCAACTGGTGTTACTACCATTAATGCATTACTCATTGTTTCACGATTCCTATGCAGTTTCATAGTAAAATAGGGTGATATAAAAGAATACGTAGAACAGAATCTATAAGCACATATGCAGGCATACCATAGAGTGTGATGATACCTTTAATAATAGATCCCGAGGCTTCAACATCCTAGTGGGTCAATACATAGATTCTCGCTTGACCTCCTTCTTTGAGTCTTAGTTGTTGCTATCCAACTGTTTGGGGTGGAGCTTGGCGTTGATATTCCTTCTGAGGGAAATCCTTTGACGTGTGCCCTAGTTGTTGACAATAAAGCATACACGTTGTCCCATGGGGCATGAGGCGGAAACATGATCCGTCTTCCCACATAAGTAGCATCTTATGACGACTTGATTACTAGGAGCTCTTGCCTGTTGATGCCTAAACTGTTTGCCCTTGCCTTTCTTTGAAGGTCCAGAGTGTGATCCCCCATATGTCGATGGTGTGGTACTAAAAGATCGCTTTCGATCATTTGCTCGTTGTTGTTCATTATCCAATTTCTCCACCACCAAAGCTCGATTTAACACTTCAACATATATTAGTAAAATCAATACTGCAATGGACTTTCTAATTGATGATCGAAGTCCTCTCTCAAAATAACAAGCTCTTTGATTTTCATTAAAAGCAATATGTGGAGAGAATTGAGCCAGTTCAATGAAATAATGATTATATTCCTTTACGATTCTACTTCCTTGGTGGATGTTAAGGAACTCTTGTTGCTTCTCAAAGCGAACTGAATCGGAAAAGAACTGCTCATAAAATGCATCTTTAAACTCCTCCCAAGTCATCACATTACCTCTGGCCTCTAGCATCCTCCTTTTTTAGGTCTACCAAGTTTTTGCCTTCCCTTCCAAAATGAAAGAAGTGAAAGGCACTTTCTGATTTTCCTTACATTCGATAGTTTCGAATGTCTTCTCCACTTGACAAATCCAACGTTCAACAAAGATTGGATTTGATTTGCCCTAAAAAATTGGTGGTCCCAATCTCTTAAAGTGATCCAATGTATTATTTATACCCTACGGAATTCCATCTCGCTCTTTCCGATGCTCAAAGTATCCTTTAATAGCATTGAGGATTCCGTGTACGTCATCTGGAGCATTGACGGGTGCTGGGGCATGAGGTGCATTCTGTGAAGTTGGAGAAGCTGGCACATAATCAGTGACAGGTGTACGTGAGGACTGGATTTGCTCAACGATGTGTGAAACTTCAAAGTTATTGTTTGCTCGAACATCTCTCCGAGTGCGTAGACCAGTAGCATTGTGACCATGAGCACCCCGAGTGACAGGATCGTTATTCTCTGGAATTGGCTCCATTATTCCTACAATAGGTTAAATACAAAAATTGATTAAAGTCAATCAAGGGACTTAAACACCTACGGTCTCTAGATCATGCTCTGATACCATAAAAAGGTATCACGTCCTAGATTTTTTTTTTTGGATCACATCTTTTCACACATTCAGAGCCAAGTAAATAAGCATCACTTTATTCATTATTTATAAATATTTATTATAATTTATTTATTCATCAAATCATAAGTAGAAAAGTAAACATAGTGATGTTAACTCCAAGAATCATTCAAATGGCTCTACCGAGCAGTAGAGGAAGGTCCGCTCTCTATTGGAATCCTATTTAGTGCTAGTGGGAGGCTACTCTGAAAATCAAAAATAAGAAAAATTCAGCAACGCTGAGTAGGAACCCCAAAAGTCAACTCAAAATAAATACATAATAAAAAATCAATCATCCCATTGACATATATCAAATACCCGAAGGAGCACTCCCCCAACAGCGGATGGAGTGGCTTTATCCTAGGGGATAAGTTTGTGTTTTTCCAACAGTAGATGGAGGCAAACTCATATTGCACTCCCAACAGCGGGTGGAGTGGTGTCTCTCACCCGCCAAAGTAAGGACATGTTCCTCCCAACAGCGGATGGAGGAACCGTCCAACCGTCACGTCTAACGGCCTGCTAATTCCTGAAGGGAATCGCTTCCCAACAGCAGATGGAGTGGTGTCTCTCACCCGCCAAAGTGACACGTTCCTCCTAATAGCGGATGGAGGAACCGTCCAGCCATCACATCTAATGGCTTGTTAATTCCCGAACGGAATCGCCCTACCTACCCTTGGTAGGAAAATAACATAATCTCACACTGGTTATGTCTATATCGAGATGAAATAACACATTTAAAACATATCTTTCAAATATCATCAATATCAAATAATACAAATTAGCCCTCAATTGACTTGAACCCTAGTTCAATCGATCCGATTGAACTTGATTTATTAGAACCTAATTGAACCGATCTTTAATCTTCATTTAACTGATCTGAAACCATCCTAGACTAGTATAATTTGGATTAGATTATGTTCAATTTAGGTTAAACCAGTGATTTAAAAAGCGCTAAGCGCCAAGGTCCAAAAACGCTCGAGGCACTAGGCGCTCGCCCGAGCGAAGCGCCTGCGTTAAAATATAAAAATATATAATATAATTAATAAATATAATTATTTAAAATTTTAAATAAAAATATGCTATTAAATTAAGAAAATCTAAGATACAAAATCACAATGTCACATTAACAAAAAGTTTCAAAATTCAAAATAATAAAATTTTACATTAAAGTCATTCATCATAATCAATATTATCGTCATTTTCATACAAATCATCTTCAATGAATTCGTCTTCTTCCTCTTGTCCTTCGATTCCTTCCTCTTCATCAAGATATGTTTCATTTTCTATGTCTTCAACAATAGCACGAGCCGAGTTTAATGCTTTTGCACTCATTTTTCTCTTTGACATCTGTCTTGTATATGTTTGTAATTCTCCAGCACCTAAAGCTCTTGCCACATCTCCCCATGTCAATCTATCATCTTCAAATACAAGCTCGTCTTCAGCATCTTGCAAGTTAGCACACATTTCTCCTACTAACCACTCATTTGAATCATCAATATCTTGCAATGAGATTAAATCAAATCTATTTTGTAAATCATGACGAGCCTTCAAAGCTTGATTATACTTTATGTAAACAAGATCGTGCAATCGTTGATATTCTAACCGATTTCTTCTCTTCGAGTGAATCTGTCATGTCATATAATTTAAAAATATATTAATATATATATCTAAATAAATAAATTAATTAAAACAAAAATATTTAGTGATCCTTACATGCTCAAAGACACTCCAGTTTCGCTCACAACCCGAAGTACTACATGTCAAACTAAGTACTTTGATAGCAAATTATTGTAAGTTCGGGGTGGAATTTCCAAATAGACTCCACCATTCAGCTGTAAAATTTATGTTATTATTAGCAATAACATAGTAACATAACATATATGAAATTAATTATATCAAATTATTAATACATGGAGACGTAGTTGTCCTGGATCGAACGACAATTGGAATTCCAAAAAGACCTTCGGTATTTTTATATAAAGATAATTCATGAATAATCTTATCTTGAACCTCAAGGCTGGGAACTAATCTTGCAATGCACTGATATAACCCACTCAAAACTTCTACATCAAATTCAACAGATTTAATCTTATAAAAAAATTCAAGGTTCAAATAATATCCTGCTGCATATAAGGGACGATGAAGTTGACAATTCCATCTTTCGTCAATGATTGTAAAAATTTTCTCATATTTTTCTTCATTTTCATTAAAAGATCTTTTAATCGTCTCCCTTGCTCTCTCCATAGCCTCATAAATATATCCCATTGCAGGCTTATTTTCATTATCCACCAACCGAAGGACTCGAACAAGAGGGTCCATTACCTTTAATATATAAACTATATGATTCCAAAATGATGGCATTAAGATGATATTAGCAGCCCTCTTGCCTTTTGCTTCTTTTGCACGGTTGCTTGTCACTCATTTCTCAGAGGTAAACATATTTCTCAGAGTATGTTTTTGACGATGCATACTCTATAATATCAAGAATGAAGTAGCAAATCGAGTGACACCATGTCTCACTAATTCTTTATTTCCTGTAACTTCTCTCATCATATTCAAAGCCCCAACGTGATTATAAAGAAATCCAACAATAAAAACTATCCTTTCTAAGGTTTTCTTGATTTCTAAGATCTTTCTAATATCCTCCAACATTAAATCAATACAATGTGCTGCACATAGAGTCCAATACAAGTGTTGAGTCCAATACAAGTGTTGTCTTTTTTATTCAAGCAATTTATCTGAGACAAAGGATAACAAAAATGATAAGACTTAAGAGTTTAACACACTTAATTGAAGATAAAATATTTAACAAATTCAAAAGATGAATATTACCAGCTAAAACATAGTTGATTTCATTGTCGGTTATGATTTGAATGATATTTTGTTCTCCAATTTCTTCCACGAAGTTGTCAAGTAAATCATATATCTTGTCTCTAGATTTTACAAAAGATGAAGCATCTATTGACTTCACAAACATAGTCCCTAAAGAATAATTAACTATAAAATTAATTATACTCCTACGCCTCCTGTCAGTCCAAACATCTGACATAATAGAGCAACCATGTGTTGCCCATGATTCTTTATGACCCTTTAGTAAGTCATTTGTATAATTCAACTCTTTTTGCAGCAATGGAATTCGCATCTCATAATAACTTGGAGGTTTAATCCTGCACCATATTTTTCAATAGCTTCAATCATATCCTTAAAACTGTCTAAACGAGTTGTACTAAGGGGAAGACCAGCCTGATAGAAGAAGCGAGCAATGTGCTGAATTGTTCTTCCTCTTATTTCTTTATCATAAGCATCACTTATATTTGTTTGTCTAAATTTTGAGCCTCCTGCTTGCCCTTATTGTTTCTGGGATCCTTGAAACATATATAGATCCATCGGTCCTTTTTTACCTTTCTTAGTACTCATAACTTCTTTTCCTTTTTTGTCGTATACTCTTTTTTTACTTGGGTTAATAAAAATAGAATAATCTTCTTCTTCATCCCTGAGATGTTCAACATTGTCTTCTGGTAAATTCCCATAAGATTTATTCTTTTGTGTCTTCTTTTCATTCATATTACTCAACAACTCTTCTTTTACCTCAAGTGGACACTTTTTGCAAGCTATTGCATTCTTGAAATTTCCTACTATATGTTGTTTTGCATGAAAAAGACCACCTCTAGTAGTCTTATCGTAGAATATGCAAGTCATTGCATTAGGATCTTTCGGATCCTTCAAATAATTATACTTCCATGCAGGATTTTTTTTTATACCATTGGAGACTCTATTGAGTTGCTCTCTACACTTGTCATTTATGTTGAAACATAGCAATAATTTCAAATAAATGAAAATTAACAACATTAAAATCAAAATAATATATTATTAATCTGTTAACAGTATTGAAAATTAATCATTTCAAATAAACTTAATATTAATAGTATAAGCCTGCTGACTGAGAAAAGAGGAGGCAGTAGCGGTAGCGGCGAGTGGCGACAGCAGTAGTGGCAGCGGCGAGCAACGGCAGCGGTAGCGGGAGCGGGAGCGGCGAGCAGCGACAGCGTTTGCGAGCAGCTATAGGCGCGAGTGACGACAGCGACAGCGTTTGCGAGCAGCGACAGCCGCGAGCAGTGGTAGCGAGAGCAAGAGCGGCGAGCAGCGGGAGGCACGAGCGACGACAGAGGCAGCGTTTGCGAGCAGCGATAGCGA
Source organism: Musa acuminata AAA Group (assembly GCF_036884655.1). Classification (NCBI taxonomy): domain Eukaryota; kingdom Viridiplantae; phylum Streptophyta; class Magnoliopsida; order Zingiberales; family Musaceae; genus Musa; species Musa acuminata. The sequence goes on along the minus strand of NC_088355.1, from coordinate 21,497,495 downwards.
CGAGCGGGAGCAGGAGCGGCGAGCAGCGGGAGGCGCGAGCGGCGATAGAGGCAGCGTTTGTGAGCAACGACAGCAGCAGCGTTTGCGAGCAGCGACAGCGGCGAGCAGCGAGATCGGGATCAGGAGCGATAGTAGCGACGACGAGGGTTAGGGTTGGGTTCTCACTTATATCAATTTTAGTTGGTTCGATTGAACCAACTAACCATCAGAGATCGAACCAAGACCGAACCAAACCTAAAATCCTGGTTCGGTCGCCTTGGTTAACCCAGGCGCTCGCCCGAAGCGCTTAGCGCTTGGGCTCGGGCGAGCGCTTAGGCGGCGCTTGTTTGAAGCGCGCAACCTGGGAGATTAGCGAGGCGCTCGGGCCTCACCTCGCCCCAGCACCTAGGCGAGCGCTTGAGCTCCTTTTTAAATCACTGTGTTAAACTGACTTGAATAAGTCAAACCAATTCAGAATCACCTTGAATTGATCTAGACTAATCAAGTTTGGTTTAGTTCAATTAATGTTTGGGTTCAATTCAAACAATTACATAATATTAGAGTAGGTTAGACCGACTCATATACTGGTCATGTGCACTGCACATAACTGTACATGCACCATAGTAGGTTGGGCCAACTTTGGCCCATGGATTAATCATATGTGTCACACATGATTGCCCATGTTGGGTTGGACTCGATTAGCCTATGGGCTAGGGCCTGACCCACGGGTTAAGCCTAGCCTATGGGTTGGCCCTAGTCTACTGATTGGGCCTAGCTAATGGGCTGTGGCTTGACTTATGGGTTGGGCCTAGTTTGCGGGCTATTCTAACCCTATGCCTATCCAATTTCATTAATATTTAATTATAACAATATATATTTATTAATAATAATATATTAAAACATAACATATTAAAGAATAAGATTGAAAGATAAACTTCAATACAAGGAAATGATATTTTAAATTTAATAAGAATTAGAAATTATTTTTTTAATAAAAATCATATTTTCAATATATATGAACATGAATAATTTCAACATAATCTAATCAAATTATAAAATTATAAATCTTAACAAGGATAAAAAATTTTAAGATAATATATTATAATCTAGCAATAAAAATTTTAACCATTAAAGGATTAAGAAATATATATATATATATATATATATATATATATATATATATATATATTTTGAACTACTAATAGTAATATTTTAATCCAGATAAAATTAAAAGGTAAACTGCAATACGAGGAAATAACATACCTAATCCAAATATGAAGAATTAAATATCATGTATTCAATACATAAAACATGTATAATTTTAGTGTATTTAAATCCAAAGAAACCTTTAAGAGGATTGAAGAATCCTTTAAAAACTTCAGATAACATATCTTAATCCAACAATAAATATTTTGGCATTAAAAAGAATAATAAATATTTTCAAACTATAAAAATTTTAATATTTAAGTAATCAAAATAAAAACTTTTAATTTCAAGAAAGGTATGAAACCTATCTCTCGTCAATAAGATGTAACTTCTCGAAAAAGAGAAATCTCTTTCCTTAAATAGGAGGAGGTGAACTTCCATTGAAGGAAATTTATTTTAATTTTTATATTTATTTAATATGAATTATTTTTATTTAATATACTAATAAATATGATATCACTCTATTTGAAATGCTTGATAGTCATTTCTTAATTCGTAATAGTAAACAAAAAAATAATATTAATATTTTCTAAATTACAGTGATAAATAAAAAAATAAAAATTAATTTCTAACTTAACTATTTGATTTGATTACATGTATAGCAGGTTGTTATCTTCTAGAGGGGGTTGTTGGGAAATCTTAAGAGTGCTCTAGTGAAGGCTCAAGAGGTTGAGGATGAGACGAAAGCTCGTTGTTGGATGTGCGATGGGCAACCTTCCCGCATTTAAAGCAAGATGTTGAGAAGGTTTTCGTAAGTGATAAATTGGAAGAAATGGGTGCTGCCTACATGTATCCAATACCTTGGGGAATAGGGAGAGTTATGTTTCGGACACAAACTCAGGTGACCTTGCCGCTGGAACGTGATCATCTACAGGCAGTTCCACTTGTATATTCTTACCTTTGCCTAAATGAAGCTTCCCTTGGTATGTTCTTTTTATAATGAAAATGTCTTGTCTGATTAATTTTGCATTCCCTGTCTTCCCTTTTATCCCTTAAGCTTGTTCTTGAATCAAATGCTGTCAAACATAATGTGAGGTAACTATCGGCTCTCTGCCATTGTTTTGATGGGATCTGTTGGCTTTGTTGTTTTGGCCAAACTGGTCTTACCTCAACCTGTTTTCATTCTTGTCCACAAACATTCGACCTTCTTATTGAGCCCAAATTTGTGAATTAATCAGTCTTGGCATTTTGCTGATTATGCGTTTTGGCTTTTCAAGTGTCGCTGGCTCTCCTCCGCCAGAAGACCTACCTAGAGATGTTGATGGAGAATGGCTAAAGAATCTTCAAAGAAGATGTTGACGGAGATGGTAAAAGTCTACTTGTGGAATTTAACATGGTTAAGTGACGACACTAAAAAACAACAATGATGTCTTTGATTTATTGATTTGGAGCAATATAAAAAATCATGGACATTTTTGATACTCTATGCAATCGATGATGTTTGAATCCCAAGTTGACTCATCGAACCAGTAGAGAGACAGACGGAGATGGTCTCTTCGATTTCGGAAGCCTTAGGGTGCGATGGTCAAACCTGAAAGCCAAATAAATTAACTAGAAACTGCTATCCAACTGGCATCCAACCAAGGTGATAGATAATCTCTATCAAAACCAGTGCATGCCCCCATTATTTAGTCCCAAAACCATCTACTAATCAAACAAGCCTACCTTTTTTTTGACCTTCCGATCCGTGCCGTGAACGTCTTATTATTCTTTTTTTTTTTTTTTTAATTCCTGCGGATAAGAAGAACCCAGGTAGGAAGCGGTGCACAGTGTTGCATCACACGGCACTCGAGTCAGTCTGACCTGACCTATTGCTGTTCTCTTTTTGGAGACCACCTCAAAATTTGATTCTTCTGATGCTCCTCAGAAACATACAACTGTGGCACACCCATATCCCGCCAGTAGTTGTTAATGAATGATCAAAGTATCGGGTGGCAAAGACTATCGGTTACTGTCACCTGCTTCCAAGTCCACACACATTTCAACGGTGTAACTGTAGATACGAGAGTCCAGAACGAAACAAGGAGTGAACCTTTTTGCATTTTCTTTTTTTCTTGTAATTTTGCAGGTCTACATCTAACAGACATCGAAACTCTTTCCTCTACCTCATCCTCCATCTGCTTCTTTCACTCTACATATTTTTCTTGTTTTTCCTTAACAAAGGAAAAGTGAAAAAGATATTATTATATTATGAAGACCTCGAGATCAACAAGTCGACCTTCTTTTTTCTTTGTTGGACAAGTGTTCTTCCCTTCGTCCATTGATTCCTTGGGATAAATGATACGTTATTCGATCTTTGTCAGTCCGATGCGATTGATATCGGTGTCGCGGACCCTCTCTGCATGCCGCACCTCATGGTGCTCCAGACCCGCCATGTAGCACTTCACCTCCTCGCAGATCATCTCTTGCATGACCGCCAGGACCTCCGCGCTTAAAGGGAAAGGCTCCGGCCGCCGCTCCTCCTCGGCGGAAGCTGCGGAGGCCGTGGTGGAGCACCGCTGCGGCTTCGGCCACGGGGTGTGATCAGAGATCGGCAGCAGTTGGAGCGGGTTCTGGTGGTTGTTGTTGTCGGTGCTTCTCTGGTGATGTGGCTCGGAGGAGGTGTCCATGTGAGCTGTTCCGGGGAGGGGGAGGGGGAGGGGGAGGGAGAGGGTGAGGGAGGTTGCTGGATCCTCGTAGATGATGAGGGGAGTGGTGGTGTCGGTGATAGCAGCTGTGATTTGTTCCATCTGATGGGATTGGTGAGGGGAAGAGGATGGAGGCATGACGGCGCCGGTTACAGTAACCGGGTGGCTGTGATGGCCAGAATCGCTGAGATCAGAGCCCGAGGGGCTTCCAGGGTTCAAGCACATCCCTGTTCTGCCCGACAAGAGCACAGACCCGTCGCTGCTGGCCCTTTTGAGCGGCCTCGCCGCCTCCTCATGATCGATCTCCGCCCCCGCCTTGACCGCCATGATGGTGTTGTAGTAGTGCTGGAACCCGCCGTCACCGAACAGCGGCGTGTACTTGCGCTTGAGGGTGGAGTTCCAGTGGTTCTTGATGGCGTTGTCGGTGCGGCCGGAGAGGAGGCGGGCGATGGTCGCCCACTTGTTGCCGAAGCGGCGGTGGGCTCGGATGATGATTTCGTCCTCTTCCGCTGTGAAAGGCCGGTGCTCCACTTGCGGGGACAGCTGATTGCACCACCGCAGCCGGCACGACTTGCCGGACCGCCCCGGGATGGACTTGCTTATAAGCGACCAATTCCGGGGCCCATGCCGCTGCACCAGCCGCTGCAGCGCCGCATCCTCATCCGGGCTCCACGGCCCCTTTATCCTATCGACGTCTTTGCTGCTGCTGCTCCCGGTTGCCGCCATCATGGAATCGACAACCTTCCCCCGCATAATTCGACCGATCGGTCAGAGAGAGAGAGAGAGAGAGAGAGAGAGGACGAAGGAGAGGGCTTCGCGGTGTAGCGGGGTTTATAGAGGGCAGAGGCACAGGGGTTGGTGACTGGCTGCCGTCGGTCGGCGTGACTGGGCTAGCAGCGCGTTTAGTTGTGCGCGCCCGTCCGCTTCCTTCCAGTTCAGGCGGCTTGGCTAGGATACAGCTGGCGGTTAACACGCGTCGTCCGCTCGCCGCTCCCGTTATTTTCCTCTCTTTTCCTGATCGACGAGGTGGGCCGACGCCCACACCCCACGGCATTCGGAGGAGTGTGACGGCTGCTTCCAATAACGTCATGGGTATTTGTAAGGAGAAAAGATGGGGCGTGCGGGAAGTGGTATGAAGGTCTTGCTTCGCGTTTGGTGCGTCCCGCCGTCTTCGAGCTAAAGCAATTTTGTTATGTATAAAGAAAGGATGGTTTTGGGTCGGTCGCTTTAGTTCACTATCAATTAATTAAATAGTAGTCTGTCGTATTAGTATTGGCTTTTTCTGCGTGTACTTCGTCGCAGCCGCTGTGATTGGAAGAGGGGGCCTCCCTGTCTCTGACTCCCATCCCACGGCCCGCGCTCGATTACTTTTCCTACACGTTTCCGTGAGCTTGTAACCGTCTAAATGAGTCAGTCTTATGCGAGTGGGGAGGCGGGATTCCTTTTTTCTCCTTGTGAAAGGACTTCAATTTTCTTTCTTTTTTCCGTCCTTCAGTCGTTTAGGTAACAGTCATAACTACCCCCAGTCAAGTGTTGCTAGGCTGGGGAAGAAAAGAACAAAATAGGGATTATTCGAAATTTGGGGGAATCGTGTGTCTTCGGCATGCATTGGTTACGCGTCGCCAGCTGTCCTTCACCCAGGGACCCCTTGCTCTCCTCGCTGGTCTTAACTATCTCGCGCGTTACGAAGCAAGACCGAGCACGAAGGGAGTGGCTGGAGCAGCACGTGCCCGTTCAGCTTCGGTTGGCGTCGCACACGTGTAGATCGAGCATGTCTCCCGTCACAGGCGCCACCAGCCAGCCTGATCACTTGGCCCGTGCGAGAGGAAATGCCAAAATTTGCTTTCGCTCGCGAGACTCGCTTCAGCCTTGAGTGGCAGACGAAACGGTGATGGGAGCACATGGACGTCGGCATACACATTCTTCTTCTTATGCAAACAAACCGAAGGCTACGAAGTCAACCGTCACACAAGAATCATACGTGCAACCTCATAGTGCCTCTTCGCCACCCCAGTAGTTGTTACCTTGTCACCTATATCATCATCATCATCATCATCATCATCATCATCATCATCATCATCATCATCATCATCATCATCATCATCATTATCATCATCATCTTCATCCTAATAATAATAATAATAAATAAATAAATAAATAAATAATTTTTAATTTAACAGTATATGAAAGATGATAAATTATTAATTATTTTTTAAAAAAATTTGAAAAAATTTTATATCTTTTGAGAAATCTTCACAAAGTATTATAACTTTAAAAAAATATAAATTTTTTTTATAAATAATCATTTTGCCCGGCTCGAATCCATCTCTATCATAGTCTCCCCTTTTTTTTTCCTTTGTCTTCACTTTTAGCTCTCATTTGATCCATCGTCTCTGCTCTTGTGCAATAAACGATACAATAATTTTATTAGACCGTCTCAAAATGCGAGGGATGTCAACGTCGTGCTTCATTCTTCCTCATGTGAGGGTGATGAGAGTCTCGTTTGACTCTACAGAGGTAATAACAAATTGTATGAAGATAGGGATAAATTAATTTTTTTTCATATGATAAGGGTGCACAAAAAGATAATTTTTCTTTTTTAAAGAATGAGTAAGGAGACCTAAGGTCAAATTCCAAACGTCATATTCATGTCTCTTTTGTTTGCCCAATTAGAGACTTCGACTCCCGCACTGTGTGGGATACCGTCAGAGAAATCAACGCCATCGATTACATTCGAATTGCATGATTCGTTACCACATCGTTGTTGCATGGGGAGGTACGAGGCCTCCCCCTATTGCCTGCACTCGGCCAGCGAGCAGCCTTCGAAAGAAGAATACCTATATTGGAACCTATCACGAGCTTGCCGATTACATGTTCGACATATGGTCCGTTCCATCAACCCCACCCGTCGTAGACTTCCTTGTTCTTTGGGTTGATTGCCATTATAGATAAGCAAACTATGTGGGTTGAACCCGAGTCAATATCGTTTCGATGGCGCCTAACCTCGAGCTACGTGGTTGAGCCCGAATCAAGATGTCTTCGCCCACCTGATTGATTCAGTAATCAAAGTTTCTATCTTTGTTTCGGTGATGAAAATTGATTTTCATAATCTAGCAGTCGTCTATTTAATTTTTACACGTTATTTCTCTACATGATATCAAGGAAATACTTAGTTCATAGTCAGATTTACAGTTTTTTCCTATAAAAGCATGTCACTAACACCTTCTGTGAAGTCCTACATCTAGGAAAAGGAAACCTGTGAAACTCTATGATGAACAGAGAGAGAATTTGAAGCATCATATGATGTTTGAGCTATGCAGTTCTAAATACTAGAGAATGATCCATTGCACCATTGCATGAGGCTTCCAAACGAGTGTAGTCCTAATTGGAAGCATAAATTATATAATATGTTATTTATGTTTTGTCATTGACTTCAAATGGTGATGAGACCAGTTGTTGGTGATGAAATGGTCAATTTGTCAGATCATAGATGGTTTGTGCCTGGGCTGAAAGATTCCAGTATAGGAGAGAAAATGAAGTTTCTGTGAGAGTTCACAGTGTTCTCATAAGTCGGCTGTTTTTGGACATCATTCGGGTTGGCTATTTTTGCTTGCTTGACTAAGCATAGCCACACTCCACATCCAGACTGAAGGCACCTATTTTTTGTTATTCTCTTGGTGGTGGAAAATGACCATTTATTTTCGGTGCTCATGTCTCTGCAATTCATAGTTTCACCCATATTTCAGGATCCATCCATGTGTGACAACCAAATACTGATGTTTAAGTTCAACATATGGAGAAAATTGTTGAAGAATAAAATAATTAGTGAAGGGCATTACTGATGTAAAATGGTTTGACTTCTTATGTGCACTGCATATGATGAGCATGTGGGCCATGTTGTTGTTCCCTATACACAAATTGCAATGCCCAACATGGTTATACTTTTGTCATAGGTAGAGAGAGAGAGAGAGAGAGCTATATAATTTGACAAGTTCTATAAGCACAATTGAGTTAAACAGGATTCTCCCTTGATTATGTTTAGAGTCTTCATTTATTGTTTAGCGAGAATGTCCATGCTCTTAAAATTGTTGGTTTTACTGAAAGCCTGTTCAGGAATTAGGTATTTTGTTAATCTCGTATGGGTACTTTTATGTGAAATCATACATAGGATGGGCTTGAAATCATGTGTGTAAATGTGTCTTGGTTGTAGAAAAAAAGGATTGCCCTCCAAATAGGCCAACTTGTGCATTTTTAGCCAATGTAGTCTTGTGGTGTTGATTGAGGGCATGATGCTATGCCAATTAAATCTGAGCACACAGAAGGTGGTGTTGTGCACAGGGCTGCAACATTTTCTTTCCTCCAAGATTCTGTCGCTGATTAATTTTGTATTGCCAAACATACCAAGGGGAAAGATCCCCTTACAAATTGTCCTTGGTCTGACTCTACTATCAACAACAACAGAAACTGTAATGTTGTCCTAACTTTGGGGTCAGCAGTTAGTCATAGAGCTTGAACTTGTGATATCAACACATTATCAATAGCATTTCCTTTGATAATTAATAGTCAAACTGTTTTAGCTTTCTAGTAGCTAACTGCTCAATGTTCAATCTATTTAGTTGTTTGGTGAGCTTCCTTTTTGAAAAATGTCCAGAAGAATATCCGAAGACACTAAGAATATCTGAAATTATTATGATCACTGAGAGATTGCTTTCTAAAATGGTTTCCCAAATGAAAGCATAGCAAATTAATATGTTGGGAGTTCATTTGTCGAAGCGTGCTCACTGTTTGTTGTAAGGCTTGATGAATTGGATAGACTTAAATCATTTGTGGGTTAATTTACTCTGAATCATTGAGTCAATCCAGCCTTTTTTTGGATAGTTGACAAAAATAAATAAATCAATAAATAAAAGAGAGAGGACAGTTATCAAGGAAGGGTCAGCAAGAGGATTAGGATTTTGCAGCCAGACATCAATCACCCCGTGGAGCCCACTGACTCCCAAATAACATGTATAGAAACTTAAAGCTGACAGTCTCTCTCTTGTTAAATAAATATCTGGCCACAGTTTAACTCTCTCCGTGACCTACCTACCAAATTAGTTGCTGGATGTACAACAACAGTAGGAGGAGGAGGAGGAGTTTGTTCAGCCTACAACTCGAGCTCTTTCATTCTCAAACTCAAAACCAATAGATCAGACCCCGTGTTTTCAAAGGGCAGTCAGGGGTTGGTGAGACCTTTGCAACATTTCAATCAAGTATTACTGCTCGGGCAAACGCTTGAGCCAAATCGAGTCGACTTTAAGCTTGGGTTTGATTGCACGAGTAAATTGGTTCGATCGAACCAGATAATATGACTTACCCTAACGCCCCAACCCCACTCGCTGCTCGCGTCCGATTCGGTGAAAGATACTACAAGTGAAACTATATCACTCGTCCATTGTCTGTTACTATACCTCTGTTTGCTTCGTCCATCACCTACCTTCGTCTGCCACTACACACAGCTTCATCCGCCACCCTCTCTCTCTAGTTTCTATTTTCCTCCATGATCGTCGGTTACTTCTTTATCTTCTTCTTAGATCTCTCTTTCACATTTTATAAGTAGTAATACTTTCAACTTCTTGTTGTACCCTATTGAGGTGGAGTTAGAATTCAAGAGTTGAAAGTTGGGGCCAACATCGCATCGATACGAAAACATGCTTAGAACATAACAATCGTTAAAAAACACTGCTTAGCAGTTAGGACTGAATCTCAAATTTCACTCCTTTTGAAAACATTGCTTAATTTAATAGTTTATATGATTTCAATTTAATATATCTATTTTTTTTATTTTTATGATTTATATTATCAATCGTAATATTCGAGAGAGCATCTTGTTTCGCTCGTCTTTCGGAATCTTGACATCATCTACTACTTTTAAAAATATTGATGGGAGCCTAATGAATTATCGACTAGACTGTTACTTTTTATTAAAAAAAAAAAGGCTAAACAGTTAAATTATGCAGATAAAAAAAATTTAAAGTTACTTGAGGAAGGAGGGACAGTCGTAACGCATGATTTCTTCCCAGTGTCGGTATTACTATCTGAATTTTTCTGGGCTGTGATGGTATGTATTGCGGCGCCGTCTTATGATGTCAATTACTCTATTTATTTTTTTTTTCATTTTTATCAGGATTTAGGCATGACTATTTAACTTTTGAGTTGTTGTCCCTTGAAATATTTGATGCAGTTCTTCCGTTGTCGGTCAAAACAACCTTCTTTTTGTATCCAATTGGACTCGGGGATCATAGTAAGTTCTTATGATGTCTCTTCTTTTAGTTCGTCATCTTTGTAAGTCATTCCTTTTCCGTCTTTTTCATGGCCATTGAATCTGTATGAAGTGATGATTCTCACTGGCTTAAATCCTTCCTACTGGATATATTTATTATGAGCGTATAGTTCAGCTAGAACTCTGTGACTGAGAGTCGCAATCGATGAATGTGCTCCGTGTCCATTCGAACGAATAGCTTGGTAGACCTCTCGTTAAATGTCAAGCAAAGAGGTAGAAAATTGATGGTCCTCGGAGATTCAGTTGTCCAGATACACAGCAGAGAGAGAGAGAGAGAAACGCGATCCATACTTGGCAGCGGCGAATCAACAACGCGTGGTGGAAGACAAAGAAGAGAAGAGATGATACTGATTACAATTGCATGCCGGGAATGAGATCACCGGTTGTTTCCCTCAGGGTGCGGGTACAGAGGAGACGTTGCCCGAAAAAGGCCGGTTTATTCCGCCGCCAGCTTCATCGTCTGCGACGGGCGAGGGGATGTCGTACGACGTGGACGGTCAAACTTGGTTCTTCTCTCTTGCTTTCGCGAAGGGAGGGAGCGCGTTTGTAGGATGGCGGTTTCAGGTTCGAGGACAAGTGCATCGCCAAGATATGTGTAAGAGAGAGAGAGAGAGAGATTTAAGCTCGTCCATTACTTTTTCTTCCTCCCCCACAACAAAAAAACAACGAATAAATTCATGAACATGCCTTCTTTTGCAAGTAGGATCGGTCTTCCATGCATTCTCTTTCTTCTCCGTTCTTATAGTTTGCAGGTTTCCTGAGCGCCAGGAAACCTTCCTTTGATTTGGGGGACCGCATAAAACATAGTTGCTAATCTGCGAGGTTGGTTTTAATGACCAATTTGATTGCCATCTCTATCAACGAAGAAATCATCTGAGCATTGGTTCTGGAATAAATTTGTTCTGTTTCTGGTTCCAGGATTCGTTCTAGGAATCGGGGGGAATGAGGCTAAATGTGTTTCTGCTGATCTTGCTTCTTCATGGGGCCGCAGCTGTGAAGCCTCCTGCAAAGTGGCAGACCTTGAGCGGTATGATTTCAACCCTGTGTGTATGATTGCTCTCTGTTCTGTCATCTTCTTCGATGTAGGGTTTTGATAGGCGACAATCTAAGCTTCCAAGACGTGATAGGTAGGTACTGCTTTTGTTGCTTGTCCAAGAACAAAATTGAAAAAGAAGAAAAATATACAGCTTTATTATACAAACAATTTAGAATTTATACAGTTTGAACCCGTAATGACCTTAAATTGCATTTCCAAGAGCATACACACACCATTTGGCGAAACAAATTAGCTTTTCAATAAAATGATATTATGACATGCCTGTGGAAGCTTTAAAATTTGTTTATAAAAATTACAGTAACTTTCTTCTGACTACTGAAACAAAACGTCCAGACTGGCTATTATTCATTTGTATCTCAGTTTGTTGTGTATGATGAGATATTGTGATGATAACATTTTTGCTCTTAACATTTTAAGTGTTTTTTCCCCACAACACATAAAGATTTGATTTTTTATTCATGTCCTAATTTACTAATATCATCTTGTGTTATTTCATTTTTTGGTAAATTATCTCTTATATTAAATTAAATAATGATTTTAGACATCTTTTTTTATAGGTGAGGCTCCTGTGGTTGTAGCGCGAGGTGGCTTTTCTGGGATCTTCCCCGAGTCTAGCCAATATGCATACCAGATTGCAGAGTCTACAAGTTTGAAAAATGTGGTTCTGCTTTGTGATCTTCAATTAACAAAAGATGGAGGTGGTATCTGCCAGTCAGATTTGAGACTTGATAATTCGACAACTATTTCATCTGTCTTCCCTAAAGGGCAGAAAACTTATTCTGTAAACGGACAGCCTCTTACTGGATGGTTTTCAGTTGATTTCACTTCAGACCAAATATATAACAATGTCTCATGTGAGTATACCAGTTTCTGTAGTTTCAGTGGTTTTTATAGTGTCTATTTAACTGGCAGTAGTGACAAGGAAGAAATATACAACAATTTTTGGTTGATTTTCATGTGGTTGTGACCTCTTGAGGTGAAGTGTCTTAATCTCAAGGAGTAAATTTAGATATCAACAAAGTGGCTTTAGAAGCTTGAGGCAGACATAATTCTTACATCGAAGGAAACTTGTTGTCCCTTTTGTGAGAATATTTTTGAATCAATCATCATATATTAAGTTTGCATAGTATACCAAAAACTAGGCTATGAAAGTGTTCCTTAAGAGCCAAGGTGAGTTGTGCCCCAATCCATGTAGGAAATTCATACTTCATGCATCTGATATTATATTATATGTAACATACAAGGGCACTCAATTACATTACTACCTCCATTGTTCACTGTATCTCTGGTGCAAACTTATTGATTTACGGGAGTTAGCTCTATTCTTGTGGATTACAATGAATTTCTTCATTCATGTGGATTCTTATAAACAAGACATGTATGTATAGAATTACATAGTACTCATGGTTTTGCTTCATACTGTGTGAACTGATTTGTGATCATTCATTCATGTAATGACTAGTTCCTTGACCTTTTCTTAGGATATCTGAATTATCTAATTTCTTCTTTCTTCACTTTTTTGTTTTGAAGTGATTCAAAATATTTTTACTCGACCAAGTGTCTTTGATGGGAGTTTACCAATATCCATGGTGGAAGATGTCACTGGGCTTCACCCTTATCAGTTTTGGATAAATGTGCAGGTAAGGATCAAAGTCCTAGTTAATGTGGATATAAGTTAACACCTACCTTGCCCTCAATTAATAACCTTGATGGTTCTCTGTCTGAAACCTTCAAGCTTAGACTATATGGCATAAGAAAGTAGCTGCTAATTTGATAAGTCCATGAGGCTTGTAAACCTGTTTCCTTCTTAGAAGTTCACATTAAAGTGTCCCATGTCTGTTTCTAGCAAGATGATATTTGATAATTATCCAAAAATTTGATACTGCTATTGACTTAATACTTTCTTTTAAATTTTTTGCAGTACAGCATCTTTTTTAAAGAACACAAACAGGATGTAGCAACCTACATTACAACAGCATCAGAACAGATGGTTATTGACTATATCTCTTCTCCAGAAATAGCATTCCTGAAGAGTCTGAGTGGGAAGCTTAGAAGTGGCAAGACAAAGCTCATATTCCGATTCTTAGAAGTGGATGATGTGGAACCTTCCGCTAAACAAACATATAAAGCTCTCCTAAATGATCTTTCCACTATCAAGTCATTTGCTTCTGGGATTCTTGTTCCCAAAAGCTACATCTGGCCCGTTAACAAAGATCAATATCTAGAGCCCCATACTTCTTTGGTCACAGATGCTCACAACCTGGGCCTAGAAGTTTATGCATCCAATTTTGCAAATGACATGCCTGCAAGTTACAACTATAGCTTTGATCCGACTGCAGAGTACCTGCAGTTTATTGACAACTCAAATTTCTCTGTTGATGGTGTGCTTACGGATTTTCCTTCGACAGCATCAGAAGCTGTGGGTAGGCATATATTTCTTATCTGCCAATATATTTTAAATCTTTAATGTCATTATCCAAAACTATAGCTATAGAACTTATTATTTAAATGTTTATGTATAAACAAAGTTAACAAACAATTTTTTTCCTTATATATGGTCATTATGTATGTTTAAGATCCAGTTTCTATTGTTTATAAATAATGCTTATTTTAAATAATTGGAGGCAAAAAGGAAAAGCACTGTCAAATTTATGTTATAATACTGGAATGAACCTGAAATAACAAATTAAATGTCTTAATATAAGTACAGACTTAGAAAGAATTACTACTAAGTTTTTTAAAATCAATTTTATTTTTTCAACTAATAGAACCTTGACTAGTTGATAACTTACTTTACTGCAATGACAAATAACTTTGTTTTTCTGAAGTGTTATTATGTGAATATCTAAAATTCTTCAACTAAACAGAATAATGATATTTACATCATGAAACCTTTTAAATTATTTTGTTCTGAAGTTTACTATCTATATTTATTTATGCCTTTTGTTTGATGCAGCTTGTTTGGCACACAACAAGAACAACACACTGCCCACTGAAGGTAAATTTAATTATTTTGATGTTAGTCCATTGTTGTAGAATTCTAAATGCTTTTGGTTGCTAGTGATGCTTGGATGCTTGCTTTATACTTCTTCATATTTTGATGCAGGAAGACCGCTAATTATAACACACAATGGTGCCAGTGGGGTCTTTGCGGGGTGCACTGATCTTGCCTATCAACAAGCAGCAGAAGATGGTGCTGACATACTTGACTGTTCTGTGCAGATGTCAAAGGATGGAGTAGTCTTCTGTTTGGATTCAGCTGATCTTATGGGTCACACAACAGCAATAAAAACGTTTATGCCCCGAGCAACAGTAGTGCCTGAGATACAAAAAGAAAATGGAATCTTTTCATTTGACCTCACATGGAGTGAGATTCAGAGCTTGAAGCGTAAGGAATTTACATTGTTGACTTTATGTTTGCCGATGACATTGAAGTGTAAAGGATTTATGTATATAATCAAGTCGTTAGTTGGCACTATTTTTGCACTTACCAGTGACCTAATCTTTGATGAAGTAGCTACTAATTCATCCCTTATGTTGAAGATCTTTCTTAGTATCCTAAATGCTAACATGCTTAACTTTCCAAAATAGTGATCTTAGTAGTGTCGATTTCTTTTTCATCTGGGAAGTGTCTCAAACTTTTTTCTTTTCAGTAATGTTCTAATACCTTGCTAGTTTACTAATTCTCTAGACCTGTATAACCTTTGAAACTTGTTATTTGCTTATGTTCTCTGTGGACTGATTTTGTTGCTATGGAGTAGTAATAACATAGCTTATCGATCTCATGTTTTTGTTATGTCTTCCAGCGGAGTTGACAACCCCATTATCTCAGTCTGGCTTGGCAAGAAATCCAGCAGCCAAAAATCAGGGCAAGTTCATGACACTGACTGACTTCTTGGAGTTTGCAAAAAAGAGCACAGTCGCTGGAGTTTTGATCAACATAGAGGTATACATGAATCAGCTATAAATAATTTCTCAGCAGCATGTCTGTTGAACATGATATTAGCATTTTTTCAGTTGGAAAAGGACACCAATTTGCTCCATTTATACTTGAACTTGGAATTTAATTTGTCATCAAGATTTTCTTGAGATTTGTTTTCTTTTGGATTTTCATTAGCATGTGCTCATGTTTAAGCCTGAATCTGGTGAATAAGTTCAAGACCATAAAAAGTCAAGTGTTTATGTAGGGTGCTAGCTTAGCCTAGTTGGTAAAAACTTTTAACAGTTTATCACAAGATCCTAAGTAAATAAATGAACCCAAACTGTTCTGATGATGAACACGACTAGTACTTGTCTTTTTGTTTTCTATTGCATAACTTTCCTTCAACATTTTCATCAGATGGTTCATTGTCCTAAAGATACAATCGATATCAAACTTTTATCTGCTAGATTTAAACAGGGATGGAGCTTTGTGCATGACACACATATATACATATTTACATGCCTGCATATGTCAAGGGATCAAGTGAAACCACTGTTAGTTGATTATCCAGTGTACAAATTTACACCTTTCAAGGCACCTATGCAATCAATGCCACTTATTATGCAGAATGCTGGTTACCTCGCTTCAAAGAAAGGTCTTGGGATCGTAGAAGCAGTCTCCACCGCATTGACAAATGCCAGTTACGACAAACTACCAAAAAAGCAAGTGTTAATCCAGTCTGATGATACGGCAGTCCTCTCTGCATTCAAGAAAAATTCTGGCTACAAACGAGTACTCTATGTTAAGGAGACAATAAGTGATGCTCCAAAGCCAACCGTTGATGAGATCAAACACTCTGCAGATGCAGTTAACCTTCCTAGATCATCTATTGTTGCTGACTCAGGCTTCTTCGTCTCTGCCTTCACTGGCGTGGTTGATAAGATGCATGCGGCAAACATATCTGTTTATGTTTCGGTCCTGAGGAACGAGTTCTTGGCAATAGCATTTGATTACTTCTCGGACCCCATGGTTGAGCTCGCTACCTATGTTGCAGGTGTTCAAGTTGATGGTGTTGCGACCGAGTTTCCAGCAACTCTGGCCGCATACTTGAGTGAGTATCAAACTTATACATGTTTTAGCTTATTTTAAAAATCTGATTTCGCTAAATTGGATTGATCTCCATAAGAACATCTAATTTTGCTGTAATTCTTTTGTGTTTGTTGCTTAGTTTTTAATACCGGTCAGAGTGATACATATTAATCAATATTTATGGGTCCGACCAAAGATCAAAACTGGACCTCACCAGTTAGTATTTAAATTTCAATGCCAATTGGTGCTGGTCAGAATACTGCTTAGCGTGCCAGTATTTTATCAATCTAATAATTTTTCAGAGCTGGTATGAGATCAACATTTAAAGCCTTGGTTTGACTAAGGTTTTTCAGTGCATATGATCTACTATTACTATGTTTATAAATTATGTTTGTTTGTGTCTTTAAAGACACTGTTGTCAAAGTATACTCGATCTTGAAATTTCATCATTGTCTTAGCAATTAACTCTTGGTACCTGAGGTGTAACAATGTGAGATTAAAATTGAATCTTTTGTAGGGAGCCCATGCTCTAACATGAATGCCAAATTGCCCTACTCCATCTTACCGGTTGAGCCTGGTAGTCTCCTCTCACTGGTTTCGCCTGAAGCATTGCCTCCAGCCGAAGCCCCTGCGCCTGTTCTTGCGGTCGCCGACATCCAAGATCCACCACTGCCGCCGGTAGCAGATCTTTCTGACAAGGCATCAGTCACCGCTGCACCCCAGACTTCGCCACCACGGAGTGGACAGTCAGCGATCGCCGTGAACGCAGCTCTTTCTCTTTTGATAGTGATGCTCAGCTTCGTTCAGCTGAGGTTTCTCTGATATGGTGCCTTCATCTGATTCAACTTGTGAATGTTGGCTGTGTGTTCTCGAATCGATTGGATTACTAATAAGAACAGCATTTGTTCTCCTGTTTTCTGTGACATGAAGATGTTATCAATGGTGATTGAGATCTCATGAGCTGGTGGATAATGTTTGCATAGCTTTGTTAGTAGATAGACATGGAGGAGGCTGAGAGTCCAAGTTCTATTACTTATGTTAGAATCGAGGTGGTCACTAAGAGTCCAAGTTCTTTTAAGTGAATTAGTGAATTAGTGCAGCAGTAAAATCATCTTCAAAAACTTCGTTACGATAAAAACAATTTACGTTGAAAACCGATCTCGGAAATATTTTAACTTGAAGCACATTCGTAAATGAATTGAAGGCAGTAAGCACTTAAAAGAGGTTTGTAGTAAGGTAATAGCAAGAATAAAATGTAAACCAGAGAACACGACAGTTTTAGAGTGGTTCGGTCAATATGACTTATATCCACTTTCGATTTCCTTCTCCGATGAGGTCACCGGCGTCCATTAGAGGCATTTCTTCAATAGGCGAAGGCCAATAACCTTTTACACCCCTCTTCTCTTTTTTACGGATTTAGGAGATAACCCTTATAAGCACTCACTCTCCTCTCTAAATAGAATTCTAACACTTAGACTAGGGGAGGATTCTCACAAGAGATTTCTACAACGATTTTTTACTTTTAAACTCTTTGTGCTTGTGTGCTTTAATCAGGGATGAAAGGGATATTTATAGGCTTCAAGTTGATTCAAACTTGCCTAAAACTTTCCCATCCCGGGTTCCCCGAGCACGGGCGGTACCACCGGGTAGTGTCAATGTTTGACACTGACACTGCCCTGGGCGGTACCACCGTCTGGGGGGCAGTGCTGGGTGGTACCATCGCCCAGATTAGTGGTACCATTGCTTGGCACCATGCCAAGGGTGGTATAACCGCCTATACTAGCAGTACCATCGCCTGATATAATCTCAAAGATTGTGCTACGACGGTGAGACTTCTTGGGGCACTGTTTGGGTCTCTTATTGGGCCCAAAACAGTTCTTATATGGGCCTACCTGACCCCTAATTGGGTTGGCCCAAATCCAAATCTAAGACATAATCTAAGCTAAATAAGTCCGTAAGTCTATTCTTCTAGCGAGCTTCCGACGATGTTTCGCCGGACTCCCAACAAGCTCTTGGACTTCACGACAAGCTTCT
The DNA here is from genome assembly GCF_036884655.1 of Musa acuminata AAA Group. Classification (NCBI taxonomy): domain Eukaryota; kingdom Viridiplantae; phylum Streptophyta; class Magnoliopsida; order Zingiberales; family Musaceae; genus Musa; species Musa acuminata. The sequence continues at coordinate 21,479,259 of NC_088355.1, read as the reverse complement.
TGGCGAGTTCCGACGAGCTTCTTATTGAGTTCCGACGAGCTTCTCTGGCAAGCTCCAAGACTTCTCGACTGGTTCCGTTAGAACTTCCGACGAACATTCGGACTTCCGACGAACTCTCAAACTCCCAAGGACGAAGTCGCGTCCTTGACTCCGGGACTTCATTTTGCTTCATACCTTGCTATCGTAGTTAATCCTACACATGTAAAACATACTTCGATCTAGACAATTAATACTGAGCAATAATCATGTTGTCCAGTATGTCATTGGTCTTTCGACGCTTTGTCCGATTCTTTAGCGCATTGTTTTCTCTTGCGACATATTACCCAATCGGCCAGTTGACTCCGCAACTTTGATATCCTTTGTGCAATATTTGCTCTTCTTGGGTCGATGCCCGAATCCATGGCCCGAAGTCTTCTGTCGATACGTCGACCGATCCACCGGCTCGACATCCAATCTTCTGACATATTTTCCCCCTACACAACATGATTCTTCCTGCTTTAATTGTCTCATTCTGATTGAAGCATCCCTGCGTCACTCAAAACATAGATTAAAATATAAACACATATTGATTGGTTTCATCATCAAAATCTGAGATTTTACGCAAAACAAATATTTGAAGAATCTTTTTCCGTTTGTAAAAATGGGATCATACAACATCCATATATATATATATATATATATATATATATATATATATATATAATATTTAGCTTATTTTTGTTTGGTTGGGATGATAATTTCAAACCAGACTAGTGGTTCACACTACCCCCTCCCAAATAAAGAGTAACAAATATTTTACTAAAAACTATAATTAAATTTAAATATTTTTAATTTAATTAAGGATGAGATAATTGAACAAAAGATTCACTCACGTACTTGATTTTAAATACTTAATGATAAGGGAGTTTAGACATGTAAGTTCACATCTCATTGTGTGTGTGTATATGGTTAACTTGATGCATGAGATGAACAAGACTCCTATAGTGATATCAACTCCACGGCCTTACTACTTTCTAATAATGACCAATGATTTTACAAAAACTCCTACTTTAATTCAATAGTGGCCCCCACTCACTCTCTGTAAGGGCTGTGTCTGTGCATCTTTGACTAGGCTTAAAATAATATCCCTTTATTAATTTCGATTTCTTCAAATCTTTACTAACTTAAGCAAAAAGGATATCGTCGCTCCATTAATATAGTTTCTTTCGTAGTCGAATCATTTTATTTTCTGACAATCTAATTTTGACTTAATACTTGAGATGCTATGATATTATTATTATTATTATTATTATTTTTATTGTTAATTGGTCTCATACGGATTAACATGATAAGGAGGTGTAATTTTCAATAATTAACACGAATGATTGGATTCACTTTATAAATTGTGCCAGAAGAAAGGCGAATCATGTAGGAGAATCAACGGTCGATTTAATTTCTATAATACAATTATTAGATGGAGGTTCAAATTTGACATATTTCATCTTTATATGTACTAAATGATAATAATAATTTTTCATCATCATCATCATTAATAATAATAATAATAATAATAATTATTATTATTATTATTATGCAACTAGCCAAGCAGGTGCATATAAAATAAGCGGCGGAATCGTCTCGGTCTTAATCCTCCGTTCGACTCTGCTATCGCACTCCACAGGTTGCAAGAAATGGCCTCCTCTTCCTTCTTGATAGGGAACGGGAGCCTCCTCACCCAATCCCTTGTCAAGCTCCGCAACCTCAACTCCTCCGACTCCACCGCCGCCGCCGTCTCCTCTTCCGCGGCTGTCTTCGCTGCCCTGCCACGCCGTCCGTTGCTCCTCGGCTCGTCGCTCGGCTCCCAGAGATGGCGCAGGGCCAGCGGCATTGCCAGGGCGGAGGATAAGGCCAAGGGCTCCTCCTCCTCCTCCTCCTCTTCCCCGTGTTCCCCTCTTCTGCCAGGAAAAGACCGCGGAGATTACAGGGTAGGTTAGCTTCTGAAGGTCCACATGCTGGTGAAAGTACGGTGCTTTGGTTTCTTGTCTTTTTTCTCCGCCCATTATCCTTGTTTGTGATGGTGAGCTGTTTCTCTCTCTTTCTTTACTGGTATTCTGTAAATTTCTTCTTGTCATCCTACACTTACAGTAGAATTAGGTTGCTTCCATAGAACGGTTATTCATAGACAAATGTTTCAACTTTGAATTTTTTGCGTTGTTTCCCCTTGTTTATTAATCTTAAGCTTCGTCTTCATAATAACTGCAGGTTAGATGCTTAATTTGCAACTGCAATAATTTAGGGTGTGATAGTACTCTTCCTTTCTACGGAGGGATGACAGATATGAAACCTTTGCTTTGTGTTTGATAGGCAATCCAGATCGTAAGTGATATATATTTCTGTTGAACGATAGGTGATGTTATTTTCTAAATCTGGTCGGATGGCAGCATATGGGAGAAAAGAGTTGGCCCTTTTAGCTTGAAATTAACCTGGTTCTTTGTGCACTGGGATTTCCTCTCTTAAACCAGAAAATATCTTGAAATCCTTTTGCTTTGGATCAGAATCTTCTTTAGCTTTGAATCAATCTGTTTGGAATTTAAGTTTTGCTGGTGTTAATTTGATTGTAACAATAAAGTAAACATTGTAACCTGAGCCATATATAGTTCTTCATACTTGGTATATTTTTCTGATTCAGAATTTCTATTTCCATGCTTTTTGTTTGATATGATTCTGTTGATCGCTTCAGCAATCCTTTAAGGGGAGCAAAAAGCCATTCAATATTTTCAGAAGAAGAGGTTATAATTTGCTTTCATCCAAATACAGACTCAATAAATCCATTCTTTATTCAGAGGTTCTTCGTGTGTAGTTAAATTTTACAAAAGATAACATTTTACGGACAGTTTTTGGATCAATTTGACAATCTATGGATAAAAAAAAAAGTCATACTATTGCTTCATCAGACTGCTTTTAAAAAGAGCAAATAGATTTGAAAGACTTAGTCCATTTTCTCGAACATCATTCCTGGATTGTATTGGTTGCTAGAGAATCTTAAGATTGATTAGTGAGATCTTTCTAAAAACATGATTTGTTTTATGTTTCTTGTTGCCCCTGCGTTTTTGGCTTCAACACTATTTTCTCTAGTAGAGCTATCTATATGTGTGGTCGATTTACCTTCTTATCACTGGAAATCTGTCTCTTTCTCTCTACTGTGTTAAATTGTGAATATGGAATTGTAATTGTCACTTTTTACATGAAAAATAAAATTGATATTATAGCCTACTTGAGGCTTGTTTGAAAATGATAGGCAGCTTGAGCTACGAAAAGTGGTAGAACTTAATTTGATGCAAATGTTGTTTTGCCTTTGATGCTACTTATCTAGAAAATTTCCAATGGACACTCTTAGCTATTTGGCTGAAGTGTATTTGAGGGAGGAATCACGAGGATGACTGCCACCTTGTTTGTGAAAAGTTGTGTTGACTTTATTAGTATCACATCCGAAGTTAATGGTGGGTTATTTACTACATAAAGCTTTTGTGTTTTTATTATGAGTAATTTGGATTTAAGCAATTTCATTTACATGCTTTAAAGGCATGATATTCAAATTACTGGGTTAGGTTTTCTTTAACTTACATGGACTCTACAGTGACCTAAATGCACATGTGGCACTACTCTTAATAAGTATTTGATTGAAGAGGTATTTTTAAGCCATTCTCATTCAAAGAAAACTGTTTTTTTTAAAATAACAAAATCAAATGGATAGCTTATGATGGTGCAATTGGTCATCCTATGGTTCATAAACTAATTTGGTTTCCACCTACTTGGCAAACAATGACAATCGCTATTATCGAAGCATACTTTTCCATTGTTTTGTGTGTGTGGTCTCGTTTAGTTAAGCACTTTACTGGATATACTCATCATTGACGAACTTTGTATCATGTTAGGAGTTGATAGATGGATCTGGAAATTGTGACCCATTATGTTCTGTTGATGAAGTAAGCTCACAGGATTTTGAAGCGAGTTACCAGCCAAAGACTGATTTGCTGAAAGCTCTGACTATTCTTGCAACTGCTTTAGCAGGGGCAGCTGCTATCAATCATTCCTGGGTTGCTGCCAATCAGGTTTGCCTTTCCGTTTGATTGCTTGTGCTTTTAGAAATTGACACTCAAACATGATCGATAATATGTAAAGATCTAAAATCTTTTAATGTAAATGTTGCTTACCTTTGTCCTGATCCAAATAATTTTCGTTGACTGTTGACAGTCGTTAGTTTAAATTGTGGAACGTTGACGTGAAACAAAAAAACAAGAGAGGAGAGGGTGAGAAAAGGAGATATGGGAGGACAAAGAGAACTCTCTCTATTTCAAGAGATACTAACAGCTAATAGCTCGAAATACAAAAATTTGATAAGGTTTAAAAAAAAAAAAAAAGAATGCCTCACCAATCATCTTCTTTCCTTCCCTTTTTATTGATCCCTTGTACATTGAATCCCTCAACTACCTAATTAATGAGTCACAATTTACTAAGGTGAAGCATAAATTACAATGCATATTAAATTCATTGTACTTTGGTGGTTTTGAATTTTTATAATTATTTCAAGATATGAATCATTTTCTTAAAATTTGATAGGTTCGAGCTTGAAATTTGTTGTCTTGGAACATGGGAGCATTCAATGCTCACCATGCATTGCATCATTCTCCCTAGGTGAGAAAGAACTCGTCCACGAGTTGTCATCATTATTGCCATGGTAAACTGATAAATCCAGAATGTTAAATATGGAGTGAGTGCAAACGTAAAGAGGAAGTTCAATCTTGTAAGCATGATTATTAATTCTCTTGAGAACTTGGCAAGGATCAATTTTCTTCTCTTTGAGTTTATTGCAAGTTTCTATTGGAAAATTTGTTCTTAAAAAAAGGCCCAAACAAGATCTCCTTCTTCAAAGATTATCACACGACGATGCTTGTCGGCCTTTTCTTTGTAAACTTGACTACTAGCTTCAAGCTTTTGTTATGGTAATAGCAAAATTCTCTCTTTTTGAACTTGATAAAGGTGATTTAAAAACTTTAGCAAGATCTAGATAATAAGGTAAAATATGACCATAAACAATCTCAAATGGACTCTTGCTAGTAGAATGATTAACTACAGGGTTATAAGTAAATTCATTACGAAGTAGCATGAGATCCCATTGTTTTGGTCTTTTTGCAGCAAAGCATCGTAGCAGATTACCCGAGGTTCTATTAACAACCTCAATTTGTCCATCTGTATGAGGATGATAAGCACTACTATATAATAGGTTGGTGCCAAATTTCTTCTATAAACTTCTTAAAAAATGATTAAGAAATTTAGTATCTCTATTTGATGTGATAGATTTAGGAATTTCATGAAGTTTGACCACTTCATTAAAATAAAGGTTAGCAATATAAGAAGCATCCATGGTCTTTTTGCAAGGAATAAAATGCACCATTTTGGAAAATCGATTAATAACAACAAAGATAGATTCTGTACCTCTTTGAGTTTTCGGTAGACCAATTATGAAATCTATAGTAATGTCTTCCCAGGGGGCATTAGGAATTGGTAAAGGAGTTTATGCATAAAAAATCTGAGTATGCCCTTTTGAAATTTGGCATATTCTGTATCTTTTCACATAATTTGCAACATCTCGGTAGATTATAGGCCAAAAATATTTTGCTTTGACGAGAAGTACTATTTTGTCTCTTCCAAAATGACCTTCTAATCCACTGGAGTGCAATTCTTGGATAATATACTCTCGTAGAGAACATTTAGGAATACAAAGTTGAGTTCCACGAAAGAGAAAACCCTCTTTGATAATATAATCTTTATGATGACTCTTCGTGCATAACTCTCATGTTTCTCCAAAATTTTCATCATTAGAGTAAGTATTTCTTATCACATCAAATCCTTTTAGTTGGCACACATAGTATTAAGAAGTGCCAATCGTCGACTGAGTGCATATGCAACCTTATTACATATTCTATTCTTATGCTTCAAGACAAAAAGTATACTATTGTAAAAATGTCACTCATTTTGCATGTCGTCTATTAAGATTTGCTTGAGAATTTATATATTTAAGAGCTTCATGATTAGAATTTAAGATAAATTCTCTTTGGATTAAATGGTCTCTAATGTCGTAGTGCTTGAATAGTTATTTCTTGTATTATTAAACTTTTCACTAAAGAATGCAAGTGGATGTTCTTCTTGGCTAAGTACTCCACCAACAGCCACATGAGAGGCATCACAATCAACTTCAAATATTTTAGAAAAATGTGGTAATACAAGAACAAGAGCAGTAGATAATTTCACTTTTAGCAGTTCAAAACTGTCGTTTGCCATAGGTGTGCATTGAAACACTCGTTTCTTTATGCAATCAGTTAGAGGAGCTACAATAGTGCTGAAATTCCAAATAAATCGACGTTAAACAGATGCCAACCCATGAAAACTCTAAACATCTTAGGGATGTGGGTGTTGGCCAAGTCTGGATAGCTTTAGTCTTCTCAGAATCCACTTGGATACCTACAGGGTTAAAATGAAAGCCTAGAAAAGCTAGGCTAAAGGTCATGAAGGAGCACTTCTTAAGATTTACTTATAACTTTTCTACCTTCAAGTTCGATAGGATAGTTCTTAAATGTTCAATATGATCAAGTTTGTTGCTGCTATAAATAAGAATATCATCAAAGTAAACAACAACAAACTTCCCAATATAAGGACATAGAATTTGATTCATTACCCACATGAAGGTGCTCTAAATATTTGAAAGTCCAAATGGCATAACTAGCCAATCATATAAACCTTCTTGAGTCTTGAAAGCGGTTTTACATTCGTCTCATAGTCTAATATGGATTTGGTGATAACTGCTTTGCAGATCAATTTTAGAGAAAATTTGAGCACCAGTAAACATATCCTTCACACATGGAATAGGAAATCTATACTTGATGGTAATCCGATTAATCTCTTGATTGTCAATGCACATCTGCCAAGTTTCATCCTTCTTTAGATTCAATAGAGTTGGAATGGTGCACATGCTTAAACTTTCCCTAATATAATCCTTGTGCAGTCGATCTAGTACTTGTCTCTTCAACTCTTCATGTTCTTTTGGACTCATCTAATAGTGAGATTTGTTTGGCAAGATTGCTTCTGGAATTAGATCAATTTGATGTTGAATGTCTCGAAGAGGAGGTAGGCAATTAGGAAGTTCTTTAGAGCATATGTCTTTGACTTCCTCCAAAATAGCTTCTACTTCACGAGGAATTTCTATAGGCTGCATGCATTCTTTAGCAACTAACATAAATACAACTCCACTTTCTTCGCCTTCTTTTGTAAACTCTTCTTTGCATGGAAAAAATATAATTCTAACTCCATTAAATTTAAAAGTATAGGTGTTCTTTCTACTATCATGAATAACACACTTATCATATTGCTATGGTCTCCCCAAGAGTATATGGCTAACATCCATTGGTACTACATCACACCACACATCATCTTTATAATTTTTACCCGTCGAAAAAGAAACTAGGCATCAATTAGTAACTCGTACCTCATTGCCTTTCTTGAATCATATAATCCGATATGATTTATGATATGGTTCTGTCTTGAGCTTGAGCTTGTCTATCATATCTTGAGACACAATTGAACAAACTACCATTATTAATAACAATTGAACAAACTTTACCTTGAGACTTGTAGTGTCTTAAAAATTTTATTTTGTAACCATTCTTCATAAGAATCATCTTTTAGAGTAGCAAGCGCTTTATGGATTGCCAAGCATTCGCTTCTTCAAAAGCCTCCTCGGGGGTATTCACCATATATTGGTTTTCCAATATCTTCAAGTTGTTCATTGGCATCTTTTTCTTCAGCAAAGTTGACTTGTGCATCAGCTTATCTATTTGGGTAATCGTTTATATAGTGTCATACTTGTTTACATTTAAAGCAAGTAGGAAGGTGACTGGTGCAACAAGATTGTCCTACACGATTGGTAGGAGTTAGTTTGGATTCATTTTTCATGATTCCGCTGGCTTGTGATCCACTAGCATTTTAATGACCAGAGTCAGCTTTAGAAGAGAAATGTAAAGGAACATTAGAATACTTCTTTCCTCCACTTCTAGCAAGTTTTGCTTTAGCTTTTAACAATAATTGATAAGCATCATATAACCTCCATAGTCGTTGCATCTTCACTTCATCTTGAATCATAACTCGTAGGCCGTCAACATATCTTGCAATAAGTTATTCTTTCGTCACTTGAGTGTTATTTTAGACCATCAACTTATAGAATTCTTTAGTGTAGTCGATGATGGTTTTGTTATCCTGTTGAAGATTATTAAATTGTGAAAAGAGAGTTTGAATATAATCAAATAGAAGAAAATTCTCATGGAGTCGAGATTTCATCTTCTCCCAAGATGAAATCTTCATCTTCCCTTTCCGAAAATGCATCTCTTGGACTTGTCCCACTAGATTGAAGCATAATTTCGAAGCCTTGTAGTAATTAATTTTACTTTTCGGTCTTCGGGTTATCTCCTTGTACTCAAAGAGTTTCTCAACGACACTAAGTCAATCAAGAAACTCTTCAGGTTGAAGTCGACCATGGAACTCCAACAAGTCACTCTTGATGTTGCCATTTGCATGAAAATACCTCTCCATGGATGAGTCTCCTACAATTTCTTTGGATGCAAGGGAATTTATGTCTTTAAATCCATCACTTGCATAGCCATAGCTTGAGCCTCTAGAGCCATGGGTTTCTTGACATTCGAGGTTCATGGTAAGCTCTTCAATTTGTCTCCTTAGTGCTTCAATTTTTTCATCCCTTTCATCTCTATCTGGCTGCATTATTCTTTCACCGCGTTGCCCTTTGCCCCTTCTAGTTGCCATAATAAGAAAGTACTCCAAGAGCGTAGCAAGGCTCTGATACCAAATGATGTGACACAAAAAAGGAAGAGAGGAGAGGGTGAGAAAAGAAGTGAGATATGGGAGGACAAAGAGAACTCTCTCTATTTCAAGAGATACTAGGAGCTAATAGCTCGAAATACAAAAGTTTGATAAGGTTTTAGAAAAAAAAACTAGGATGCCCTACCAATCTTCCTTCCTTTGCTTTTTATCGATCCCTTGTGCATTGGATCCTTCAACCACCTAATTAAATGAGTCACAATTTACTAAAAGTCGAGCACAAATTACAATACATATTAAATTCATTGTACTTTGGTGGTTTTGAATTTTCATAATTGTCTCAAGATATGAACCATTTTCTTGAAATTTGATGGGATTTAGCTTGAAATTTATTGTCTTGGAACTTGGGAGTATTTAATGCTCATCATGCACTTCATCAAACATGATGCAGGATCTTGCTCTGGTGTTGGTATTTGCAATTGGTTATGCAGGCATTGTTTTTGAGGAATCACTAGCATTCAACAAAAGTGGAGTTGGGTTACTAATGGCTGTCTGCTTATGGGTCATTCGAAGCATTGGGGTGAGACTCATTAATGTTCCATGTTATGATTATGTTCTAGTTACCTTGTGAAATCAGATTAGCATGTATGATTTGTGTTGCATTCTACTCCAAGCACTATCTTCCTTTTGTTACCCTTAATCGCATTTGCTGATCAGAGTGTGAAGTTAGTGATATATACTGTAGTCCAGACACTGGATGGCAGATCTTCCCTAGCATATCCAAAAGTTGCATAACACTTTTGGGCTTTTATGTTGTATGGTGTTCATGAGGAGCTTGCTTGCATTTTATTGCCCTTGTAATATGCTTGTTCTGTTTACAAGACACTCGATAGCTATCTTTCTGAAAATAGTGTCATACTGGAGCTTGAGCAGAAGTGAAAGCTTTTGCCATACTGTAAAATAATTGAAAGTCACATATGTTTCTTTTTGTTGGAGCCATACAATCTGGATCAACCTAAACAACCTGGTTCCTATCCATCAATTGGAATCAGTTAAGATCATTACATTATGGTTCTCTTATGGATATCACAGCTCGTGTTAAACATGACCGTGATATTTTTTTAGAACTAATTTGATTTTATGAATTTTTTATCTTGTCTTTTAGGATGGAATATGTATCACTGCTATATAGGATATCAAGCAATATTAGTTATCTGGTTTGTGGCAGCACATATAAAGCACTTCTGAAGCTAAATTTAATGCAACATGTATTCAAAATTAACATTTTAGTATGTTTCGGCTAACAAGCATATAAGATGGGCTACTTTGGTGTATGTATCACTATTGAATAACAAATCAATTCTTTTTATTTTTTTTCCTGTTGTTTTATTATATGGATTTGTATCCACATCTACATAATAGGTTGGATACACATCCACGTGTACGATTTCAACCAAGGATTTTAATTTCGAATGATACCGCCCACACCGGGTGGTACATACTAGTAGCCCACAGGTCAGTAATGGTCGTTTTCGACCATCGTCGCCTGCTATCGGGCGATATCAGCTTGGTTACAGCGAGGGAAGAAGAAGCGTCGAGAGAGAAGAGGGAGAAGACACTCGAAGAAGAGGGAGAATCGGGAGAACCTTGACTCTTCCCGATCCGACATTGCCCTCCCTCGAAGATCTCGATCTAGGGGGTAACGGAGAGGTGACGACTCGACTTCTTCTTCGTCGCGTTCTTCGCCGAAGGTCGGAGACGCCTGCGGCCATTACCGCGTTCTTCGGAGACGTTTGCCGCCTTCGATGTCTTCGTCGAACGCTACATATGAGGAGAAGAAAAGGAAGCGACGTCGCCGATGCTAGTCATAGGTGCCCTACAAGTCAATCACGTAAGTTATGACATGTGTGACATAATACACATTCTTTTTGCTTATTACATTTTGACATTTTATCACTTTATATTGCTTGTTGCATATATGCATATCAGTGATTGCAAAAGGCGCTCGGGCGCTCGCTTAGGCGCTCGGGCGAGGCGAGGCGAGGCCCGAGCGCCTCGCTAATGTCCCAGGCGGCGCGCTTCAAACAGGCGCCGCCTGGGCGCTCGCCCGAGCCCATGCGTTGGGCGCTTCGGGCGAGCGCCTGGGTAAACCAAGCCGACCGAACCAGAATTTTAGGTCTGGTTTGGTCCTGGTTCGGTCCTGGTTCGGTTGTTAGTTGGTTCAATCGAACCAACTAAACCGATATAACCCCAACCCTAACCCTAACCCTAACCCAACACTAACCTGCTGCCGCTGTCGCTCTCGATCTCGATCTCGATCCCGATCCCGATCGCGATCTCGTCGCTCGCTGCCGCTGCCGCTGCTCGCCGCTGTCGCTGCTCGCGCCTCCCGCGAGCCCTCCCGCGAGCCTTCCCGCTGCTCGCGCCTCCCGTGAGCCCTCTCGCTGCTCGCGCCTCCTGTGAGCCCTCCCGCTGCTTGCGCCTCCCGCGAGCCCTCTTGCCTCTTGCGAGCCCTCCCGCGAGCCTTCCCGCTGCTCGCGCCTCCCTCGAGTCCTCCCGCTCCCTTTCCCTTTCCCGCTGCTGCTGCCGCCGCTTGCCGCTCGCTGCTGCTGCCGCTGTCGCTGCTCGCCGTGTCGCTGCTCGCCGTGTCGCTGCTCGCCGCTGTCGCTGCTCGCCGCTCGCCGCTGTCGCCGCTTGCCGCTGCCGCCGCTCGCCGCTGCCGCCGCTCGCCGCTGCCGCCGCTCGCCGCTGTCGCCGCTCGCCGCTGCCGCTGCTGCCGTCGCCGCTGCTTCCTCGTTTCTCCATCAGGCTCATTATACTCTTAAGATTAAGTTTATTTGAATTTTGAAATGATTAATTTTCTGTTAATAAATTAATAATATATTATTTTGATTTTAATGTTATTAATTTTTATTTATTTGAAAATTATTGTTAGGTTTCAACGTAAATGGCAAGTGCAGAAAGCAACTCAATAGAGTCTCTAATGGTATCAAAAAAAGATCCTGCATGGAAGTATAATTATTTGAAGGATCCGAAAGATCCTAATGCAGTGACTTGTATATTCTGCGATAAGACTACCAGAGGTGGTATTTTTCGTGCAAAACAACATCTAGTAGGAAATTTCAAGAATGCAGTAGCTTGCAAAAAATGTCCACCTGAGGTAAAAGAAGAGTTGCTGAATTATATGAATGAAAAGAAGACACAAAAGAATGAATCTTATGGGAATTTACCAGAAGACAATATTGAACATATCAGAGATGAAGAAGAAGATTATTCTACGAGTATTAACCCAAGTGAAAAAAGAGTATACGACAAAAAGGGAAAAGAAGTTATGAGTACTAAGAAAGGTAGAAAAGGACCGATGGATCTATATATGCTTCAAGGATCCCAGAAACAACAAGGGCAAGCAGGAGGCTCAAAATTGAGACAAACAAATATAAGTGATGCTTGTGATAAAGAAATAAGAGGAAGAATAATTCAGCACATTGCTCGCTTCTTCTATCAGGCTGGTCTTCCCCTTAGTACAACTCGTTTAGACAGTTTTAAGGATATGATTGAAGCTATTGGAAGATATGGTACAGGATTAAAACCTCCAAGTTATTATGAGATGCGAGTTCCATTGCTGCAAAAAGAGTTGAATTATACAAATGACTTACTAAAGGGTCATAAAGAATCATGGGCAATACATGGTTGCTCTATTATGTCAGATGTTTGGATTGACAGGAGGCGCAGGAGTATAATTAATTTTATGGTTAATTGTTCTTTAGGGACTATGTTTGTGAAGTCAATAGATGCTTCATCTTTTGTAAAATCTGGAGACAAGATATATGATTTACTTGATAACTTCGTGGAAGAAATTGGAGAACAAAATATCGTTCAAATCATAACCGACAATGGAAGCAACTATGTTTTAGTTGGTAATATTCATCTTTTGATTTTGTTAATAATTTTATCTTCAATTAAGTGTGTTAAACTCTTAAGTCTTATCATTTTTGTTATCCTTTGTCTCAGGTAAATTGCTTGAATAAAAAAGACAACACTTGTATTGGACTCCATGTGCAGCACATTGTGTTGATTTAATGTTGGAAGATATTGGAAAGATCTTAGAAATCAAGAAAACCTTAGAAAGGGCAATTTTTGTTGTTGGATTTCTTTATAATCACATTAGGGCTTTGAATATGATGAGAGAATTTACAGGGAATAAAGAATTAGTGAGACATGGTGTTACCCGATTTGCTACTTCATTCTTGACATTACAGAGCGTGCATCGTCAAAAATATACTCTGAGAAATATGTTTACCTCTGAGAAATGGGTGACAAGCAAATGGGCAAAAGAAGCAAAAGACAAGAGGGCTGCTGATATCATCTTAATGCCATCCTTTTGGAATCATGTAGTTTATATATTAAAGGTAATGGGCCTTCTTGTTCGAGTCCTTCGGTTGGTGGATAATGAAAATAAGCCTGCAATGAGATATATTTATGAGACTATGGATAGAGCAAAGGAGACGATTAAAAGATCTTTTAATGAAAATGAAGAAAAATATGAGAAAATTTTTACAATCATTGACGAAAGATGAAATTGTCAACTTCATCGTCCCTTACATGCAGCAGGATATTATTTGAACCCTGAATTCTTTTATAAGATTAAATCTGTTGGATTTGATGCAGAAGTTTTGGGTGGGTTAATTTGATATAAAAATGCTGAAGGTCTTTTTGGAATTTCAATTGTCGTTCGATCCAGGACAACTACCTCTCCAGGTATTAATAATTTGATATAATTAATTTCATATATATTATGTTACTATGTTATTGTTAATAATAACATAAATTTTACAACTGAATGGTGGAGTCTATTTGGAAATTCCACCCCGAATTTACAGAAATTTGTTGTCAAAGTACTTAGTTTGACATGTAGTGCTTCGGGTTGTGAGCGAAACTGGAGTATCTTTGAGCATGTAAGTATTACTAAATATGTTATTTTAATTAATTTATTTATTTAGATATATGTATTAATATATTTTTAAATATATGACATAACAGATTCACTCGAAGAGAAGAAATCGGTTAGAACATCAACGATTGCACGATCTTGTTTACATAAAGTATAATAAAGCTTTGAAGACTCGTCATGATTTGAAAAATAGATTTGATTCAATCTCATTGCAAGATATTGATGATTCAAATGAGTGGTTAGTAGGAGAAATGGGTGCTAACTTGCAAGATGCTGAAGACGAGCTTGTATTTGAAGATGATAGATTGACGTGAGGAGATGTGGCAAGAGCTTCAGGTGCTGGAGAATTACAAACATATACAAGGCAGATGTCAAAGAGAAAAATGAGTGCAAAAGCATCAAGCTCGGCTCCTGCTATTGTTTAAGACATAGAGAATGAAACATATCTTAATGAAGAGGAAGGAATCGAAGAACAAGAGGAAGAAGACGAATTCAATGAAGATGATTTGTGTGAAAATGATGATAATATTAATTATGATGAATGACTTTGATGTAAAATTTTAATGTTTTGAATTTTGAAACTTTTTGTTAATGTGACATTGTGTTTTTGTATCTTAGATTTTCTTAATTTAATAGCATATTTTTATTTAAAATTTTAAATAATTATATTTATTAATTATATTATATATTTTTATATTTTAGCGTCTCGCTTCGCTCGGGCGAGCGCCTAGCGCCTCGGGCGTTTTTGGACCTTGGCGCCTAGCGCTTTTTAAATCACTGATGCATATATATATTGTGATGTCCGTGGATCTGTGCAATAGGAATCGGATCGTGATGAGATCATGATAATGAGACCGATTCAGCTTTAAACACAAACCCTAAATAATCCTGATCATAGGTTACTCAAGAGGGACATTGAGATAATTGGACAGATTGGTATGCTGTATGCCTGTCCATATGATGGAGACAACCGATCTTATAGCTGCTCGTGTGGAGACACTAGGGCTACAGTGTAGGTGCTCATTGAAGAATGAGTTCATCGATTGATCCGCTCACGGAATGCTAAATGGTTAATGATACCTCATTGTCAGACAACGATTTCGTTGTCCCAGTGGTGTACCTGGTCTTTAGAGTTGAGACACTAAGGATGGCCTGAATGTTCTAGATCTAGCACAGCAGGTCATCGGGAGTGGCAACCAACCTTACGAGGACTATTGAGTGTCGATAGAGGATTATATACTCTCGGTGTTATGAGAGGAATATCCCATTTGTTCTTGCTCAGATAAATCCCTGGCCAGGGTCATTCGGATTGAGAGAGAAAGAGTTCTCTGGGAGAATTCGATTAGAGCGGGACTCAACTAGAAACCGTAAGGGTCTGATAGTACTATGCTCGGTATACGATCTTTGGGATATTAGATGGATGAGGGACTATAAATACACGGTAACTAAGGACAGACATGTCTAATGGATTGGATTCTCCTATATCATCTGGGGCTATGGCGTAGTGGCCTAGTACGTCTGCAGTCGATGAGTCGAGTGAATTATTATGAAAATAATAATTCACTAAGCCATAAGGAGTTCTGACAGGTAAGACTCATGACCAGCTCGATATTAGGCCTATAGGGTCACACACATATGATATGTATTGCGACGAGTAGAGGTTCGGATATGAGATACCTATCGGAGCTCCTATCTTATTGGATATACAATAAGCCCCTGAATTATTAGATCCTATGGATGTGATCTAATAAGAGCCAATGAGAGATTATTGGATAGAGATCCACTAATCTAAGAGGCTTGTGTAGTTGGATGAAGATCCAATACCCAATAGGGCAGGATCCATTAGGGTTAAGTTGACAGGGGGCCTCTATAAATAGGAGGGAACCAAACACCCATAGGCCAGATGCTTCTTGGTCGTCCCCTCCTATTCTCCTCTCCCCTTCTCCTCCTTAGATAGCAGGTATGAAGTTTTTGGGCAACGATTTGAGGAGCGTCGTTGTAGCCCTGCTGTGTGGATCACCGCTAGAGAGGATGATACTTGATCTCCTTCATCATCTTTTATAGATCTGTAGGGATTCAGGGATATATGATCTTCCTAGGTAACATAATTATCTTATGCGTGGTTTTAAGTTTCGCGGGTTTTTGCGCACCAATCTTCGCACGATGATGAACACATTTTTATGAAATTTAGGGTTTTTGTTTTTTGTTCTTCCGCTGCGCATGTGATGTCGTCCCTAGATTTCCCTACAGTAGTGTCAGAGTCATGTTCTTCTTACGAAAGATTGGTTTTGAACTACGTGTGTTGTGTTTTAGAAAGACTTTTGACGTCAAAGCTAATTGCTGCCCTCATAGGTTGACCAATGGTTGCTTGCAGCCTTGGTCGAGGCTTGGCCACCTACGACTGGGAGCCTACAAACCACAGGCAGGCAGCTGCACGGGCGGCGCCTGCAGGCAACCTGCCCACAAGGATGGGCGGCACCCGTAGTGACGGCGACTACGGGAAAAGGTGCCCGCGAGGGCAACAGTGCTGCTTGCGGGTGCTGCACTCACGGGCAGAGGCGCCCATAGGTGCGGCAACGCCGCCTACGGGTGTTGCAGAACCGCTCGCAGGCACACTGCTCGCGGGCGAGCCTCCCGTGGGCAACGGCGGCGTCACCCCCCAACAACGGCGCGCTCGGCCACAGTGGCTGCAGCCAACAGGGTGGTTGCGGTCGCAACGCAGCAAGGATGAAGTTAGGGCATTTTGGGGTAAAACAATAATTTTACCCCTCGAAATTTAAGAAATTTTATCCAAATTATCAAAATACCCTTCACAATTGAGAAAATTCTCTACATGTCCCTAATTTCAGAAAAAATATTAGTTAATTAAAAGGTTTAATTAGCTATTATTATTATCTAGTAGTCCTACATAATGATATTTACATATGATGTATGATGTGGACGGATGATCATAGACTGTGTGGTGTGTGTACATGTGATTATTATTATTATTGGGGCTTGCGAGCCTCCAATTTTATTCTTGTTTATTGTTGGGCCTACGTGCCTATGATTAAGTTATAATCACACGAGGAGGCGCAGCGGGAGAATGAAAGCGATAGCGAGACCTACGAGGCCGAGACGGACGATCGCGACGCATGGAGATGCGTCGAGATGTCGACGGAACCGACGAGGACGGAATGGATGATCATAGGGCATGGAGATGCACCGCTACATATAGATTTTGATGTGAGTGATTAGGTCCACTGGCTCGGGCCTGATCACATTAGGCTGGGGTCTATGATCATCTGGTGTGATTGCTCATGTGATGTGTGATTGTTTATACACCTACTAGATATGTATATATATTTGCATACGAAGTAGATATATATTAAATATGTATGTGTGTGACATGCCATATTAGGAGACCAAATCAAAATCCTTTCTCGATAATATTAATATTAAGTCGGTAAACGTGAGACAATTTGATTGACCCACGTGGCCTTCCATCATTATAGGTAGGGACCGATTCTCGATGTAGGTTGAGTTGGTCGAGTCCCTCAAGGCTCACATATATCGCGATTCGCTATCTTGCCTACAATATAGAGATGTCATTGGTGACCTGAGGATAAGATATGCTTGGTTGAGCCCCTCGAGGCTATATCATCGAATCATACTCATCTTGTAACGATAATGTTGACTTAACCGAACATCATGGTTGGTCGAGTCCTTCGAGATCATGGTGGTTCGAAGGTCGAACAGGACAGGAATCACAAGGAGTTGTAATCGGCAAGAGTTGCCTACCTTTACGGGCTTAGCATGATTGGTCGAGTCCCTTGAGATTACTTTAAAACGCCGATTGGATCCTGATCCCCACTAGAGATCCGTCGGGGGGTCTCCGATTCATATACCAGAGGGAGTTATGTGTTTCGCGAGAAAATAGTGAGAGCAGATTAAGATAAAAGTCCATATCTTGATTGTTTATTTTTTTACAAAATCTACATGTTATTTATTTCTGCTATATATTTATTTTCAGAAAATGTCGCTTTCAAGTCCCTTATGTCGCATACTTGATGTCAACCGCCTCATTGGTCCAAATTATACGGATTGACTCCGCATCTTGAGAATTATTCTCACGGTGGAGAAAA
This sequence comes from Musa acuminata AAA Group, assembly GCF_036884655.1. Lineage (NCBI taxonomy): Eukaryota > Viridiplantae > Streptophyta > Magnoliopsida > Zingiberales > Musaceae > Musa > Musa acuminata. The sequence goes on along the minus strand of NC_088355.1, from coordinate 21,461,319 downwards.
TCGCCTACGTCCTTGATACAATGATGCTTACTCCCGAGGAATGAGCAAGCGAGGATGAGATCGCTCGCTACGTGAAGTACATAGATAACTCCACTCTTGTTCAGTGTTACATGTTGAGCTCCATGACTCCTGAGTTACAGAGACAACATGAAAAGATGGATGTTAGATCTATTCTCATACAAGTCCGCAAACTGCTTAAGGAATAAGGAAGGACTCAGTGATATAAGATATCTAAGAGCCTCTTCCACACTAGGATGACTGAGGGGACATCAGTACAGAACCATGTCCTAAAGATGATTGAGTGGGTAGACAAATTCACAGGTTTAGGAATGGAATAGTCCTAGAGGATAACCTGTGTGTGAATCTTGTGCTTCAGTCGCTACCAGATTTTTTTTCACAGTTCATAATGAATTTTAATATGAACAAGCTTGAGGTGACTCTCCTTGAGCTCCTCAATATGTTGAGGGAGGCAGAGAGCACTAACAAGAAAGAGAAGTTGGTTCTCTATACTAGTGAGACCAGAAAGATAAGGAAGGCACTATCAAGCTTGGATACATGCTATTTTGTTCCTTCTATTATCAGAAACATTATTTCCATTTCATGTTTGACATTAGTAGATATAAATTAGTTTTTTAGAACAATGGTTGTTCAATATTATTAGATGATGAGATCATCATGAGAGGAACATTGCATAATGATTTGTTTATGCTAGACACTGCTCCACATATTATGAATGTAAATGTGTCCAAAAGGAAATGAGATGAGGTGAACAGTGCATACTTGTGATATTGTAGACTAGGTCATATCCATGAAGAAATGATTCAAAAGTTACTAAAGGATGAATATCTAGATCCATTCGACCATGAGTCATATGTAACTTGCGAGTCTTGCCTTTGTGGAAAACTGACTAACTCTCCTTTTTGTGGAATTGGAGAGAGAGCCATTGAGCTGTTGGAATTCATACATAGTGATATATGTGGACCCATATGTCAACTCATGCCATAGGTAGTTATTCCTATTTTATTACTTTTATTGACGATTTCTCAAGGTATGGACATGTGTACTTGATGAAGTACAAGTCCGAGGCATTTGAGAAATTCAGAGAGTATAAAAATGAAGTAGAAAGCCAGACTGGAAAGAGTATCAAGACTCTTTAATTAGATCGAGGAGGTGAGTACTTGAGTGTAGAGTTCATCCAGTTCCTCAAGGATCATGAAATTCTATCCCAATATATACCTCCTTATACACCTCAGCTCAATATTGTATCTGAAAGGAGGAATCATACATTATTAGACATGGTGTGGTCCATGATGAGCTTCGCCAACCTACCCATCTCATTTTGGGGATATGCCCTAGAGACCGCAGCTTACCTTTTGAACAGAGTTCCAACTAAGTCGGTAGTATCTACACCATATGAGACATAGAAAAGGAAGAAGCCCGATCTTGATCTTAAGGTTGTTAAGATTTGGGGCTGTCCTGCCCTGCCCACGTTAAAAGACACAACCCCGATAAGTTGGAATCCAAGACGGAGTGGTGCAAGTTCGTGGGATACCCTAAGAAAACTTGTGGGTATTATTTCTATCACGTCGAGGACCAAAAGGTCCTTATAGCCAAGAGAGTAGTGTTCCTTGAGAAGGAACACATTCTTGGCGGAGACAGTGGGAGCGTGATAGAGTTGAGCGAGGTTGGAGAACCTAGCTCAAGCACCACTCCACAGCCCGAGTTTGTTCAGGTACCTAGCACATAAGTTCTGACTTTACGTAGGTTCGACAGAGTATCCCATCCTCCTGAGAGATATGTGTGACATATTATAGGAGAGGATGTTGAGGATATTGATCCTCAGACCTACGAGGAGGTTGTTACGAGTATAGACTCCGAGAAGTGGCAAGAAGCCATGAATTCTAAGATGGATTCCATATACTCCAACAAGGTTTGAAACATAGTTGAAGCACCCGAGGGTATTGTACCCATTGATTGCAAGTGGATCTTCAAGAAGAAGATCGGAGTAGATGGAAAGGTAGAGGACCTATAAAACAAGACTAATGACTAAGGGGTATCGTCAAAGGTTAGGTGTTGACTATGACGAAACCTTCTCACCCGTAACCATGCTAAAATTCATTTGAATTCTGTTGGCTATTGCAGCACACTATGATTATGAGATCTGATAGATGGATGTGAAAACAACGTTCCTCAACGACAACCTCGAGGAAGAGGTGTATATGATACATCCTAAGGGATTCGTGTCCAAGGACTGCCCAGATAAGGTGTGTAGGTTGCTTAGGTCCATTTATGGACTACAGCAAGCTTCCCGAAGTTGGAACATAAGATTTGATGAGACAATCAGATCTTATGACTTCGTTAAGAACGATGATGAGCTTTGTATGTATAGGGAGGTAAGTGAGAGCGCTATCACCTTCTTGGTGTTTTATGTGGATGACATCCTGATTATTGAGAATGATGTAGGAATGCTATCCACGATAAAGACTTGGTTATCTAGACACTTCTCCATTAAGGACTTAGGGGAAGCATCCTATATCTTGGGGATTCAGATCTATAGAGATAGATCCAAGAGGATGCTTGGCTTGTCCCAATCTAAGTACATATACACCATTATCAAAAGGTTTGGCATGGAAAATTCCAAGAGAGGACTCATACCGATGAGACATGGGATATCGCATTCTAGGAGCATGTCCTCAAAGACTCCTAAAGAAATGACGAACATGGATAGGATACCCTATGCCTCAACGATAGGGTCTATCATGTATGCCATACTATGTACCAGGCCTGATATAGCGTATGCTCTGAGTGTCAAGAGTAGGTATTAGGCGAATCTAGGCTTGGAGCACTGGAAAGTAGTAAAGTGTATCCTTAAGTACTTGAAGGACTAAGGATCTTTTACTGGTATATGGAGGTAGTAGCTTAGGGTTGAAGGCTACACAGACTCGAGTTTCCAGTCCGATGTCGATGATAGCAAGACTAATTCGGGATATGTGTTCACCCTGAATGGAGGAGCGGTATGCTGGAAGAGTTTCAAGCAAGATACTATTGCTGACTCGTTCACAGAGGCGGAGTAAATTGCTGCAGTAGAGGCAGTAAAAGAGGTAGTCTAGATGAAAAAGTTTATCGCAGATTTGGGAGTCGTGTCGGGCAGTGAGGAGCCAATTCCCTTATATTGCGACAATAACCAAGCAATTGCTCAAGCAAAGAAACCCGGGTCTCATTAGAAGTGTTCTGAGGAGGTTCCAACTTGTCAGAGAGATCGTGGCCCAAGGAGATGTGGCAGTGAAAAGATGTTAGGACTCTATCTAGGAGAGTCCTAATTGAGAGGGACATTCATGTAAAACCTACCTAAGCCGACCCCTATTAAAGAGGTGAAGAGGCCGGCTAGAGTTAGGAGGTTGTTTCTTAGAGAAGAATTATGAGTTGTAAAGGAATAGGAGTCTTGAGGAGGAGTCTTATTAGGAGTTGGTTAGAAGTAGGAGTCTTGAGTAGGAGTATCATGACCCGAGCCTGATGGGCTAACTGGCCTATCAACTTCGTTTGGTCTAAACCACTGACCAAAATGCTTAAGCTGAAGTTGATAGTAGTACACTCATCAGACCCTTATAAGTCATTCTTAATCCTGCCCACTTTCGATGTGAGACTAATCAGAGGTGTTACAATCACCCCTACTCAAAGGCTTGACGTCCTCGTCAAGCCCCAACATAACCCAGATCAGACCCTAGCATAGTGCATGTGAGGCGTAGCCCAGTGGTGGCTCCACGCCGTGACGAGTCCTCTGACTCCGTCTACGGGTAGCCCTTTCCTACTCGAGCCCACTCACCATGCCCAAATGCTAGGTCGGCTCTGATACCAAATATCATGACCCGAGCCTGATGGGCTAACTGGCCTATCAACTTCGTTTGGTCTAAACCACTGACCAAAATGCTTAAGCTGAAGTTGATAGTAGTACACTCATCAGACCCTTATAAGTCATTCTTAATCCTGCCCACTTTCGATGTGAGACTAATCAGAGGTGTTACAAGGAGTCCTATTAGGAGTTAGGGTTTAGAAGCCCTATAAATAGCTATGTATTCCTCTTTTCATAAGCAATAGATGAATCTTTTCTGCAGCCTTTGAGCAGCAACTTGGAGGGAGGAACCCCTATAGAGTTTCAAGGAGGCCGATCCCCTCAAGAGATCAACCCCAAGTTTAGAATCTGCAAGGGTTTTAACACCTGGTATCAGAGCGGCGTTCTTGGCATCTCGCTGCCCTTCCACAGCCATCCATCAGCCTTCCATAGTCGCCCAAAACAATTCCCACAATTGCTTAAAAGATTGTCGCCAAATTCCGTCATCATCTCCACCACCGCAGATCATCCTTTGATCTCCTCATGAATTGCAACAAGTTCTGGTTTCCTACCTTATTGCTGCTGCAATTTAGTTATCCTTATTTGAAAAAAAAAAAAAAATTGTTCCTATATTGTTGCATAAACTTTTCGTCACAAAGTTTTCATTCTACGACGAAAGATACATTGCAGAATTCTAGCCGCATAGCACTGTCTGTTTGATCTTGCTACTATGTTTTTTCTATCCAAATTTCTACGAAATTTTTATGACATCTTTGACACTTCCTAATAGCAGATTTCCCTTTAGTTTTATCAAAAAATTCTCAATATAAACCATTGATCTTTTACGTCTAATTTGCTATACTTGAAAATCTGCATTGTAAAATTTCAGCCGCGTAGCACTGTTTGTTTGATCTTGATACAACGTTTTTTCTATCTAAATCTCTACGAAATTTTTATGATAGCTTTGACACTTCATAACAGTAGATTTCCCTTTAGTTTCGTCAAAAAATTCTCAATATAAACCACTGATCTTTTACGTCCAATCTGCTATACTTAAAAATCTGTGCTGCAGAAAATTTCAGTCGCATATTATTGTCTTAACCCATCTATTTGTAATCTTTTTTGAATGAAATTTCTTTTACACTTCATAGATCATCTTGGCTTCCATATAAGATTGATCTATTGAGGAATTCATCTCTAAAAACAATTTTATGTTGCTGCAAATTTTCGTCGTAAACCGCTGAAATTTTTCGACAAGAATTCTGCTATCGCAACTTGCACCAATTTCCCTGTTGTTATACTGCCGAAATTTTCTTGATTAAATTAGACATCCTTGTTGTCATATAAACTGTGATTTTGTTGTTAATTCCCTCCTCAATTCTCTTAAGTTTTTGCTGGAAATTTCATTGAGAAACCGTTGTTTCTTTGACGACAATTCTACTTTTACAAGATAGCACATACTTGTTGCAACTTCCACTGATTTCTATCAAACCTTTGCTGCCATCTACCACAATCCAAAACTTTCATCCACAGCTCTAAAACTCCATCAAACCACACCCTCAAACTGGACCCAAAACAGCCACAAAACGAGCCTAAACCGCAGCCTACATCCACAACCCTTTCGACCATCACTTCTCTCAACCTATACATGCCTTTAACCCAACAACAAAAGAGAGATTTTAACATCATAGATTTGGAGGCATATACTATGGCATCTAAGGAGGCAATCAATGCTAAATTCGAAGCCTTGGAGGCGCGAATGGAGGATAAGATTCGGACGCTCTTTACCGAACTCAGATTAGGCCGACCACTAAGCCCGAAGAAATCATATGAAGGAGAGAGCTTTACCCAATCACACCAAGCCCGAAGAGATGACTTCCAAGGGAGGGGAGGCTCTATGACTGACCCCAACTATCCATGCATGAGGGTAAACTTCCCTAGATGGGAAGAAGGAGACCCGATTGGTTGGATCTCGCGCACGGAGCGATATTTTCGATACCACAAAACCGCGGACGTATTTATGATGAAAATTGCAACTATACATCTTGAAGGGGATGCCATACAGTGGTTTGACTGGTTTGAACACACTTATGGAGTCCTTTTATGGCGACAATTCAAAGAAGGACTGTTGATCCACTTCAGACCAACCGATTACGAGAACATTGACGGACAACTAGCAAAGATCCGACAAACCTCCACCATTCAGGAGTACCAAACCAGGTTTGAAAGATTATCTAATCAGACTCATGTTGGTCTCAAAAACAGCTATTGGGGATCTTCATTGAGGGCTTGAAGCCGGAGATCCGAGGAGAAGTTAAAGTGCGACAACCGTACATGCTTATGGCAGCCATCTCTTTCGCACGACATCAAGAGGAGCAATTGAACCATGAAGCTCGGAGGACTAGGGTCACTCCTCAACCAGCAATACTGAAGCATTCAGCCCCCCCTACTATCGACCGAGTCCCTACACTAAAAAGGTTGACAAGAGAAGAGCTTCGGGAGCGATATGCGAAGTGGTTATTGTTAGAACCCTTGTAGATTCTAAACTTGGGGTTGATCTCTTTAGGAGATCGGCCTCCTTGGAACTCTATAGGGGTTTCTCCCTCCAAGTTGCTGCTCAAAGGCTGCAGAAAAGATTCATCTATTGCTTGAGAAAAGAGGAGGAATACATGGCTATTTATAGGGCTTCTAAACCCTAACTCCTAATAGGACTCCTACTTAAGACTCTTACTTCTAACCAACTCCTAATAGGACTCCTACTCAATACTCCTATTCCCTTACAACTCCTAATTCTTCTCTAAGAAAAAACCTCCTACATGAATGTCCCTCTCAATTAGGACTCTCCTAGCTAGAGTCTTAACAGAATGTCCCTCTCAATTAGGACTCTCCTAGCTAGAGTCCTAACAAACCCGCCCTCTTCAAATCAGCCTTGTCCTCGAGGCTGACGATTCATGAATTTTGGGAATTTGATCTTCAAGTCATCATAGTTCTCCAAAGTGACATCTTCTGTTAGTAGGTTTGCCCACTGTATTAGCAATTCAGTAGTGGATCGTCGTCGTCGAGTCATAATCCGTCGATCAATAATGGCACTTGGCTGAGTCTGAAGTCCTCCTTGGGTAGTCATATTTGGTGGGTGGCTTTGGGCTATCTCCAAGCATCTATTTACAACTTCTGTCTGGCTGTCGGTTTGTGAGTGATATGCCATACTCCTTTTCAATTTAGTACTCTTATAGTGTAATTCTTTTGAGTCCCAATTGTAATGAGCTACGGAGCTTGGTGCTTCCTCCAATTTTTTTATAATCTTACTAGTCTCTGAATCTCCCTGCCATTCCATCTTAATATCCTCAAGGAAGTCACTGGTCGGAAGTGAAATGGCCAAAACTTCAGCTTGCTTGGGTAGCTGCGAAAGCGCATCTGCAAGAACATTCTCTTTCCCCTTTTTGTAAGTTATTTCATAATCAAATCCAAGAAGTTTTGTTACCCAGTTTTGCTGCTCAGGGGATGATATCTTTCGCTCCAAAAAGTACTTGAGGCTTTTATGGTCGGTTTTAATTTGAAATCGTCGACCAATCAAGTAGGGTCTCCACCTCGTTGCTGCGCGCACAATGGCGAGCATCTCCTTATCATATGTTGACTTATTTTGATGGGAGGGAGATAATGCCTTGCTAGTGTATGTGAGTGGTCGACCATCTTGCATGAGAATTGCTCCAATTCTGACTCCAGATGCGTCAGCCTCAATAATGAAGGGTCGGTTGAAATCTGGTAGTGTTAGCACCGGCGTCGTCGTCATGGCTGCCTTAAGTTTGTCGAAGGCAACGGAGGCTCTGTCCGACCATTGGAAGACATCTTTTTTCAGAAAGGAAGTAAGTGGTGCACTGATCTTTCCATAGTTTTTCACGAACTTGCAGTAGTAGCCTGTTAAACCCAGAAAGCCATGTAGCAATTTTATGTTCCTCGGGGTCAGCCAATTTTGCATTGCTCCAATTTTGAAGGGGTCTACTGCCACACCTTCCTCTGATATGATATGCCCAAGATATTCCACATTCTTTTGAAGAAAGCAAAAATTCATAGTGGTTATTGTGTGTTCAAAAGGTGGTTTTCGATATGTCTTCTTCGCATACTCGTATTTGATGATACCCGGATCGAAGGTCCAGCTTTGTGAAGATTTGTGCTCCCTTTCATCTTGCAACTCATCTACTACTGGAATAGGGTATTTATCCTTCATGGTTATGCCATTGAGAGTTCGGTAATCAACACATAATCGCCATATTCCATCCTTCTTTCGTATGAGGAGCACCGGTGAAGAGTAGGGGCTACAACATGGCCGAATAACTCCTGTTTTGAGCATCTCTTTTACAATCCTTTCTATTTCATCCTTCTGGAGATGTGGATACTGATATGGCGGAGCATTTGCTGGAGATTGGCTTGGAAGAATCGTTATACAATGATCATACCGACGGGTAAGAGGTAGGTTGCGTAGTTCGTCAAATATATCTGAAAATTCAGCAAGCAAAGGAAGTAGATTTGGATCTTCCAATTTTGTTGGCTCTCCCTTAGTTTGCTGCTCAAGTTGTACCAAAAAGCCACTGCATGCTTTATGCAAAACCTTCTTCATTTGTTGTGTGCAAATCATCGTTACGTCGCCCCCACGTTTCCCGTGCAGTATCACCTGTTTCTCCTTACTGTAAAATTTCATAATTAGTTTCATAAAATTCCAAGAAAAATCACCTAATGTTGTCAACCATTTAATTCTGAGCATGTCCTCATCATCATCAAGAGGGAGAAGGAAGAAATCTGCAATTATCTCTTTGTCCTGCAGCAATAGTTTCTCCTGCGGGCGCCTATGATCATACTTCAAAATCCGTCTGTCGGTGACCTTAACATCAAACCTGCAACGATTCTCGATAGGTAATGCCATTTGGATAGCAACCTTACTGTTTAGGATATTATTAGTGCTGCCCATGTCGATGAAAACAGTGATCAGTTGTTGTTTGAGAAGGCCTCCAACTTTCATCATTTGCGGGTTTGAGTAGCCGGCTAGTGCATGTACCGTAACTTCGGTCGGTTGTGGCTCTTCTTCTGCATCTTCTTCTTTATGTTCAATGCTCTCTTCTAGATGTTCAATGACCTCTTCTTCTACTGGTTCAATGATAAAAAGTCTCCCTTTACTACAGCGATGCTCATGGCTCCACGGCTCGTTGCAATGCCAACATAACCCCTTCGCAGATCGCTCCTGAAGCTCTTCTCTTGTCAACCTTTTTGGTGCAGGGACTTGGTCAACAGTAGGGGGGGCTGAGGGCTTCAGTATTGCTGGTCGAGAAGTGACCCTAGTCCTCCGAGCTTCATGGTTCAATTGCTCCTCTTGATGTCGTGCGAAAGAGATGAATGCCATAAGCGTGTACGGTTGTCGCATTTTAACTTCTCCCTGGATCTCCGGCTTCAAGCCCTCAATGAAGGTCCCCAATAGCTGTTTTTGAGACCAATCACGAGTTTGATTAGATAACCTTTCAAACATGGTTTGGTACTCCTGAATGGTGGAGGTTTGTCGGATCTTTGTTAGTTGTCCGTCAATGTTCTCGTAATCGGTTGGTCCGAAGTGGATCAATAGTCCTTCTTTGAATTGTCGCCATGAGAGGATTCCATGAGTATGTTCAAACCAGTCAAACCATTATATGGCATCCCCCTTTAAGATGTATAGCCGCAATTTTCACCATAGATTCATCTGTGATTTTGTGGTACCGAAAATATCGCTCCACGCGCGAGATCCAACCAATCGGGTCTCCTTCTTCCCATCTAAGGAAGTCCACCCTCATGCATGGATAGTTGGAGTCGATCATAGAGCCTCCCCTCCCTTGGAAGTCATATCTTCGGGTTTGGTGTGATTGGGCAAAGCTCTCTCCTTGATGTGATTTCTTCGGGCTTAGTGGTTGGCCCAATCTGAGTTCGGTAAAGAGCGTCCGAATCTTATCCTCCATTTGCGCCTCGAAGGCTTCGAATTTAGTATTGATTGCCTTCTCAGATGCCATAGTATATGCCTCCAAATATGTGTTGTCAGGTTAAAGGCATGTATAGGTTGAGAGAAGTGATGGTCGAAAGGGTTGGTGGCAAGGTCTGTCATACCGAAGCGTACCGCCCGTACCGGGCGGTACGTACTGGTCCGCCAGGTTGCCGATACGCGAACCGTCCGGTACCGCTACAGTGCTACAGTATTATACTATAGCACTGCTACAGTGCTACAGTATATATACTATATAAAATTGTTAGGTACACCAAGGTGTACCGCTCGGTACGCCTTGATGTACCATCCGGTACACTGGTACCGTACCATACCGAGCTCGGGTCGAAACGTCGGTACGGTACGGTACGGCGAACCTTGGTTAGTGGATCGGTGAATGTAGGCTACGGTTTAGGCTTGTTTTATGGCTGTTTTGGGTGCAGTTTGTGGGTATGGTTTGATGGAGTTTTAGGGCTGTGGATGAAAGTTTTAGATCTGTGATAGATGGCAGCAAAGGTTTGATAGAAATCAATGGAAGTTGCTACAAATATGTGCTAGTCATATGTGCCCAGCCAGCCAATCACGTGAGTGATGGCACGTGTGACTTGATACAGAATCTTTTTGCTTATTATATTTTGGCGTATATCACTTTATAACTATTGCATAAATGCATATATATATTGTGATGTCCTTGGATTTGTGCAATGGGAATCGGATCGTGATGAGATCAGGATAATGAGATCGATTCACCTTTAAACACATATCCTAAATAATCCCGGTCATAGGTTACTCGAGAGGGACATCGTGATAACCGGATAGACTGGTGTGCTGTATACCCGTCCATATGATGGATGCAGCTGGTCTCATAGCTGCTCGTGTAGGGACACTAGGGATACAGTACAGGTGCTCATTGGAGAATGAGTTCACTGATTGATCCGCTTACGGAATGCTGGATGGTTGATGATGCCTTATTGTCAGACAGCGATTCCGTAGTCCTAGTGGTGTATTTGGTCCTTAGAGTTGAGACACCAAGGATGTCCTGTATGAGTGCTCCACTCTTTGATACCAGACTTATAGGTTTGGCTGTCCCAGATCTAGTACAGCTGGTCATTGGGAGTGGTAGTCGACCTTACGAGGGCTATTGAGTGTCGACAGAGGATTATCCACTCTCGGCGTCATGAGAGGAATATCCCATGTGTTCTTGCTCAGACAAATCCCTGGCCAGGGTCATTCGGGTTGAGAGAGAAAGAGTTCTCCGGGAGAATCCGATTAGAGCGAGACTCAAGTAGAAACCGTATGGGTCTGACAGCACCATGCTCGATATACGGTCTCTGGGATATTAGATGGATGAGGGACTATAGGTACATGGTAACTGAGGACAGACAGGTCCAATGGATTGGATTCCCCTGTATCGTCTGGGGACTACGACGTAGTGGCCTAGTACGTCCGTAGTCGATGAGTCGAGTGAATTATTACAGAGATAATAATTCACTGAGTTACAGGGAGTTCTGACAGGTATGACTCACGGCCAGCTCGATATTGGGCCTAGAGGGTCACACACATATGGTAGGCATTGCGATGAGTAGAGGTTCTGATATGAGATATCCGACGGAGCCCTTGTCTTATTGGATGCAGATCCAATACCCACTAGGGAAGGACCCATTAGGGTTTGACACGGGATCTCTATAAATAGGAGGGATTCACAGCCTCATAGGCTAGAGTCTTTGCTTGCCTTTCCTATTCTCCTCTCCCTCTCCACCTCAGAGTAGGCCTGGAGTTTTGAGGAGGGTCGTCGCAATCCTGCTGTGTGGATCACCGCTAGAGAGGAGGACGCTTGACCTCCTTCACCCTCTCCTAAGGATCTGCAAGGAAACAGGGATATACGATCTCCCTAGGTAACACAATCTCTATACGCAGTTTTGTGTTTTGCGGATTTTTGCGCACCAATCTTCGCACGACGACGAACATCTTTTTGGGAATCGGGGATTTTTGTTTTCTTGTTCTTCCGCTGCGCATATGATGTCGCCCCCCATGATTTCCCAACAATATGTGCTGTCTTGTAAGAGCAGAATTGTCGTCAAAGAAACAGTAGTTTCTCGACGAAATTTCCACCAAAAACTCGAGAGATTTGAGGAGGGAATTGACAGCAATATCTCAGTTTATATGATAGCAAGGATGTCCAATTTAATCAAGAAAATTTCGACAGTAACAGTAAGAAAATTGGTGCAAGTTGCGATAGCATAATTCTCATAAAAAAATTTCAGCATTTTACGATAAAAATTTGCAGCAACACAAAATCGTTTTTAGAGATGAATTCCTCAATAGATCAATCCAAGGTTTGCAATACCGTACCGTACCGGTATTTCGACCTGAGCTCGGTACCGGTACGGTACGGTGTACCGAGCGGTACACCCAGGTGCATCGAGCACTGTAGCACTGCTATAGTGCATTGCTATAGTGTACTGGTGCACTGTACTACTACTATAATAGTGCACTGCAACAGTAAACTGTGCACTGCTACAGTGCTACAGTGCGCTGCTACAGTCGGACCGGTTGTAGGCGGTCCGCGTACCGTTGGCCTGTCGGACCGGTACGTACCGCCCATACCAGGCGGTACGATTCGGTATGGCAGACCTTTGATCAATCTTAGATGGAAGCCAAGATGATCTATGAAGTGTATAAGAAATTTCATTAAAAAAAGATTGCAAATAGATGAGTTAAGGCAACAATATGCGGTTGAAATTTTCTACATCACAGATTTTCAAGTATAGCAGATTGGACATAAAAGATCAGTAGTTTATATTAAGAATTTTTTGACAAAACTAAAGAAAAATGCACTGTTAGGAAGTGTTAAAGCTATCATAAAAATTTCGTAGAAATTTGGATAGAAAAAACGTAGTATCTAGATCAAACAAGCTGTGCTATGCGACTGAAATTTTATAGTACAGATTTTCAAGTATAGCAGATTAGACGTAAAAGATCAACAGTTTATATTGAGAATTTTTTGACCAAACTAAAGGGAAATTTGCTGTTAGGAAGTGTCAAAGCTGTCATAAAAATTTCGTAGAGATTTGGATAGAAAAAACGTAGTTGCAAGATCAAACAATCTGTGCTATACGGCTGGAATTTTGCAATGTATCTTTCGTCGTAGAGATGAAAACTTTACGACGAAAAGTTTGTGCGGTAATTTTGGAACAATTTTTTTTTTTATATTTTCGAATAAGGATAACTAAATTGCAGTAGCAGTAAGATAGGAAACCGAAACATGTTGCAATTCACGGGGAGATCAAAGGATGATCCGCGGTGGTGGAGATGACGGCGGAATTTGGCGATGATCTTTTAAGCAATTGTGGGAATTGCTTTGGGCGGCTGTGGAGGGTTGATGGATGGTTGTGGAAGGGCAGCGAGATGCCAAGAGCGCTGCTCTGATACCAGATGTTAGAACCCTTGCAGATTCTAAACTTGGGGTTGATCTCTTTAGGGGATCGGTCTCCTTGGAACTCTATAGGGGTTCCTCCCTCCAAGTTGCTGCTCAAAGGCTGCAGTAAAGATTCATCTATTGCTTATGAAAAGAGAAGGAATATATGGCTATTTATAGGGCTTCTAAACCCTAACTCCTAATAGGACTCCTACTCAAGACTCTTACTTCTAACCAACTCCTAATAGGACTCCTACCTAAGACTTCTATTCCTTTACAACTCCTAATTCTTCTCTAAGAAACAATCTCCTAACCCTAGCCGGCCTCTTCACTTCTTTAATAGGGGTCGGCTTAGGTAGGTTTTATATGAATGTCCCTCTTAATTTAGACTCTCCTAGCTAGAGTCCTAACAAAGATGCCCTTGGTAATCTAAAGGTAGAATGAGATGTAGCATGAGCAGATAGGTCATCTATATTGCACTAGTAATGCTGGGATGGCTATGATCAAGCTATCCTTGATTTGATCATGTTCCACCTAGAAAACACCAAGGGCGTCTCAGGCATTTTTCCTAGTAGGTGCGATTATAAGTTGCTTCTGTAGGAACATTATGACTCTGCATCTTCTTTTTTTCTTGGCAATTTTAGATAGTACAATGGTTGAACGTGTTAGACAATCACTGTAATTCCAAAATATATTGACCTTCTACAATCAGGTGGTCAGTTGATAATGTTGTATAAAAGGCCAAATTGAGCAGTATACTCGATGATTCATGAGTAAAACAAAATAGATATGCATATAAATCTTCCTCGCTTAGTTTGGAATTACAATTGTACTGCACTGTCCATGGCATGCTCCTCTGGATTTTATTATGAATGATTTGTGCATGTACTCAAAGTTATTAGTCTTTGAAAGTCTCTCATTTTTTGTTTCAGTGTTGAATAGTGCATAATGGTTTGATTTCTTACTTGAGGAGCTTGTAGATATCATACCAACTCCTATTAAAGTCATTGAGCATTAGTATATATATGTTGGCATGATTAATTTGCACTTGGAAGTTACATGTTACATTTCTCTTTCATAGGCTCCATCTACGGAAATAGCTGTTTCAGAATTAACCCATGCATCTGCTGAAGTCAGTGAAATTGTGTTCTTCCTACTTGGTGCAATGACAATAGTGGAGATTATTGATGCACATCAAGGCTTTAAACTAGTTACTGACAATATTACTACTCGGAAACCTCGCATTCTCCTTTGGGTGGTGAGTGTTATTTTTTTGGTCATTGCCACATATTATATTATTATCTTACAATCTGGAATAGCCATTAAACATGTTTGCTGTTACATTCCCTTTGTAGTTTTCTATCAGGATATATGCAACTGGAGTCACCCGCTGTTTGTAGTAAATATGATGTCTACCATGCTGAAAATGGTCATGGGTTACTCCTAGGTCCATTTGTTTTTTGGCTAAGTCCAAGTTTTTGGTATAATTTGATCAAAGAAAAAATGTCATCAAATCTTTACGACCAGAGACTTGTAGGGAACCTGCATAGTGGATGATGACAACCGAAGTTGTATGCACATACTAATTATGGGCACACGAGTTTATATTGGTGAAAATTGATCGTAAGAAGTTTACATTGGTCATGGAATCCAATTGTGTAGATTTCATTCTCAGAGTGACCTAATAGATGCAAAGTTGATGGTTAAATTTGTATCCAGAGCAGTCATTGTTGCAATATATGAAGTTTGGATATATTCCAGATGAACTTCATGTCATTTGGTGCATATTGTAACTGTAAATAGTAACAAAATCAGATCTGGTGTTGCATCAACTATGTTGAATTTGACAAAAGCGATTGAGCTTGCAATACTTGTTGCCATCCTTATCATCCTAGTAGAAGTATTTCCTGAGAAGAAATAATGATATAGTTAACTATTTAATCTTCCACTCTAGTCTTCTTTGATTGAGAAAAAAAGCATTAAAGTGATACTTCACTGTTGCAACAAATACAAGCAATATCTGAGGGTAAATGTGTATTAATTTTCAAGGCATCTTTAGTAAGACAACTATGCACTTGGCCAAAATGTGTTTGGAAGTATTCAATTTATTGTTTGAATCAAGGATTGTAGTTTTGGGTACGGAACCCATTTTAGTCATATGATAAGACCAGTACATACTAGTCAATACCGGTGTACTGTGTTTCAAAGAGGAAGAAAAAGACATGAGAGAAAGGGGCGGGGGAGGAACCAGAGAAGGAAGGAGGAGGAAGAGAAAGGAAGAAAGGGAGGCAGCAGAGGATGAGAGTGAAGGAGGAGGAAGAAGACACAACGGTGGAGGAGGAAGAAAAAGGAAGAAGCCATAGCGATGGAGGAGGAGAAGGAAGAAGAGGAAAGCGTGTATCAAAGAGATAAATAACAGCGAATTGGCAGGCAATGTCCAATGGAAGCAGTAGCGGCAATGTTGTGAGAAATGGGGGAATGGGTCGCAAGCCTTAATTGGGGGTGGCATGTGTGTTTGATGTATGTATGCATGTACGTATGTATGTATGATTTGGAAGAAAAAGACATGAGAGAAGGAAGGAGGAGGAACCAGAGAAGGGGGCGGGGGAGGAACCAGAGAAGGAAGGAGGAGGAAGAGAAAGGAAGAAAGGGAGGCAGCAGAGGATGAGAGTGAAGGAGGAGGAAGAAGACACAACGGTGGAGGAGGAAGAAAAAGGAAGAAGCCATAGCGATGGAGGAGGAGAAGGAAGAAGAGGAAAGCGTGTATCAAAGAGATAAATAACAGCGAATTGGCAGGCAATGTCCAATGGAAGCAGTAGCGGCAATGTTGTGAGAAATGGGGGAATGGGTCGCAAGCCTTAATTGGGGGTGGCATGTGTGTTTGATGTATGTATGCATGTACGTATGTATGTATGATTTGGACTAGACTGCTTGAAATGGGAGCCATCCACTTATCGGTCCACATGTGGACTGACACATCCAACGGTCCTAAGTTTGAATAGTTGGAAAGGTGTTTCATGGTCTTGATTGTGTTCGATGTATATATATGTGTGTGTGTGTGTAATTTGAACTGGATTGCTTGAAATGGGATCTATCCACGTACTAGTCCACGCTCAAACTGAAACATACCAATGGTCCTTGGTTTGAATAGTTAGAAAGGTTTTTTATGGTCTTGACTGTGTTGTTGGGGATGGAGGAGCAAGGAAAAAACAGAATACTACGATGCAAGTAAAAGAATCCTTTCGATTCAAGAAAAGCGGTATTGTATTTAAAAACAAGAGGATTGACAAGAACACTTACAAGATATTCTCAAGTACACACACTCTCTATATCCCTTGCTTCATGAACTATGGTCCTATTTATAGGACCTAGTCACTCCCCATATTACCCATTATTGAGGTAGTTATTGAAATTTGAAACTACCCTATAACTACTAGATTATGATTGAGGTAGTTATTGAAACCACCCTATAACTACTAGATCATGATAACTACCTCGATAATTATGAATCAAATCTCAACATGCGTTGGTCAAATTGTTTTGTTCTGTGTCACAGAAATTTTACTAGCAAAAATATATCAAATTATTTTTTTCTTTTGTTATTTGTGTAGGAAATGTTGGATACCTATAGAATAATCAAACTATTTGTCATTAATTTGTATATTAGACATAATTAATGCAATATATTTTTGACACATTCAATTTATCTGGATACTGATAATATTATGGTTGTAATTACAGGTTGGTCTTGTGACTTTCTTCCTGAGTTCAGTTCTTGATAATCTGACATCAACAATTGTTATGGTTTCCTTATTAAGGAAGCTAGTTCCGCCATCAGAATACAGGAAGTATGATTCAATTAGTTTTCTCTAATTTAGTATCTCCAAAGTTGACCGAGTTGTATGACCTCTAGTTCAATAATATTATCCTACAATATTCTTGTTTATGTAGATGGCCAAGCTCTATGGACACACTAAACCTAGTATTATATATTTGCAGTTTGGCTGTTTCATTTTCTTCCACATAATCTATGTACCTTCTACTTTTTACATTAATCTTATTTTTGTGATTTGTACGGGCACTAAATTCTCACTGAAGAGTCAAATCATATCAGACATCTTACATAGATTCAATGATTATTTTGTTCTGGTATTTCTTGCATATGTATTAAGAAAACAGACAATTGCTTTATAGGGATTGAAGGACAAGTAAACACTTAGCCTATCTATAAATTTTATAACCTGGAAGAACCAAGTGATGAAGCACAGATCAACAAGAAGTCATGCAGAAGTCTTATGTTGATTTGTTGCAGGAATAGTTACCGTAAGGGAGGTTCTTAAGATGATGTTATTTTCCTAATCAAAGTGTATGATCTAACTTTGACGGAGGAAGAGGAAGAGGAAGAGGAAGAAGAAGGAAGAAGAGGAAGCGGAAGAAGGAAGAAGAAGGAAGTGGTGGAGGAGGAAGAAGAAGGAAGAAGAGGAGAAGTGGAGGGAATGTACCGGAGAGACAAATGGCAGTGACGTCAAGCGGCAGCTGGTCACGGGAAACAGGGGGAAACGGGGTTGCAAGCCCTAACCGGGGACGATGTCGCAAGCCCTAATCACTATTTTAGGATTTCTTTTATTTTTTTTATATGAGTTTGACCAGACTGCTCGAAACGGGGGTGGTCATGTATTGGGCCACACCCCAACTGCTATGTACCGCCTGTTTCATACATTTCAGGCTGTACAATGGTCATTGCTTGCACCTTTGTCATAGCCATGCTCTCTTTTTGTCCCCTGTGCATGAGCTGGCCATGTTGGAAATTGATATCCAGTTACAACCTGCAACTACCCCAATGTATGTAATAAAATATTAAAAATATTATGGATATCTATATTTGTTATTTTATTATGATATCCTATTCAAAATTTTGTGATTTTTAATGTGTGGTTTGTCAGGTCTTAATTCAGAATAGCATAATGATTATTAGTCATTGCTCTTAACTTTCATATTTAAACTTACCATTTGTAATTAAGTTTCTTATGTTAAGTCATTTGTAATAAGTAATGGGCATGATATATTAAGTTGTTCCTATGTTAAAAGTAGTTTCCTTTTTGTTGTTTCCGTTATTATTTCAATTCATTGTAGCATTTTTGTACTTTAATTTGATTATGATCACGGTGCTAGTCATTGTCAGCAATATTTATCTGCTGAATTTTGCTCCAACATTTTTAGGCCAACTTCTCAACATTGATATTTTATGGTTAGCACATGATGTGACAGATTTTTAGGTGCTGTTGTTGTAATAGCAGCCAATGCTGGTGGTGCATGGACGCCTATAGGTGATGTCACAACTACTATGTTGTGGATTAATGGTCAGATTTCCACTTTACAAACAATGCAGGTAAATTTAGGTTGTATGCTTCTTGTTTCTTTTCTCATGGGCTGAAATTATCCTAAATAAATGAAAAAGAGTTCTCAAAACTGATATTTATTGGTCAATATCCTGTTATAGAGTTTATTAGCTACCTAAATATGTATGGGATGACAAAAAAGCATATGATGGAATGAGCAGACCTCAAGATCTCCAATCTTCTTCCGGAGTGGTCCTTTAGCTCTTGATCTATTATCCAATTCAGTCTGCCTCATAGATCTATGATAAAATTGTTTTTGATGATAATACTTCTTAAGTATCTGAATAAGGTTCGTAATTTCGTACCGTACTAGAGTTTCGACGTTAGCTCGGTACGGTACGATACTGTCTACTGCTCAGTATATATATATATATATATATATATATACATATATATATATATATACATATATATATATATATACATATATATATATATACATATATATATATATACATATATATATATATATACATATATATATATATACATATATATATATATAATCGGCGACACGACGTTGCCTCTCTCTTCTCCCAGGCGGGACGACGTCGTCTCGTTTATATATATATATATATCGTTCCGTCCGGTAACGGGCGGTTCGTATATCGGTCAGCTGACGGATCGATACATACTGTCCGTACCGGGTGGTATTATTCGAAATAGCATACCTTGATCTGAATGAATGACAGTTTAATTGTGTTAGGATCGAGAGCACTAAGAGGGGGGGGTGAATTAGTGCAGCGGAAATCTTAAAACAATTTAAAACCGAAAGGTGCGTTCGTTCAATAAAATCTATTATGATGCAAAAGCCGATTCACAGTTTGTATTTAAGCGCAGTTTGCGTCTAAGCGCAGATTGCGTCTAAGAGCAGTTTACGTCTAAACGCAGTTTGCGTCTAAACGCAGTTTTACGTCTAAACTCAGTTTTACGTCTAAACGCAGTTTTACGTCTGAACACAGTTTTACGTCTGAACGCAGTTTTGCGTCTGAACGCAGTTTTGCGTCTGAACGCAGTTTTACGTCTGAACGCAGTTTTGCGTCTGAACGCAGTTTTGCGTCTGAACGCAGTTTTGCGTCTGAACGCAGTTTTGCGTCTAAACGTGGTTTTACGTCTAAACGTAGTTTTGCGTCTAAACGCAGTTTTACGTCTAAACGCAGAAACTAAACTTTGAAAATATTTTTGTGAATGTGCAGAAAGTAGTTCGCAATTATGAATGAAATCAAAGCGTAAGCGTAAACTGCGATGTAAAGATCGTACGAAAACACCGATTTACGTCTCAATGCAGATTCGGAAAGATCTGAACTTAGAGAATCGTTCGTAGAAGTGCAGAGGGCAGTAGCTATGTAGGAGGTTTGCAGTAATGATAAAGTGCTCAAAGATAAACGCAAACCAGAGATTTAGAGTGGTTCGGTCAGTCTTGACCTACTCCACTTTTGGCTTCCTCCACCGATGAGGTTGCCGACGTCAACTAGAGGCCTTCCTTCAATAGGCGAAGGCCAACTGCCCTTTTACAGTTTCTCTCCTTTTGACAGGCTCAGAAGACAACTTTTACAGATCCTTTCTCTCCTCTCTTTACAACTCAAGACTTTGAAGAATAGAAAGAGGAGAACTTTTGGACTTTACACAATTTTGAGCTCTTAGAATCACAGAAAAGATCAGGAATTCGGAGTGGATCTGTATCCTTTCTGTGCTGAACGGGTGGGGTATTTATAGGCCCCAACCCAGTTCAAATTTGGAGCTCAAAACGATCAAATCCCGGAATTCCGGGATCAGGCGGTTGCACCTCTTGACTGGAGAGGTTGCACCGCCTGGCAGAGCTCGAAGACTGAGCTCAGGCGGATGCACCTCTCTATCAGGGGTGGTTGCACCTCTCTGCCAGAGCTCGAAGACCGAGCTCAGGCGGTGCATCTCTTGACCAGAGAGGTTGCACCTCTCTGCCAGAGGTGGTTGCACCTCTCTGCCAGAGCTCGAAGACCGAGCTCAGGCGGTGCATCTCCTGTCCAGAGAGGTTGCACCTCTCTGCCAGAGCTCGAAGACCGAGCTCGGTGGTTGCACCTCTTGGCAGAGCTCGAAACTTGAGCTCTGGCGGTGCTACCTCTTGACAGAGGAGGTTGCACCGCCCAGTCTCGCTTGGAGACTGAGCCCTGGGCGGTTGCACCTCTTGGCTGGGGCGGTTGCACCGCCTAGTCTCGCTGGGAGACATAGCCTGGGCGGTTGCACCTTTTGGCTGGGGCGGTTGCACCTCTTTCACTATTCCAGCTCACTTGGTTTGGCTCCAAACTTGGTCCAAACCAGTCCGAACTTGGGCCTAATTGGCCCCTACTTGGGTTATAGGATTAACACCTAATCCTAACCCTAATTAACGTGCTAACTATGAATTTAAAGACATTTTCTAAGCTATTACAAAGTCCGCAAGTCAAGACTTCTTCTGGCGAGCTTCCGGCAAACTTCCGGCGGTCTTCCGATGAACTCTCGGAAACCATTCTGCGGACTCCCGGCAAGCTCCTAGACTTCACGATTTGATCTTAGCGAGTTTCAACGAGCTTCGTCGGCAAGCTCCGATCTTTCTCGGCGAGCTCCGCGAACTTCCAACGAACCTTCCGGCGAGCTTCCGAAAAACCCTTCGGCAAGCTCCCAACTCATTCTCGGCTAGTTCCGGTAGCATTCCCGACGAACCTTCGGACTTCCGTCGAACTCTCGAACTCGCAACAAATCCTTCGTGCTTGACTCCGACACTTTGTTTCGCTTTATGTCTTCATTGTTATCATAGTTAATCCTGCATAACAAAACAAAACTTCGATCGAGACAATTAATCCTAAGCAATTAACCAAGTTGTCCGACATGTCATTGGTCCCTCGATGCTTCGTTCGATTCTTCGGCGCATCGTCCTCTCCTGCAGCCTATTGCCCAATCGGCCAGTTGACCCCGCAACTCCGATATCCTTGGCACAATACCCGCTCTTCTTGGCCCGATGCCCGAGTCCACGACCTGAAGCCTTCTGTCGATACGTCGACCGATCCACCGGCCCGACGTCCAATCTTCTGACATGTTCCTTCGGCACAACATGATTTTCCTGCTTTAATTGTCTCATCCTGATCGAAGCATCCTGCGTCACTCAAAACGCAGATTAAATCATAAACATATATCAAGTAGTTTATCATCAAAATACGAGATTCAACAATCTCCCCCTTTTTGATGATGACAACCACTTGATGACGGAGTTAAACTTAACTCCCGGAGTTTAAACAAACTCCCCCTATCAATATGCCATATTGATAGAACCTTGAATTCAAACTGAATTCAAGTCATTGCAATATTCATCATGAATACTTGCAACACGTCAACATGAACATATGCATAAACTTTTGCATCACATGTTATGTCATCAAAATACTTCTCCCCCTTTGTTATCAACAAAAAGGAGAAGTATCACAATTAATCGTTTGTGTGTGATATTGGTTCAACTCATTGCATGAAAATCATAATATCAAGTTTTATCATCATGCAATCTTGTAGCTAGAAGATTTAGCAAGTGTTACATCATGCTTAGAACATTCATGCTATCAAGTTTTAGATATGCAAGTTTTATAGCATATAAGATAGCACTTTTGGTAATATTCAAGATAGCAAGTTCTACATCATGCAAGCTAGCAATTTAGAGATGTTCAAGAAGGCAACTCTTGCTTCTTGAAAATTTTGCTCACTTTGCTAGATGCGCAAGTTAGCATTTTTGCCTCTTGAGATAGGCAAGATAGCACATTTGCTTCTTTTGAGATAGCAACTTTTTGCTTCTCTTTAGACCAACAAGCTAGCAATTTTTACGATATACAAGTTTCACAACATATAAGCTAGCAAAAATTTCGAAAGCAAATGCAAGATAGCTTTCTTGTGTAAGCTCATGATTCTTGCTTCCTATTGCAATGTGCAAATTGCAAGTTTTGCTTCTTGAGATATTCAAGATAGTGATGTTCAAGAAGACAATTTTTCTTCTTGAAATAAACAAGTTAGCAATCTTTGCTACTTAAAATAGGCAAGCTAGCAATCAAGTTTTTGCATCTTCTTGACTTGTACAAGCTAGCTATCTCCCCCTTTGTCATTGTAAAAAAGAAAGAGAGAATACAGTTTTGTAGTTCTCTTTTCCTTTTACAACGATTTCAAAATCATGACAAATGATGAATAATCAAGTTATGAATGTCAAGACAATTTTTCATCATGAATATTTTATCATTGCATGCATCATTATCATAAATTGAAGTATTACATGCATGATATCATATCACCATTCATAATTACATTAATGTTTCAATATAACAATTTCTTCTCAAAATGTGTAACTTGGCACTCATAGCATTTTAAATCATGATTTACATCATATGCAATACATCACATCATAATTAGAAAGCACAAGTATTGCATGCATAATTGCACATCATAAATGTATCATGATGGTATCAATTTTGTCAAATTATATCCTACCATACATGATTGAAACTTCTTATTTGTATATATCAAAACAAATTAATGAATATTTCATGTATTCTTCTCTTCACATAAGGAATATCAAGAAGAATTATTAGGTGATGAGATAAACATTTCATGAATACAAGGAATTGCATAAAAATCATATCATAAGTGTTTCATGTATTCATATTATCACATGAAGCATACATGACAATAATGCAAAGAAATCATGTCATGAAGAATATCAATGTGAAAATTCAGCAACGATCACATGATACAATCGCAAGGCATGATATAATTATGCGGCATATCATGAGATGATAATTTATCATATCAATGAAAGATATCAATGAGGATCAATTCGTGAATACCAAAGATATGATTCATGGTTCATTACAATTCTTCTTAACAAGTTCACGATCAAGATTCATATAATTCTTAATAAAACAAATTGATGTACAATCATCACACAAGACATACAAGGCGAAGAAATCTTGTTATTTCTGTATTATGAAATATATGATATCAAGGCTCATGATTCATTTGAAAAGATATAGTACAAAGAGCAACTTGAAACATTCATATCAAGATCACATTTTAAAATATTCCAAGTTTCAAGATATCAATATGACACTTCATTCAATTATAAGAAATCACAAGACAAGTTGCATTTCATTTGAAGAACTCCTTTTTGATAAATGTAGGGAGCATAATGAACGATCTTGATTTATAAAGAGCTTCATGTTATAATTATCAAGATCATGATTTTAATAATTATTTTCTTTAGCAAAAACACTATCATTCATATTTCGAGATGGAATTTATAAGCAGGAATCATTTCATCAAATCCATTTTAGAAAAATATTTTTCATAAGTGTATGAGAAAATCCGATTGTTAGGATACCAATTGTTAAGTGAATCCAAAAATGAAATTAGTACTTTCATGCATTCGGATAAGATTTTGCTATAGATTTTCAAGTTCAATTATGAAGATAAAACATGCTCATGATCATAAAAATTTATGTATCCAAAAAATATAATTTCCAACATGTTATAGTGTAAATTCATCATGGCAATTAAGTGTTTTGAACATCGAATCAAGAATGTCCGAAAAATAATCTTAACACGTTCATGCATTCGAGCATATTTTTGCCATAGGTTTTCAAATATACTCATGAGAATAACACATGGTTATCATCGGCTTAAAATCTCATGCATAAAATTGTTAATCAAAATATTTAATTTCATCATTATGCATTTCTTCAAATCAAACATGATCTTTAATCAAAATCGAGAAATAACAATGGAAATCAACGTAATACACATTATTACTTCTTAACCATGATTTTATATTTTCAATCAAGATCATTTTATTTGTTTATCATAAAATATGCAATATTATCATTTTCGAAATTACTTAGTATGATCATAATAATTTTTTTTTTTTTTTAACATGTAATTTTTAAGAAAATTAATTCTAAACTAAAAGAGAAAAATACATCATGAAAGCATCAAGTAATTTCAAAATAAATTAGGGGGATTTCGATTACCTCATCATTGTAGGCTGTTAAGGCGTAGTTTGCTGCCTTGCTTTTGTTGATTTTCTCTTCTTCGGAGGAGCTCGATTCATCCCAATTTTTGTTCTTCTTCTTGCGTTTAAAGCAAGTAGTTCGATTCTTTTTGCTTTTTAATTTTCGTTTCATTTGTAGTTTAAGTTTACCATCACTTGAGCTTATGCTCGAGTGGTCTTCAAATGTTCTATGTCCCAAATCCTTCCTGTTCTTTGGAAGGTTGGTTTGTTCATCATTGTCCTCATCACTTGAGTCATCGCTCATGTGACATTCATTTGTCCAGAGTTCCAAATCCTTCCTGTTCTTTGGAAGGTGATTGTGTTCAACATGTTCATCATGTGCATTGTGCACCATTTCATATGTCATCAATGAACCAATTAGTTCTTCAAGTGGTAAGTTGTTTAGATTTTTAGCTTCTTGTATTGCAGTTACTTTTAAATCCCACTTTTTAGAAAGAGAACGCAAAATTTTGTTTACGAGTTCAAAATCCGAAAAATATTTTCCAAGAGCTCTTAAACTATTGACGACATCCGTGAAACGGGTGTACATGTCGCCTATAGTCTCGCTTGGTTGCATTTGAAAAAGCTCGAAATCATGCAATAAAAAGTTAACTTTCGAGTCTTTGACTCTACTAGTTCCCTCGTGCGTGATTTTAAGTGTTCGCCAAATGTCAAAAGCCGTTTCGCACGTGGAAATCCGATTGAACTCATTTTTGTCCAAAGCGCAAAATAAGGCATTCATAGCCTTTGCGTTTAAAGAAAAATACTTCTTTTCCAAATCCGACCATTCGTTCATCGGTTTAGAGGGAAGTTGAAAACCGTTTTCAACGATATTCCATATATCCAGATTTAGAGAAATCAAGAAAACTCTCATTCGAGTTTTCCAATAAGTGTAGTCCAATCCGTTAAAGAACGGTGGACGAAAGACCGACAAGCCCTCTTGAAGAGCCATTTCTCTCGGGTGTAAATCCGAAATGAGAAATACCCCGCTCTGATACCAATTGTTAGGATCGAGAGCACTAAGAGGGGGGGGTGAATTAGTGCAGCGGAAATCTTACAGCAATTTAAAACCGAAAGGTGCGTTCGTTCAATAAAATCTATTATGATGCAAAAGCCGATTCAGAGTTTGTATTTAAGCGCAGTTTGCGTCTAAGCGCAGATTGCGTCTAAGAGCAGTTTACGTCTAAACGCAGTTTGCGTCTAAACGCAGTTTTACGTCTAAACTCAGTTTTACGTCTAAACGCAGTTTTACGTCTGAACGCAGTTTTACGTCTGAACGCAGTTTTGCGTCTGAACGCAGTTTTGCGTCTGAACGCAGTTTTACGTCTGAACGCAACGCAGTTTTACGTCTGAACGCAGTTTTACGTCTGAACGCAGTTTTGCGTCTGAACGCAGTTTTGCGTCTGAACGCAGTTTTGCGTCTAAACGTGGTTTTACGTCTAAACGTAGTTTTGCGTCTAAACGCAGTTTTACGTCTAAACGCAGAAACTGAACTTTGAAAATCTTTTTGTGAATGTGCAGAAAGCAGTTCGCAGTTATGAATGGAATCAAAGCGTAAGCGTAAACTGCGATGTAAAGATCGCTTACAAGTATCCTACGTGGCCGAGGATGAAAGTTGGGTGAGAAAGAACGTGTTTCATACTAAATGCACTTCTTATGGCAAAGTGTGCTTGGTGATCATCGATAGTGGCAGTTTTGAGAATGTGGTGTCTTTGGAGATGGTGCAGAAGCTAAAGTTGGACATAATCCCTCATCCACATCCGTACCAATTATGTTGGTTGCAAAAAGGAAATGACATCAAGGTAACTAAAAGATATTTAGTTTCGTTTTCTATTGGAAAGTATTATAAATATGAAGCATGGTGTGATGTTGCTCCTATGGACGCTTGTCATTTGCTATTGGGAAGACCTTGACATTATGATAGAAGGGTGTTGCATGATGGCTACAAACACACTTATTCTTTTAAGGTGAATGAAAAGAAGATTATTATAGCTCCATTACAACCTTTTGAAATCAATGCACCAAAGAAGAAAGTTAGTGCTTTCATGGCCTATGGTGAATGCAAGGGTGCATTAGACAAGGGTGGTCATGTTTTGGCTCTAGTGGCAGTAGAGGAGAATGAACAACACAAGGAGACACCAACAATCATGAAACCAATCTTGGAGGAGTTTCAAGATGTTATATTGGAAGAGATTCTACATGGCTTTCCACCTTTGAGAGACATCTAGCATCATATTGATCTTATTTCGGGGGCTATTCTACCTAATAAGGTAACATACAGAATGAGTCCTAAGGAGCATGAAGAACTTCAAAGGCAAGTGGACAAATTGGTGAAAATTAGATTAATTCGGGAGAGTATGAGTCCTTGTGCGATTCCAGCCTTATTGGTGCCTAAGAAGGATGGTTCTTGGAGAATGTCTGTAGACAGTCACACCATCAACAAAATCACAATAGACTATCGTTTTCGTATTCCAAGGTTAGATGATTTACTTGATCAATTGTGTGGTGCTTCTATTTTCTCTAAAGTTGATTTGAGAAGTGGCTATCATCAAATAAGAATGAGGCCTGGAGATGAGTGGAAAACAACCTTTAAAACTAGAGAAGACTTATATGAATGGTTGGTTATGCCATTTGGACTATCTAATGCTCCTAGTACTTTTAAGAAATTTATGAATCACATACTTAAACCATGCATTGGAATTTTTGTTGTGGTTTATTTTGATGACATATTGGTAAACAACAAGAGTGAAGAGGAGCATATGAATCATCTTAAAGAGATTTTTCTTATTTTGAGGCAGTAGAAGCTTTATGCTAATTTAAAGAAGTGTGGTTTCTTTACTCCTTGTCTTGTGTTTTTGGGGTATGTTGTTTCAAAGATGGAATAATGATGGATCAAAGTAAGGTAGAGGCTATTCTTAATTGGCCAGCATCTGCTTCATTGCTTGAGGTGAGGAGTTTTCATTGCTTAACTTCCTTTTATAGAAGATTCATCAAGGGGTTTAGCTCTATTGTTGCTCCAATCACTGAATGCTGGAAAGGTGACAAATTCAAGTGGACTAGTGAGGCTAATGATGCCTTTGAACTATTGAAAATAAAGGTGATTGAAACTCCTATCTTAGTACTACCTAATTTTGATAATGTGTTTGAAGTTGAATGTGATGTATCTAATGTGAGAATTGGTGTAGTTTTGAGTCAAGACAGAAAGCCCATTGTCTTTTTTTAGTGAGAAGCTAAATGATACAAGAAAAAAATATTCTACTTATGATAAGGAGATCTATATCATTTATCGAGCTTTATCTCATTTGAGTCGGTATCTTTTTGCCAAGCCATTTGTCCTATATTATGATCATGAAGCATTAAAGTTCATTAATCAACAACATAAGCTAAACAAGAGGCATGCAGCTTGGGTGGAGTTCTTGCAATCTTATAACTTTACAATCTAGCACAAATCTGGTGTTCAAAATGTAGTTGCTGATGTATTGAACAGAAAGCATTATTTATTATCAGCAATGGAAGTCAAAGTAGTTGGATTTGAGACATTCAAAGATCTATATGAGAATGATGTAGATTTTGGCTCAATATGGTAGAATTGCAAATCAGGTTCTTTTCAATAATTTTCTATCTTTGATAGTTTTTTTTTTCGAGCTAATGCCTTGTGTGTTTCATCTTGTTCTTTGAGACAAGTAATTATAACTGAAGCTCATGGTGGTATTTTGGGAGGACATTTCGGTAGGGACAAGACTCTAGCTCTTGTTCAATCAAATTTCTATTGATATTGGCCTAAGATGTTCAAAGATGTCGAGCGACATGTAAAGCAATGCCGAGTGTGTCATTTGGCAAAAACAAGAAATCAAAATTTTGGTTGGTACACTCCATTCCTAGTGCCAAATGCTCCATGGGAGGATGTGAGTTTTTATTTCATTTTGGGACTGCCAAGAACTCAAAGGAACAAGGATTCTATCATGGTTGTTGTTGACAGATTTTCAAAAATGTCTCACTTTGTTCCCTGCAATAAATCGAATGATGTATCTCATATTGCTAATTTATATTTTAAGGAGATTGTTAGATTGCATGGTATTCCAAGAGCTATGGTGTTTGATCGAGATTCAAAATTTCTTAATCATTTTTTGAGAGATCTTTGAAGGAAGTTTGGGTACTTCTTTGAATTTTAGTAGCTCTCATCATCCACAAACCAATGAGCAAACTGAGGTAATGAACAGAAGCTTAGGAAACTTAGAAGCAGGTTCTGTCGTACCGAGCCGTATCGCCCGGTACGGGCGGTATGTACCGGTCCGACAGGTTGTCGGTACGCGGATCGACTGTTACCGGTCCGAGTGTACTGCAGCACTGTAGCAGCAGTACTGTAGCACTGTAGCAGTACTACAGTACTCGGTATACCCAGGTGTATCGCTCGGTATACCGTACCGTACCGGTATCGAGCCCAGGTCGAAATACCGGTACGGTACGGTATTGCGAACCTTGCTTAGAAGCTATGTTGGCAAGAACATTAAGCAATGAGATTTCATTCTTCCACAAATTGAGTTTACCTACAATCGTTCCATGGATCATAGCATTGGTAAAAGTCCTTTTGAGGTGTTTATGGTGCTAATCCTGTTGATCCTTTGGACTTAATCCCTCACTCTACAACTAAGTAATTTAGTGGAGATGTTGATAAAAGAGCTAAGTAAATAAAGAAGCTGCATGAGGGTGTTAAAGCAACCATTGAGAAGCAAAATGAGAGATACATGCAAGCTGCCAACAAACACAGAAAACATGTGGAGTTTAATGCAGGTGATTTGGTCTGGATTCATCTAAGGAGTGGTTTGCACCGGGAAAATTTAGAAAATTGAAACCAAAGGCAGATGGTCCATTCAAGGTACTTAAGAGAATTGGTAAAAATGCTTATGAGGTCAAGCTACCTGAAGATTACGGAGTGTCCCCAACATTTAATGTGGCTGATTTAAGTCATTTTCATAATCATGTTGACGAAACAAACAAGGACTTGAGGATAAGTCTTTTTCAACCAGGGGAGATTGATACGAGAGTGCCTAATTTCTTACAATCTGCTCATATGGACCTTGCTGATGCTATGGTATTGTTTTTAGCGCCCACAATGTTGACTCATAGTTTTCAACTCAGCCCACTCAAATATGACAGCTCGTTAGCACATTCTTTAGATGAAGTTACAGCTGTTTTAAGGTGCTTTTCTTCATGACCAAGGAATGCATTAAAGAAGTTGGTTACCGGTTGTGAAATACTTAATTTCAAAATTTCCGATGTATAAAGGGTTGTTTCATGCACTAATATTTATTTGGTTATTAAGGGTTTAGAAAGAACTTTAGAAAATTGATGATATTGGCATAAGCTCTCTTGGTGTTCTTTCTTAAACTCTGTATCTCTTGGATGCGTCCTTGAGTTGTGAGTCTTTTGTTTTTAGTTCTGTATCCTTGTTTATTATCTTTGGGGTGGTAATCTTTCTGTATCCCTTTGTGATTTTAAACTTGGTGGTAAGCTTTCTTTTCGATTTTATTAAAGTTTTGTCACGAGTTCGTTCCTTTTCTATCCGAAAAAACTTATTCCAGCAAATACAATTGTACTGTCGGTTTTTTTTTCGAAATCCATTCTACTTTACCCCTCATTCTGCATCACACTAGTATCAAGATTTCTCAATCATATTGGCATATAAACATTATGATTTTGTTGATGCATTAATCATTTTAAGTGATCTATTTGAAGCATTCGTTTAGATATGTAAAATCTTTGCAGAACCCTCCTAGCAAGAAGAGGGATTCTTACCTAACAAAAGAAATATTAGGAGTTATGTATGACATGTCAAGAAATCAAGGCCTTATTTGGTTGTTTCACAAAAAATATATTCTCAAAATCCAGTTTTTAATCTGAAAGTAAGGAATAAGTCTACGTTGTTTCCTTTGTTGGTTACTCACTGCCAGCAGTACACTGCCACTTGGATAAGTGGTATCCGAAAGCAGAAAAGCGAACGGATGATTTCTGAAATGAGAAAAACCATTTGCCAAACACTTTTTTCTCTTGTTAAATCAGTATAGTTGTTCAAAGAACATAGCTAAATGTGCCCTGAGCCACCTTACTTGTATCTCCCTCCATAATAATCAACACACATTTCACTTGTATGAGTCGTTCGAATTGTTCTATGGTGTTGTGTTACTACTGAATATTTTTCACAAAGGTTAAAGATCAACATCATTAATTTTGATATCTGCATCCACTAGTAAAATGAACAAAGTATTTCCGCTTGTAGTATTCTTGTTCTGTGAACTTGGGCAGTTCAGTTACTTCCTGCATCCCCAAAACTTTGGCAAATGCATGGTAGTTTTATGCATGTTGGAAAGAAGCATCTCAGATCTTTAGCTTCTAGCAGAAGACAAGTGGGCAATAAGGCCCAAGAGCAATGATAATAAATCTTATTTCATCACTTGATTTTCTTTTTGGTGTTTGTGCTTTGTAGCCTGGAGGCTGCTGGAGTCCTAAGGGAGTTGGCTAATTACCTTGATGCGCATATCCCAAGTGTTGAATTGATTGCAAGTGCAATCGGTGTAGTCTCAGCAATCATAGACAATGTGCCACTTGTAGCAGCAACAATGGGAATGTATAACCTTACCTCTTTTCCGCAAGACTCTGAGTTCTGGCAGCTGGTTGCTTTTTGTGCTGGAACTGGAGGCTCCATGCTTATCATAGGGTCTGCTTCTGGGGTTGCATTTATGGGAATGGAGAAAGTGGATTTCTTTTGGTATCTTCGCAAGGTAATACAGTGTCATTCATAATGTAGCACAAATTATTGTTTTCAGTGCCTGCTGCAGCTTTTTCAATGTTATACAGGAGTAGAAGTAATCATACACAATGCCCGTAAAGCAATGTTTGTTGATGAATGTTGTATTGTGTTTTTGTGTTAACATTTCTATACCGAAATCTTTGTGCTGCGATTTCATCCTTTGATCTCTTGACGAGTAAGAACAGAAATCTCTTTTGATATTGTAGCATTGAAGATATTTAGAAAAATATTCAAGACTTACTTTTCTACATTATTCAGTATGTTTGAGACCATCCTCACTATTCCTTCAAATCTTTTTTACAGGTTAGTGGATTTGCTTTTGCTGGTTATACTGCTGGAATTGTTGCATACGTGGTGGTCCATAACTTGCCGTTCTCTCTACCAACTTCTTTGGCTGAGCTTCCATTTCTTTCGGGACCTTAGCTCTTGGACACGGAGAAGTTGATTTTGGACATGCAGGATAGTTCAGGCCCCTACTTTTAGTTTGTATTCAGCTCCAATTTTCAATCTGAACTTTAGTTTTCTAAATTACTATTAGCAATGGCGAGAGATCTTCTTCTTGTAGTTTTGGCCAAACAGAATAATCGCGAGAGGACATGTGGTGTATGAATACAAGATTATGGCGCATCCGAGCATGGAATAAGAAATGGTGGCACATCTGGAGTATAACAAAATGTAGAGAATGTGAATCCGTGATGAAAATTCCATTGAGAACCTCCACACTACCATGATCATGTGAGCTTTGCTCGAAATACCTGTCATGAGCAATTTATGATCATAAACACATGTGAAACTCTTCATACAGCAACCATTTCTTCTTTACTTATAGTCGAACATTCATTCAAATGTGCATCATTTTGTCTCTGCATTGCCCCATCGAGCCATATCTACTCTGGTGTTAAATGTGCAGTTGCCTATCAGCGTATGTCACTCTGCAACCAACTGCATTTCATTTATTGTTTTTCTTTGTTTTTTGTTTGGACATACTAATTTAACTGATCCATCTTATTTGTCAGCAGAGCAATTCCCAGAACTTTTGCTGCTATGAATCACAAAAGTGTACTGATAGAATGTAATGATTTGCACGTTTTAGCTTGTTTCAAATGCATTAAAATGAGCATATGCTCACTGATGTTAAAGATCTGGATGTGGCTTGCAGAAACCACCCGGGAGATGTGCTGCCTGCATAAAGTTCTTTCGAGAGTAGTTTCTATTGGACAAGACTGGCTGAAGCTTCCTCCTCTCAAGAGATTGGCCCTCGAGGTGAAGTCCCATTTGCTCCATCGTTTTGCACTGCCTGATTGCACAAACAGTGATCAGTATGTTGCATCTGACGGTATCAGGTGCGACGTCGCGAATCCTACGAGACGAGTCGAAGGAATAGGTAAGGGTTTCATGCCCGTCTCCATCTTATATTTTAGAATGTCTTCTCCATTTCGTCCAACTCCTTCCGTGCCTCATTGACAAGCCCTTGTTTGCACAATCCACAAATCAAAAGTGTGAGATATGAGCTCGGTCTACGATTTGCACCACGAAACAGTTTTGCGTACTGAAGATTCGGAACTTGGGTTTTTGTTCTAGAAAATGGATCAGGATTCAACAGTGTTGCACACCGATGAGCTAGATCGTAACTCGGGTTTTTGTTCTAGAAAATGGATCAGGATTCGGAAGCATCAGACTTGACCTAAAATGATCACCATGATGATGATGATTGGGTCACAAAACCAAGTCATACTTTAGTTGAGCACATGTGTGAATAACAATTAAGATGACGGTTCAATTTAAGTTTCTCAATCAATTTTTTTAATGGAAAAAACATATTATAAATGTCAGAGAAAAAAAAAGCAAAATATACCTACTTAAAAATCTTTCTGATTCACCTTTAAAAGGGGTTTTTTCTTTTGTGAATTCATGCCATGCGGAGTTGAAGGCAAGCAAAACCACTTTTACGTCAAAGGGTTCCGTCTGTCGTGCATGCTAATTAGGCTTCCTATCCGTTCACAATTAAAGAAGAGGCGGAGAGAGAGAGAGAGAGAGAGAGAGAGAGAGAGAGAGAGATTCTTCAAAGGGTTTTAAGCATAGCTTAAAAAAAAAAAAAAAAAAAAGTCAGTAGCTGTCCAAATCTAATATTATAAGACAATCAAACTTTCTGAAAGGTGGGAATGCAGGATAGATATGTCATGTCGGTTCCTATTACAATGCATAAGATTCTATCCAACTTCCTCCGAGCATTGTTGGATGGAGAGTCGGTTGGCTTATAAATCACAGTCCCTTCCTCACCGCTTCAATTCCTTGCCCTCTTAACGTAAGTGAGGGAATTGGGCATCATTCCTATTTCCTCCCGTAGAATCAAGAATGCCATGGACGGCTAAAGTAGAAAGGAAACGGTTGCGCGGTGTACTTTCAGTAGATTTGCTGTTCTATCCATCATTGAGCGTTAGCCATTGCTGCTTGTTCTCTAAAGAATTGAATTGAGCTATCCACTTCATATAGATAGATTAAAAGTAAACAAACAGCCTTTTATTCGAACTCACCTAAGCTATAGTCTGGCGCTCTTGCTTGTTGGAGAGAGAGAGAGAGAGAGAGGAACAGACTGACGAAGAATGAAAACTTTTTCTAATTTTAGTTTCTTATGACCAGGCCTGACATCTGTAACATTTCTTCTTCTTCTTCTTCTTCTTCTTCCCTTCCCCAAAGCTATCCACCTCATGCCTTTTTCATGCAATTCACCAATCCATTAAGAATAATCCCTCCGCAACCTATAAACGCCATGCCCTTACAAGCATGCATCGGGAAACCAACGTTCATCACATCAAAGACCGACAGGTAGCGTGTCCTCATTGGAACATGCATATTAAAGAACCACTCCCGCTGTTTCAGGTACGTTTCTTGTACTGGAAATACGAAAGTGAGCGTTGCATTATGACTTGTTATCAGAAAAGAAATCTACCCAAAAAGTGTCCTCGAAGCAGCGTGGACCGTACGAGCAGGTGAAAATAGAGAGAAAAGACGAACCAACAGTGATCAGTAAACCACGGCAAAAACGAAAGTAATAAAAGAAAAGAAAAGCTGGGAACAGCAGTACTCTCCTCCATTCGATGTAGGGAGAAGATGGGTTTGGATCAATCTTTATTTGAGTGACAAAAGTCAAAGTAAAGTCGTCCGAGATGAATGATTAGAGCTGATCTGATCTACTTTTCATGTTTGAAAGCACATCGACCGACATGGCAAGTGGAATTGAGAGGTCAACATTTTAGTAATGGAGTGAGGACAAAGCGGAGAAAAGCAAACGAAAAGCTAAAAAAAAAGAAAAAAGAAAAATCAAATATTTATCTTGTTATCCCATGAAAAAAAATAATCAGAATTTAACGGATGGGTTTAGAGAACAGATTTTGCATACATGGATCATTAAGAGGAATTTTCTTTTTTCATTTTGATATGATGATAACATGAAGATTGAGCTGATGGAATTGTAATCTAATTTATTAGGTGAATTTTCATTGTGATTTAAAAATCCACCTATTTTTTAATTAAAAGTTAAAATATTTTTCTCAAAATATGATCGATCATATGCTCAAGCTTGAGGAGCTCCTACATCACAAGTTCAATGAATTTACAAAGTACTTGAAAAAATAAAAGACAAGTGAATCATGCTCGTAACAACGGATATATTGAGTCATATTCTAATAGCTCAATTTTTTGAGATTATTTAATAAAAGAATAAAAAAATATTTGTATCTACTCATATTTTTTTTAAAAAAAATATTTAATTAAAAATATCTTGTATAATACTCATTTAAAATTAAACTTGTGGGATAACTGATACTTCAATTACAATCTTTATTTACTAAATACTCAGCTCTTAGATTAGTACACGTGATGTGATCTTGCAAGGTTAATCCGCCCAGCCCTCGAGCTGTGCCCAACCGAAACGCCAGCAGTTGGGTAGCAGGCAAATCACAGAGACCTAATGATGAGTTAAATCGGACGAGTCCTATCCATCTCCCCACATCAAGGAAGACACACACACACACGCACCACAAGGTTATGCAGGCAATGTCAAGGTCATTGGTCAACCAGCTCAGAAAGTGAAGCAAATTGCTTTAGCCACCCTCCTCTGTTCTTCTCTTTAATCTTTAATCACAGGCCTCGTTGTTTCTCCTTACCAAGTGTGACATTAACTCCAAGAAAGATTTTGGTACAAATGTTCATGATTGATAGCTCCTGTGGCATGATGGCTCGTAGGCCTCCGGTAGATAGAACTCGGAGTGGCCAGTGCTGCGGCAGCAATCCGATCTTGTGTGTCCTACCACACTCCACACACTCAGCCATGACATCCTTGTTTAAAGTAAAAGATGACGAGCGGAGCAGAGCTGAGCTGAGCTGAGCTGAGCTGAGCTGAGAGAGTACTCGATAAGGACAAGACAGTTGTTGGCCCTTTTACTTCTTTTTCTTCGACTGTCTGCTGTGTGATGTGCGAAAGACTTGTAGTAAAACAAAAAAAGCTTTTGTTTCACCTGTCTTTTCCTCTTCAAGTCTTACGATAGGAGGAGAGAGAGAAAGAGAGAGAGAGAGAGAGGGGTTAAATGCCTCGGAACAAGCAATAAGAAGAAAAGCCAGAGGCAAGCATAACATGGAGAGAGGATTTGCGCGCATCCTTCGGATCGTTCCTCACAACAACGAGGAAAGAACAGTGCCGATTATAAGGAGAACAGAGATGGAGTGCACTAGTTAGTACGAGTGCCGGATCATAATCTATTTACATTGGAACAGGAGCAGAGTTCATTGTCTCCGAAGGTCTTGCTGCCGCTGCTGCAGTTTGGCCTTTTGAGAGGGCGAATCTCCGGCGAAGGTG
The DNA here is from genome assembly GCF_036884655.1 of Musa acuminata AAA Group. NCBI lineage: Eukaryota > Viridiplantae > Streptophyta > Magnoliopsida > Zingiberales > Musaceae > Musa > Musa acuminata. The sequence goes on along the minus strand of NC_088355.1, from coordinate 21,424,981 downwards.
AGCCCGAGGTTGGCCACCTTGACCAGCAATCGCCGCCGCTCGACGAACTCTCGCTTGGACTTGCTGGTGAACTGTAGGCGTAGTACGAGGAGGCAGAGGAATGCTTTCGCTTACCGCCATGGATTCCTCGTTCCATGATGAGCCGATAGCATTCGTCCACTTTGTCCTGCAGATGGATTACTTCCATCGGTGAGCAGATGATGACAACGGAGCAGTTAATGGGGAACCAGACATGGGAGAAGAATCCAACCTTTGGAACGTTGAGGAAAGAGATGAGGTGGTGGGTCTCGTGGGACTCCAGCGAAGCGGCGGACAGCGCCGCCGCGGCCCAAACGGATGCAGGATAGCGGATCCATCTCCGATCTTCCACGAACAGATCCGATGATGATGTGAGATTGACGAAAACGAACAGTGTTTGAGGAGTAGGAGACGTTTGGCCGAGCACTCACCGGCTATGACGCAGAGGAGAATAGCTTCGCACCCGTTAACCAGGTCTCGGACACGGGCGGCGGCGGTTGTGGTGGAGATCGCGTTCTTGTCTTTGGAACAGGGACAGAGTCGAGGAAGGAGGTGGTGGATGAACGAGAGCGGCGTGACGGGGTTCATCCGCCACCCAAGGGAAGAGAGCACGAGTCGCTCCATCAGCCGGATGGTCTTGGCCTCGAACACGAACTTGTTGTCCTCCGGCTCCGTCGCCGTCGCCGCGGCTAACGACAGCTGCAGGTTAAGGAGCAGGGGAACGCGGGTCTCCTCCACCTTCGCCGCCAGAGACAGGCAGGCCACAGCCGCCAGCCGCCCCATCCACGGCTTGTCCTGCTGAAGCCGGAGCCCGCCGGCTACGGAAGAGGTGAGGAAGCACCGGTCCAGGTAGTCGACGGCAAGCAGCGCCGTGAGGGCGGAGAACAAGTGGCGCTCCGAGGCGCGAGCCACCCACTCCACCGCCTCCATCCTTGCCGACAGCAGGTACGTGTGTTCCCCGCGGCCGTCAGGCAGCCGGGTCTCCCCTTCTCTGGTCGCCAAGGAGCAAAGCGCCTCCACCCACTCCTCCTCGGCCACCGCCGCCCAGTCCTCTAGGAGGTGGTCGGGCGACAATGGTCCTGTCCGTTCTTCTTCCAGCTCCAAGCTCTCTTCTTGGCAACACAGAGGGTCAAAGAGAGGCAAAAGAGCCATCTTTGTTCTCCTTTTCTTCGTCACTCTAATAGAACGAGGAGGAAGAGGAGACGAGGGAGACGCTTCCTCTACCACTGTTATCTCTACCTGCTTCCTTCTGTCATTTTCTTCTAGGTATCTCGAGTGAGTTTAAATGGAGGACATGGTTGGGATTCCACAGCGGCAGCGCCATCGCTACCCTTTTGCCCCGTCCTTCCATCTACTATTGCTTTTATGTCGCTTTTCTGCACTCGTCTTGGGAGAAGTCTGAAACCTGCAACAGTATCGTGGTCTTTTTACAAGCGAAGTAGGCTCGAACAGTGCATGTCCATCGGTGGAGTTCGTCTGCTACCTGACTCAGGTAGCTTTAGAACACGAAAACTATTATTAGCATGAATGTTATTGAGGAAAATAAATTATTAATATTTTAAATATTTTGATAATATATTATAATAATTTTAAATTATAAAATTATGAAACATATTATCATAATTCTATCAACATAATCTCCTATATTATGAAATAATTTAGATAAATATTTTATATTTACTATTGATTGAGAAAATTATATAATTATCATATTTTGTAATCTCTCTTTGTATATATAAACTCATATATATTATCAATAAAAATTCTTGCTATTATTGTTTTGTATCTTCTTTTCGATTATCGTTCAAACTAGCATTATAATTTCTATTTGGTTTTATGCTCAAACATGCTTATCTTTCTTATAAGTTGCTTCCTTTTTTTTTTTTCTTTACTTTTTGATATGACCGATAAAACATCTTCAACAAGCTAGTTATCTGATTTTATTCTAACTCCTTTACTCTTCAAAATACTCTTATCTCCATTAACGTTATAGTTAAAGTTCCTTTAAAAAACTCATGCCCACAAAGTATATCTCTTGGTATACTCAATTTTATTATCGTTTAATCGATTATGATCTCATAAGTTATATAGATGGAGCCATCGTTTGTCCTTCATAAATGATTAGAGAAAATAATCTCGAAGTTGTTAATCATAAATACACTTGTTTGGATCTGTCAAGATCTTCTTCTTAAAAGTGCTATAATTACTTCTCTCTCTTCTCAAATCATTCCCTACATACCCTCTACAAAATCCTCTCATGAGATGTGGTCTAAGCTTGCAATAATATTTGCGGACCAATCTCGTGGTTACCTCATGCAACTTCGAGAAACTTTCTTTAAGCTTTCTATGGGCACAAAATCTATTTTTGACTATATGTAGGCTATCAAAACTCAAGCATATGCACTTATTATAGCTGATACATCTCTTAATGATGAAGAGATTATTTTTTATATATTAAATGGTCTTGGTTCAGATTATAAGGAGATCTCGGCTACGATATATGCTCGTGATAGTTCTATATCTTTTGAAGAACTTCATGATAGGCTTTATGACTATAAAGTTTATCTTAAGCGAGAGTCACAATCTTGTGATACTACTTCTTTCACTACCAATTTTACTAACAAGGCTAATTCTAACAATAAAGGCAAGATCCATAATAATCCAAACAATCATTCTAGAAGCAACATGCAACAATGCCATAAAAAAAGAGTCAATAAATTCAAGCAACAATTCAATAACAAAATCACCTATCAAATATATGACATAGAAGGCCATGCTAGTAAGAATGTTATCGCTTGTAAGTTGCTATTCCACGGATGTTTCACTCTTGCTTGATTCTTATTACTACTATCATGTGCTCACTTTGTTGCTTAATCCTTTCAACCTTCATCAAATTAGTTGATTCTGGAGCTTCTCATCATGTCATGTTTGACTTGAATAATCTATCTCTTTATTCAAATTATGATGGTTCAGATAATATCATGATAGGTGATGATAAAGGTCTTCAAATAACTCATTGGTTCTATAAACCTTCCATCTTTCTCAAAATCCATTTTCCTCTCTAATGTTCTTTGTGTTCCTAATATGAAGAACCTAATATCTATCTCTAAATTATGTTCTTTTAATAATGTTTCAATTGAATTCTTACTCTCTTCATTTATTGTGAAGAATCTCAACATAGGGGTATATCTCATGGAGGGGCTAAATAGAGATGAAGTTTATGAGTGATCAATCATTGCATAATCTAAATCTATCTTTTCTTTGGCCACCATCAAAGCTCCATTTTAAGAATGATACAATCGTTTAAGGCATTATTCTTTTAAGGCTCTAAATTTCTAGTTATGAGTGCCCCATAAACTAATCATGTGAGTGATGACATGTGTGATGCGCTGCACAATCTTTTTGGTTATTATTATTATAATATTTATTTACTTTATATTGATGATAAATATATTATAATGTCCTTAAATTTATGCAATGTGAATTGGATCATGATAATGATATCAATTTACTTATAAACATATACCTTAAATATTCTCAGTTATAGGTTATTCGAATGGGACACCAAGACAACCAAATAGACTAGTGTGCTATATATCCTACAAATGATGAAAACAAGTAGCCTTATAATTTCTTGTGTGGGGACACTAGAGATATAATGCAGGTGTTGATTGGAGAATGAGTTTACTGAATGATCCGCTTATGAATTCGAATCTATAAAAATAGATCCAAGAGGATGCTTAGCTTGTCCTAGTCTAGATATATAGATAGCATTATCAAAAAGTTTGGCATAGAAAATTCTAAGAGTGGTTTCATACTGATGAGACATGAAATATCACTTTCTAGAAGTATGTCTCCAAAGACTCTTGAAGAAAGGGCAAACATGGATAGAATATCTTATACTTCAGTAATAGGATTTATCATATATATTATGCTATGTACTAGGCCTGATATAGTGCATGCTCTAAGTGTTACGAGTAGGTATCAAGTGGATCCAAGTTTGGAACATTAGAAAATAATAAAGTATATCCTTAGGTCCTAGTCAAAGGTGCACTATAAGTCAATCATGTGAGTGATGACACGCGTGACACGCTACATGATCTTTTTACTTATTATTATAATAATATTTTTTTACTTTATATTTCTTGTTGCATATATTGTAATGTTCTTGGATCTATGTAATAAGAATTAGATCATGATGAGATTATGATAATGAGACTAATTCACCTATAAACATAGACCCTAAATATTTTCGGTCATAGGTTTCTTGAGAATGATATTGAGTTAACTGCACAGACTAATGTACTATATATCCATCCATATAATGGAAGCGGTTGGTCTCACAGTTGTTGTGGGGAGACATTAAGGATATAGTACAGGTGCTCATTGAAAAATGAGTTCATTGAATGATCCACACATAGAATGTTGGATAGTTGATGATACCTCATTGTTAAACAATGATTATATGGTCCTAGTTGTGTGTTTAGTCCTTAGACTTGAGAAACCAAAGATGTTCTGTATGAGTACTCTACTCTTTGATACTATACTTATAGGTTTGAAAGTTTCAGATCTAGCATAGCCGATTTTCGGGAGTGGTAGCCAACCATATGAGGGCAATTGAGTGTCAATAGAGGATCATCCACTCTCGGTATCATGAGATGAATATCCTATCTGTTCTCGCACAAGCAAATCCCTAGCTAGGGTCATTCGGATTGAAAGAGAAAGAATTTTTCTAAGAGAATCCGATTAAAATGAGTCTTGAGTAAATTTTGTATGTGTTTAATGTTGGAAAAATCTTTGGGGGCGACATCACATGCACAGCAGAAGAACAAGAAAATAAAATTCCCGATTCCCAATGAGATGTTCGTCGTCATGCGAAGATTAGTGTACAAAATCTACGAAACTGAAAAACTACGTATAGAATAGATTGTGTTACCTAGGGAGATCGTATATCCCTATTTCCTTGCATATCCTTAGGAGAGGGTGAAGGAAGTCAAGCGTCCTCCTCTCTAGTGGTGATCCACACAGTAGGGCTGCGACGACGCTCCTCAAAACTCCAGGCCTGCTCTGAGGTGGAGAGGGGAAGGAGAATATGAGAGGCAAGCAAAGGCTCTAGCCTATAAGGCTCTGAATCCTTCCTATTTATAGAGTTCCCCTGTCAAACCCTAATGGATCCTCGCCTACTGGGTATTGGATCTGCATCCAATAACCCAAGCCTGTTAGATTAGTGGATCTCTATCCAATAATCTCTCATTGGCTTTTATTGGATCTCGTCCATGGGATTCAATAATTCAGGGGCTTATTGGATATCCAATAAGAAAAGGGCTCCGTCGGATATCTCATATCCGAACCTCTCCTCATCGCAATACCTGCCATATGTGTGTGACCCTCTAGTCCCAATATCGTGCTGGCCGTGAGTTATACTTGTCAGAACTCCTTCTAACTCAGTGAATTATTATCTCTGTAATAATTCACTTGACTCATCGACTACGGACGTACTAGGCCACTACGCCGTATTCCCCAAGTGATATAGGGGAATCCAATCCATTGGACCTGTCTGTCCTCAGTTACCATGTACCTATAGTCCCTCATCCATCTAATATCTCAGAGACCGTATATCGAGCATGGTGCTATCAGACTTATACGGTTTCTACTCGAGTCTCGCTCTAATCGGATTCTCCCGGAGAACTCTTTCTCTCTCAACCCGAATGACTTTAGCCAGGGATTTGTCTGAGCAAGAACACATGGGATATTCCTCTCATAACGCCGAGAGTGGATGATCCTCTATTGACACTCAATAGCCCTCGTAAGGTCGACTACCACTCCCAATGACCAGTTGTACTAGATCTAGGACAGCCAAACCTATAAGTCTGGTATTAAAGAGTGGAACACTCATATAGGACATCCTTGGTGTCTCAAGTCTAAGGACCAGATATAACAATAGGACTATGGAATAGCTGTCTGACAATAAGGTATCATCAACCATCAAGCATTCCGTAAGCGGATCAATCAGTGAACTCATTCTCTAATGAGCACCTGTACGGTATCCCTAGTTTCCCTACACGAGCAGCTTTGAAACCAGCTGTATCCATCATATGGACGGGTATACAGCACACTAGTCTGTCTGGTTATCATGATATCTCTCTCATGTAACCTATGATCGAGATTATTTAGGATATATGTTTAAAGGTGAATCGATCTCATTTTCATGATCTTATCATGATCCAATTCTCATTGCACAAATCCAAGGACATCACAATATATATATGTATATATGCAATAGTTATAAAGTGATATATGCCAAAATATAATAAGCAAAAAGATTCTGTATCAAGTCACACGTGCCATCACTCACGTGATTGGCTTGTTGGGCACCTATGACTAGCAATCTCCCACTTGACCTAAAGCCAATCACCTATATGTCTGATCCCCATCAGACCCTTGTGACGCTCAAAGACAATCTGAGACAACGGCTTTGTCAGTGGATCTACAATGTTATCTTCGGATGGAACTCTTTCCACTACTACATCTCCTCGGGTTACGATCTCTCTGATAAGGTGGAACATCCTCAGAACATGCTTAGATTTCTGATGAGACCTAGGTTCCTTTGCTTGAGCAATCGCCTCGTTGTTATCGCAATATAAGGAGATCGGCTCCTCGTTACTTGGCACGACTCCCAAATCTGTGTTGAACTTCTTCACCCAGACTCCCTCCTTTGTTGCATTTGATGCAGCAATGTAATCCGGCTCTATGGTCGAGTCAGCAGTAGTATCTTGCTTGGAACTCTTCCAGCACACTGCTCCTCTATTCAAGGTGTACACGTACCCCGAATTCGACTTGCTATCATCGACATCAGACTGAAAACCTGAGTCTGTGTAGCCTTCAACCTTAAGGCTACTACCTCCATATACTAATAAAAGATCTTTAGTCATTCTCAAGTACTTAAGGATACACTTTACTGCTTTCCAATGCTCGAAGCCTGGATCCGCCTGATACCTGCTCGTGACACTCAGAGCATGCGCTATATCAGGCCTAGTACATAGCATGACATACATGATAGACCCTATTGCTGAGGCATAAAGTATCATATCCATGTTCGCCCTTTCTTCTGGAGTCTTTGGGGACATACTCGTAGAAAGCGATATCCCATGTCTCATCGGTATGAGACCTCTCTTGGAATTTTTCATGCCAAACCTTTTGATAATGGTTTCTATGTACCTGGACTGGGATAAGCCAAGCATCCTCTTGGATCTATATTTATAGATTCTAATCCCCAAGATATAGGATGCTTCCCCTAAGTCCTTCATGGAGAAGTGTCTAGATAACCAAAACTTAACTATGGATAGCATTCCTACGTCATTCCCAATGATCAAGATGTCATCCACATATAACACCAAAAATGTGATAGCGCTCCCACTTACCTTCCTATACACACAAGGCTCATCTTCGTTCTTAACGAAGTCATAAGATCTGATTGCCTCATCAAATCTTATGTTCCAACTTCGGGAAGCTTGATTTAATCTATAAATGGATCTAAGCAACCTACATACCTTATCTGGGCAGTTCTTGGACACAAATCCCTCAGGTTGCATCATATACACCTCCTTAGTGAGGTTCCCATTGAGGAATGCGATTTTCACATCAATTTGGTAGATCTTATAATCATAGTGTGCTGCAATAGTCAATAGAATTCTGATGGATTTTAGCATTGCTACAGGTAAGAAGGTTTCGTCATAGTCAACACATTGCCTTTGACGATACCCCTTAGCCAGTAGCCTTGCTATAGGTCTCTACCTTTCGATCTACTTCAAACTTTTTCTTAAAGATCCACTTGCAACCGATGGGTACAATACCTTCGGGCGTATCAACTAGGTTCCAAACCTTGTTGGATTATATAGAATCCATCTCAGAATTCATGGCTTCTTGCCACATCCCAGAGTTTATACTCATAATATCCTCCTCATAGGTCTGATGATCAATATCCTCAACATCCTCTCCTATAATTTGTCCCACATATCTCTCAGGAGGATGGGATATTCTATCAGACCCACATAAAGTTGAAACTTATGTAGTAGGTACCTAAACAGACTCGGGCTGTAGAGTGGTGCTTGAGCTTGATTCTCCAACCTTGCTCAACTCTATCATTCTCCCACTATCTTCGCCAAGAATGTGTTCCTTCTCAAGGAGCACTGTTCTCTTAGCTACAAAGACCTTTTGGTCCTCGAGATGATAGAAATAATACCCACAAGTTTTCTTGAGGTATCTCACAAATTTGCATCGCTCTGTCCTTGATTCTAACTTAGCGGGGTTGTATCTTTTAACGTGGGCAGGGCAGCCCCAAATCTTACCAACCTTAAGATCATGCTTCTTCCCTTTCCATATCTCATATGGTATAGATACTACTGACTTAATTGAAACTCTGTTCAGAAGGTAAGCTGCGGTTTCTAGGGCATATCCCTAGAATGAGATGGGTAGGTCAGCGAAACTTATCATGGACCGTACCATGTCTAATAGCATACGATTTCTCCTTTCAGAGACACCATTGAGCTGAGGTGTATAAGGAGGTGTCCATTGGGATAATATCCCATGGTCCTTAAGGAACTAAGTAAACTCTGTATTTAAGTACTCACCTCCTCGATCTGATCGAAGAGTTTTGATATTCTTTTCAGTCTGGTTCTCCACCTCATTCTTATACTCTCTAAATTTTTCAAACGCCTTGGACTTGTACTTCATTAAGTACACATATCCATGCCTTGAGAAATCATCAGTAAAGGTAATGAAGTAGGAGTAACCACCAATGACATGAGTTGACATGGGTCCACATACATCACTATGTATGAGTTCCAACAGCTCAGTGGTTCTCTCTCCAGTTCCATAAAATGGAGAGTTGGTCAGTTTTTCACGAAGGCAAGGCTCGCAAGTTGTATATGACACATAGTCGAATGAATCTAGATATCCATCATTTAGTAACTTTTGAATCCTTCTTTCATGGATGTGACCTAGCCTACAATGCCACAGGTATGCACTATTCATCTCATCTCGTTTCCTCTTGGACACATTTGCATTCATGATATGTACTTGAAGCTTCATCAAGCTTTTGTTTCGCCCTTTCTACAAGGTACTCTTTGCTGTTCCTCTTCTATTGCCCATCTTTGTTAGGATCGAGAGCACTAAGAGGGGGGGGGGGGTGAATTAGTGCAGCGGAAATCTTACAGCGATTAAAAACCAAAAGCTGCGTTCGTTCAAAAACTATTATGATGCAAAAGCAAATTCTCAGTTTGTATCTAAGTGCAGTTTGCGTCTAAGCGCAGATTGCGTCTAAGCGCAGTTTTGCGTCTAAGCGCAGTTTACGTCTAAACTCAGATTTACGTCTAAACGCAGTTTTACGTCTAAACGTAGATTTACGTCTAAACGCAGATTTACGTCTAAACGCAGATTTACGTCTAAACTCAGATTTACGTCTAAACGTAGATTTACGTCTAAACGCAGTTTTACGTCTAAACGCAGATTTACGTCTAAACGCAGTTTTACGTCTAGACGCAGATTTACGTCTAAACTTTGAAACTCGTTTGTATACTCGCAGAAGGCAGTATGCAGTTGAAATCAAGACGTAAACGTAAACTGAGATCTGATGATTGTGCGAGGAAAGCCGATTTACGTCTGAATGCAGTTTTACGTCTAAATGTTGAAACTCGTTCGTAAAATTGTAGAGGACAGTTTGCAGTTATCAATAGGATCAAAATGTAAGTGTAAACTGCAAAGAAGCTCGTTCGTAAAAGCACGGAAGACAGTTCTGCAGAATCAAACGTAAACGTAAACTGTAATGTATGAAAATACGAATTTACGTCTGAATGCAGATTCGGAAGAACAGCACTTAGAACTTGTTCATGAAAGCGCAGAGAGCAGTAGTAATGAAGGAGGTTTGCAGTAATGATAAAGTGCTCGAGAATAAACGCAAACCAGAGATTTAGAGTGGTTCGGTCAGCCTTGACCTACTCCACTTTTGGCTTCCTCCACCGACGAGGTTGCCGACGTCAACTAGGGGCCTTCCTTCAATAGGCGAAGGCCAAACTGCCCTTTTACAATTTCTCTCCTTTTGACAGGCTCAGGAGACAACCTTTACAGACCTTTCTCTCCTCACTTTACAACTGAAAACTTGAAGAACAGAAGGAGGAGACTTAAAGGCTTTACAACACTTTTGAGCTTCTTAGAATCACAGAAAAGATCAAGATTTCGGTGTAGGTCTATATCTTTTCAGTGCTGAATGGGTGGGGTATTTATAGGCCCCAACCCAATTCAAAATTCGAGCTCAAAACGATCAAATCGATCAAATCCCAGAATTCTGGGATCAGGCGGTTGCACCTCTTGACTGGAGAGGTGCCACCGCCTGGCAGAGCTCGAAGACTGAGCTCAGGCGATTGCTCCTCTCTGCCAGAGCTCGAAGACTGAGCTCGATGGTTGCATCACCTGGTAGAGCTCGAAGACTGAGCTCGGTGGTTGCATCACCTGGCAGAGCTCGAAACTGAGCTCGGTGGTTGCATCACCTGGCAGAGCTCGAAACTGAGCTCAGGCTGATGCACCTCTCTGCCAGAGCTCGAAGACTGAGCTTGGTGATTGCATCACCTGGCAGAGCTCGAGACTGAGCTCAGGCTGATGCATCTTCTCTGCCAGAGCTCGAAGACTGAGCTCGGTGGTTGCATCGCCTGGCAGAGCTCGAAACTTGAGCTCTGGCGGTGCTACCTCTTGACAGAGGAGGTTGCACCGCCCAGTCTAGCTCGAAGACTGAGCTCTGGGCGGTTGCACCTCTTGGCTGGGGCGGTTGCACCTCCCAGCCTCGCAGCCCTGGCGGTTGCACCTCCTGGCTGGGGCGGTTGCACCTCCCAACCTCGCAGGAAGACATAGCCTGGGCGGTGCTACCTCCAACCCTGGCGGTGGCACCTCTTTCACTATTCCAGCTCACTTGGTTTGGCTCCAAACTTGGTCCAAACCAGTCCGAACTTGGGCCTAATTGGCCCCTACTTGGGTTATAGGATTAACACCTAATCCTAACCCTAATTAACGTGCTAACTATGAATTTAAAGACATTTTCTAAGCTATTACAAAGTCCGCAAGTCAAGACTTCTTCTAGCGAGCTTCCGGCAAACTTCCGGCGGTCTTCCGATGAACTCTCGGAAACCATTCTGCGGACTCCCGGCAAGCTCCTAGACTTCACGATTTGTTCTTAACGAGTTCCAACGAGCTTCTTCGGCAAGCTCCGATCTTTCTCGGCGAGCTCCGCGAACTCCCAACGAATCTTCGGACTTCCGTCGAACTTTCGAACTCGCAACAAATCCTTCGCGCTTGACTCCGACACTTTGTTTCGCTTTATGTCTTCATCGTTATCATAGTTAATCCTGCACAATTAAAACAAAACTTCGATCGAGACAATTAATCCTAAGCAATTAACCAAGTTGTCCGGCATGTCATTGGTCCCTCGACGCTTCGTCTGATTCTTCGGCGCATCGTCCTCTCCTGCGGCCTATTGCCCAATCGGCCAGTTGACTCCGCAACTCCGATATCCTTGGCACAATACCCGCTCTTCTTGGCCCGATGCCCAAGTCCACGGCCCGAAGCCTTCTGTCGATACGTCGACCGATCCACCGGCCCGACGTCCAATCTTCTGACATGTTCCTCCGGCACAACATGATTTTCCTGCTTTAATTGTCTCATCCTGATCAAAGCATCCTGCGTCACTCAAAACGCAGATTAAATCATAAACATATATCAAGTAGTTTCATCATCAAAATACGAGATTCAACAATCTCCCCCTTTTTGATGATGACAACTACTTGATGACGGAGTTAACCTTAACTCCCGGAGTTTAAACAAACTCCCCCTATCAATATGCCATATTGATAGAACCTTGAATTCAAACTGAATTCAAGTCATTGCAATATTCATCATGAATACTTGCAACACGTCAACATGAACATATGCATAAACTTTATGCATCACATGTCATGTCATCAACATACTTTCATCAACATACTTCTCCCCCTTTGTCATCAACAAAAAGGAGAAGTACTACAATCAAGTGTGTGTGATATTGGTTCAACTCATTGCATGAAAAACATAGTATCAAGTTTTATCATCATGCAATCTTGGAGCTAGAAGATTTAGCAAGTGTTACATCATGCTTAGAACATTCATGCTATCAAGTTTTAGATATGCAAGTTTTATAGCATATAAGATAGCACTTTTGGTAATGTTCAAGATAGCAAGTTCTACATCATGCAAGCTAGCAAATTAGAGATGTTCAAGAAGGCAACTCTTGCTTCTTGAAAATTTTGCTCACTTTGCTAGATGCGCAAGTTAGCATTTTTGCCTCTTGAGATAGGCAAGATAGCACATTTGCTTCTTTTGAGATAGCAACTTTTTGCTTCTCTTTAGACCAACAAGCTAGCAATTTTTACGATATACAAGTTTCACAATATATAAGCTAGCAAAAATTTCGAAAGCAAATGCAAGATAAATTTCTTGTGTAAGCTCATGATTCTTGCTTCCTATTGCAATGTGCAAATTGCAAGTTTTGCTTCTTGAGATATTCAAGATAGTGATGTTCAAGAAGACAATTTTTCTTCTTGAAATAAGCAAGTTAGCAATCTTTGCTTCTTAAAATAGGTAAGCTAGCAAATCAAGTTTTTGCATCTTCTTGACTTGTACAAGCTAGCTATCTCCCCCTTTGTCATTGTAAAAAAGAAAGAGAGAATACAGTTTTGTAGTTCTCTTTTCCTTTTACAACGATTTCAAAATCATGACAAATGATGAATAATCAAGTTATGAATGTCAAGATAATTTTTCATCATGAATATTTTATCATAGCATGCATCATTATCATAAATTGAAGTATTACATGCATGATATCATATCACCATTCATAATTACATTAATATTTCAATATAACAATTTCTTCTCAAAATGTGTAACTTGGCACTCATAGCATTTTAAATCATGATTTACATCATATGCAATACATCACATCATAATTAGAAAGCACAAGTATTGCATGCATAATTGTACATTATAAATGTTTCATATCATGATGGTATCAATTTTGTCAAATTATATCCTACCATGCATGATCAAAACTTCTCCCCATTTTATCATTGAAAACAAGAAGAAAGTAGGGGGAAGAGCATAAAAGTGTTAAATATTTCAATCATTTCAAGGCATTTATATCATAGATCAAGTCATGATTCGTAATTCATCATAAAGCAGATTAGTTTATGGGGCACTCATATCGAGCTGGCCGTGAGTCATACTTGTCAGAACTCCTTCTAACTCAGTGAATTATTATCTCTGTAATAATTCACTTGACTCATCGACTACGGATGTACTAGGCCACTGCGTCGTAGTCCCTAGACGATACACGGGAATCCAATCCATTGAACCTGTCTATCCTTAGTTACCGTGTACCTATAGTCCCTCATCCATCTAATATCCCAGAGATAGTATATCGAGCATGATGCTGTCAAACCCATACGGTTTCTACTCGAGTTTCGCTCTAATCGGATTCTCCCAGAGAACTCATCTCTCTCAACCCGAATGACCTTGGCCAGGGATTTGTCTGAGCAAGAACACATGGGATATTCCTCTCATGACGCCGAGAGTGGATGATCTTCTATTGACACTCAATAGCCCTCGTAAGGTCGACTACCACTCCCAATGACTAGATGAACTAGATCTGGGATAGCCAAACCTATAAGTCTGGTATTAAAGAGTGGAGCATTCATACAGGACATCCTTGGTATCTCAAGTCTAAGGACCAGATATACCACTAGGACTACGGAATCGTTGTCTGACAATAAGGCATCATCAACCATCAAGCATTCAGTAAGCGGATCAATCAATGAACTCATTCTCCAATGAGCACTTGTACTATATCCCGTGTCCCTACACGAGCAGCTATAAAACCAGCTACATCTATCATATGGACGGGTATGCAACATGTTAGGATCAAGAAAACTAAGAGGGGGAGGGAGGGGGGGGGGGGGGGGGGGGGGAGGGGTGTCACGCCCCTCAAAATATCGAAAATATTAAAAAAATTTCAACACAAATCCATCCAGGATCCAATCACACATTTGAGGTCACTAAGAAAATATTCAGATCAATATTTCACCTCTATAATCTACAAATTTATAAACCATGTGCAGTTCATAAACATACAACACATCCCTCGATGATTCATAAAATCTAAACCCAACTCACCAAAATAATAACCACAACATAAATTCACAAGTATGGGAGTCTATACAGTCACAAAACCAACATTTACCATAAGTTAATGTCATTACACGAATTAAACTTAACATTCCATAATCCTAAACATGAGAGGTCCTTTAAACTTATACAAAACCCACAAGTTTAGATTTATCGTCAATATTTCATTAGGTGCATAGTGTGCTTATACAACAAAAACATATATACTAATAAAGATCTGCCCAAAATATTTTAGCTTTCCACTACCTCAGCCCAATCTTAACATTTAAGCGAGCGACAAGCTATCCTGAAAAATTTATACAACAACGAGGTGAGCATATAAAGCTCAGCAACTGACTAACATATCCATGGTAAAAGAGGAAAATTTTTAAACAAATAAGATTTCATAATGCAAGGCAGAATATAAGAAACCATATACATAATCTCATTAAGTGTAGAATCACAAATATCATTTCAATCAAACATAATTGATTCATACAGATGGAGCATAGAGTAATTGGAGCATATAAATAGCATATGAAATGTTCCGGAGCATATTAACAACCTATGTAACATTTCGAAATATAACAATAACAAATGAAACATTTTGGAGCATATCAAAGGCGTACGAAATGTTTCGGAGCATATCAATGATAAATGAAATATTTCGGAACATATCAATGGCGTATGGACCATTTCGGAGCATTTCAAAGATGAATACGAAACAGAAGCTCAAATGTCGAATTTGACGTTGCATTTATATCATTCATATCCAAAGCATGTATAGAAACACATAACCAAAGCTCTGGATACCATATAAAACATACAGAAGGTGAAGTGGGACCATAACATAATATGGTACATCCATTTCTGAATGACCACCAAACATATGTCTCTCACGTCTGGGAGGTCTCCCACGTCTGGGAGCTCCATCCACCCACGTCTGAGTGAAGTCATAAGGGCCGGCAGAGCATCTCAGGCTCTATGCATAACTCCCTTCACCATTTCTGGTAAAGGTTCAGAATATCCCACAAACACCAGAGTACAAAAGGATAGTATGAAAAATGAATAACACATATCAGAAGCACACGCGGAACAACAAAACGTACATGTGCCTTTACGAGTCAAAACGAAGTAAGCAATAATCTTTCACCATTGTATTCAGACTTGAAAGGAAATGAAAGCAAGGGCACACAAGGAATCCAAGAAATCACATACAACTCAATTCAAATAAGAAGATTAGATGAATTCAATATCCAAAGGAATGAAATTAGAATAGGCACATATCGAAAGCAAATGCGGAACAATGGGATATACATGTGCCTATATAAGTCAATGTGATATAGCATAAACGTTACAAAATATGTTCAGGAATGGAAATAATTTATAGACTCTTGCAAACAAGAATTCAAGCATTAATATAAGCCACAATTGAGTGAAGGGAACTGAATAAAATCCATTTCCAAACGAATGAAAATAGAAGATGCGAAATCGATCAAAGCTCGATTTCTGACAGAATTCGAGAGGCACATTAGATAAATACTTCAGATTATCAATTATGCTCCAATACCCTCAAGAAGGCTATTGTTGAAAGATATATTAATCTATTTTCTGATGAAATAAACTTCGTATGAATCATGGTTTCCAACAAGGAGTTACCTTTGATTTGGTAACACAAGGTCAAAAACAAAATCACTGTTTTGCAGAATTCATAGGGTCAGATTCAACAGATAATAGGATAGACATTTGAATTCTAAAATTTTCAATCTATATGTCAAAAGAAAGGTATACAAGTTTAGTTTTGAATGAAGTCAGTTTGGTATATATCAGAATTTCCAACAGGGACTTATAGGTATTTTAGTATCGAAAGGTCAGAAATTTTGATCCCTGTTCTACAGCATCTATAGGCTTATTTGAAATAGACGTTTGGGTAACTATTCGGTGTCCAAAATCTACAAAATTAGTGTCAAAAGAAAGATATAAGAGTATAATTTCAAAGAACTAGGTCCTGTCTGAATCCACATTTGGTGCTAAAAATTATAGCTGAAAGAGTGTATAGGGGTCAGTTTACCGAAAAAATTCCAGATCCTTGGTTTTATGTCCAAAGAGAGAAATATCAGGTTCTAAGCAGAAATCTTTCAGAATCAATATAAGAACAGAGACTAATACTTCTATAGGATGGGGTTAGAACACTTGTCTTTGAGAATTATGACCCTAAATGAGAAGATTTGAGCAAGAAACCTTAAAGCCCCAAATTTTTTCTTCTTCTTCTTCCCCCTTTTTTTCCTCATTCTTCTTTCTTTCTTTCTCTGTTCATCCATGCAGCTGCCTTCTTTGGTTCCTTAAGAACGAAGGCAGAGAGGCTTAAACGGTGGGATTTGTAATTTTATACATTTTATAGTTTAGTCCTTGTATTATTATATTTACGATTAGGTCCTTAGGGTTTACATATAGGTCCTCAGATTTTTTTTTTTGAACAAATCCTCCAAATCTTATGAATAAGTTCTCAAATTCATACTTTAGCTCTTTTATCAAATTTAAAATAGATACTTACATTACAACTAGAAACTTATACGAAAATTCAGAAATGAGGGATGTTACACTCTCCACCCCTTAAAAGAAAAATTTAGTCCTCTAAATTTATCATACCTCTATCGATGAAAAGATGGGGATAAACCTTTTTCATTTCCTCCTCTAGCTCCCAGGTTGTTACCTCTCCAAAATGATGTCTCCAAATTACTTACACCAGAGGGATGACCCGATTCCTTAGGATCTTTTCCTTCTTATCAACAATTTTAGTGGGCTCTTCCACATAAGATAAATCTTTATCGATCTCCATCTGCTCATACTCAATGATATGAGAAGGATCAGGTATATACTTCTTAATCATCGAAACATGAAATATATTATGGATATGGCACAATAATGGTGGCAAGGCAATCTTGTAAGCGACAGAACCAACCCTCTCTAGAACCTCAAAAGGTCTAATAAATCTTGGGCTTAACTTTCCTTCTTCCCAAACCTTATAATGCCTTTGGAAGGGGAGACCTTTAAGAATACAAAATCTCCAATTTCAAACTTAATATCTCGTCTTCTATTGTTAACATAACTCTTTTGACAATTCTGAGCAATTTTTAACCTTTTCCTTATAACTTAAATTTTCTCGGTAGTTTCTTGTACTTTGTCTGGTGCTAACAACTTTCTGTTACCAACTTCCTCCCAACATATAGGTGTTATGCACTTTCGCCCATATAAAGCTTCATGATGAGCCATCTAAATACTTGAATGATAACTATTATTATAAGTGAACTCAATAAGTGAAATATCTTTATCCCATTCACCTTTCCAATCCATAACATAGGCTCTAAGCAAATCCTCAAGTGTTTGAATTATTCTTTCTGACTGACCATCAGTCTAAGGATGATATGCAGTACTAAACTTAACTTTAGTGCCCATAGATTCCTGTAATCTGCTCCAAAATCTAGAGAGAAATCTGGAGTCTTTATCAGAGATGATCTCTTTTGGAATACCATGAAGTGTTACTATTTCATTGACATATAAATCTGCAAGTCTATCAAGCGAATAAGTCAGATTAATCGGTAGGAAATGTGCAGATTTTGTTAACCTATCAATGATAACCCAAATAGCATCATGCTTTCTAGAGGTTCTGGGTAATCCTAAAATAAAATCCATGGTAATACATTCCCATTTCCATTCAGGGATATCTAAAGGTTGCAACAACCCTCCAGGTCTTTGGTATTCTACTTTGATTTGCTGACAAGTCAAACATTTTGAAACATACATTGCAATTTCCTTCTTCATGCCGTCCCACCAATAATGACTTTGGAGATCTCTATACATCTTAGTGCTCCTAGGATGCATGGTGTACTTTGAAGTATGACTTTCCTTTAGGATTTGATTCTTGATATCTGGTTCATTTGGTACACATACTCTCTCCCCAAATCTCAATAGGCTATCCTTTGAAACTTGAAATTTTGGTTTCAATTCCTTTTCTACTTCATTCCTCAAGTAGATTAAACGTGGATCTCGTAATTGTCCTTCCTTAATTTGTTTAATAAGATCATATTACACTTGAATGGAGGCCATCAATATCATCGAGTCTTTCTATTTCCTCTACAAATCTCCTGTAATAACCTGCCATGCCCAAGAAACTTCTAACTTCTGTTATATTTGTTGGTACATCCCATTCAACTACAGCTTCCACTTTCTTTGGATCAACAGATATACCCTTCCCTGAAATCACATGGCCTAAGAAAGCAACTTCATTCAACCAAAATTCACATTTGCTAAACTTTGCATATAACTTCTTTTCTCTTAGTATGGACAATACATTTCTCAAGTGTTCCTCATGCTCTTGATTACTCCTTGAATACACCAATATGTCATCAATGAATACAATTACACAATCATCGAAGAGCAGTTGAAATATCCTATTCATTAGTTCCATAAAAGGTGCAGGGGCATTAGTCAAACAAAAAGGCATCACTAAGAATTCATAGTGACCATATCGAGTTCTAAAAGCTGTTTTTGGAATATCCTCCTCCTTGATCTTCAACTGATAATAACCTGACCTCAGATCAATCTTAGAGAATACTTATGCACCCTGTAGTTGATCAAACAAATCATCAATTCTAGGTATGAGATACTTGTTTTTGATGGTCATCTGATTCAACTGTTTATAATCAATACAAAGCCTTAACGTTCCATCCTTCTTCTTCACTAATAATACCGGAGCACCCCACGGTGAAACACTGGGTCGTATGAAGCCCTTATCTAATAATTCTTGTAGTTGCTTCTTTAATTCCTCTAGCTCGAGTGGTGCCATTCTGTAGGGAGGCTTAGATATTGGGGTTGTACTAGGGACCAGATCAATAACAAATTCATGCTCTCTATCTAGAGGTAAACCAGGCAAGTCATCTGGGAATACGTCAAGGAACTCTTTGACCACTGAAATTTCATCTAGATGGGTTTCCTGATTTGAATGCTCCTTTACACACACCTTATAACAAAAACAACCCTTCTACATAAGACGATAAGTTTGAAGTGCTGATATCAAGCAAGGAGGCAAATCATGCCTAATGCCCTCAAAGTAAAATATAGGCTGATCTGGTATGCAGTAAGTAATTATTATTTTTTTATAACAATCAATACTAGCGTGATGAGAAGATAACCAATCCATGCCAAGTATAATATCAAACCCTTGTATCTCTAGGAGAATCAAATCAGCAAGGAGTTCAAGTTCTCCAATAAAATCATACAAGAGGACCAGATTCAAGTCCGTTATCAAAGAATCTCCAATGATTGTATTTACATATATCACATAATACAGTGGTCTAGATTGAATACCCAAGTGATAGGCAATATGTTACGAATCAAATCGTAGATAGGACCCATGGTCAAACAAGTATTTGCATTCTTTCATAAACATGCATAATACCTTTGATCACTAATTCAGAAGTTTTAGAGTCATATTCAGTGATAGCATACACTCTGACATGGGCTTTTGATTTATGAGGCAGTGACTCTTTTTTCTTGTTCAAGGGGTAGTCTTTTATTTTATGATCCAACTTTTCACAAGCAAAATAGACTCCAATCACCCGAAAACACAAACTTATTTCATAATTTAACTTGCAATTCACACGTGATTGAGTCTTTTGTGGTGACTTCCCATTTTAAATCTAAATGTCTTGACCCTCTTGTTATTACTTTCTGATTCATTTCCAATCATATTTTTATTGGTAAACTTGTCCTTATCATTCTTGCCACTGATCTTCAAAAATTCTTTTCATTGTTCCCATTAATGATTAGCCTCTACTTCCAATATAAGGTGGCAAAAGAAATCTTTTGATCATCAGAACAATTTTGTACACCAAATATCTTCTCTGTTTGCATCATCCATTTTTCTACCACCAATGAAATTAGATTCATCATGCTTCTGTTGCGCCACTCTGATTCAATATCCCCGATCAATCCTTTCATTCCCCTTAATTAATCAGAAACAAATGAAATAGGAGGACCATATGTCCTCATCATCCTAGATTCCTAAAATGCATCAAAGAAAATTTCCACCATTCACAATAGTTTATTAGACCTTAATATATTTTGCACGTCAACATATCAAATATTTTAGTGATCCTCAAATCATGCTTTGATACCACATCTGTCACGCCCCTCAAAATATCGATAATATTAAAAATTTTTCAACATAAATCCATCCAGGATCCAATCACACATTTGAGGTCACTAAGAAAATATTCAGATCAAAATTTCACCTCTATAATCTACAAATTTATAAACCCTATGCAGTTCATAAACATACAACACATCGCTCGATGATTCATAAAATCTGAACCCAACTCACCAAAATAATAACCACAACACAAATTCACAAGTGTGGGAGTCTATACAGTCACAAAACCAATATTTACCATAAGTTCATGTCATTACACGAATTAAACTTAACATTCCATAATCTTAAACATGAGAGGTCCTTTAAACATATACAAAACCCACAAGTTTAGATTTATCGTCAATATTTCATTAGGTGCAGAGTGTGCTTATACAACAAAAACATATATACTAATAAAAATCTGCCCAAAATCTTTTAGCTTTCCACTACCTTAGCCCAATCTTAACATTTAAGCAAGCGACAAGCTATCCTAAAAAAATTATACAATAACGAGGTGAGCATATAAAGCTCAGCAAGTGACTAACATATCCATGGTAAAAGAGGAAAATTTTGAAACAAATAAGGTTTCATAATGCAAGGCAGAATATAAGAATCCATAGACATAATCTCATTAGGCGTAGAATGACAAATATCATTTCAATCAAACATAATTGGTTCATACAGATGGAGCATAGAGTAATTGGAGCATATCAATAGCATATGAAATGTTCCGGAGCATATCAACAACCTATGGAATATTTCGAAGTATAACAATAACAAATGAAACATTTTGGAGCATATCAAAGGCGTACGAAATGTTTCGGAGCATATCAATGATAAATGAAACATTTCGGAATATATCAATGGCGTATGGACCATTTCGGAGCATTTCAAAGATGAATACGAAACAAAAGCTCAAATGTCGAATTTGACGTTGCATTCATATCATTCATATCCAAAGCATGTATAGAAACACATAACCAAAGCTCTGGATACCATATCAAATATACAGAAGGTGAAGTGGGACCATAACTTAATATGGTACATCCATTTCTGAATGACCACCAAACATAAGTCTCGCACGTCTGGGAGCTCCATCCACCCACGTCTGAGTGAAGTCATAAGGGCCGGCAGAGCATCTCAGGCTCTATGCATAACTCCCTTCACCATTTCTGGTAAAGGTTCAGAATATCCCACAAACACCGGAGTACAAAAGGATAGTATGAACAATGAATAGCACATATCGGAAGCACACGCGGAACAACAAAACGTACATGTGCCTTTACGAGTCAATACGAAGTAAGCAATAATCTTTCACCATTGTATTCATACTTGAAAGGAAATGAAAGCAAGGGCACACACGGAATCCAAGCAATCACATACAACTCAATTCAAATAAGATGGTTAGATGAATTCGATATCTAAAGGAATGAAACTAGAATAGGCACATATCGAAAGCAAATGCGGAACAATGGGATATACATGTGCCTATATAAGTCAATGTGATATAGTATAAACGTTACACAATATGTTCAGGAATGGAAATAATTTATAGACAAGAGCAAACAAGAATTCAAGCATTAATATAAGCCACAATTGAGTGAAGGGAATTGAATAAAATTCATTTCCAAACGAATGAAAACAGAAGATGCGAAATCGATCAAAGCTCGATTTCTGACAGAATTCGAGAGGCACATTAGATAAATACTTCAGATTATCAATTATGCTCCAATACCCTCAAGAAGGCTATTGTTGAAATATATATCAATCTATTTTCTGATGAAATAAACTTCGTACGAATCATGATTTCCAACAAGGAGTTACCTTTGATTTGGTAACACAACGTCAAAAACAAAATCACTGTTTTGCAGAATTCATAGGGTTGGATTCAACAGATAACAGGATAGGAATTTGAATTCCAAAATTTTCAATATATGTGTCAAAAGAAAGGTATACAAGTCTAGTTTCGAATGAAGTTAGTTTGGTACAAATCAGATTTTCCAACAGGGACTTATAGGTATTTTAGTATCGAAAGGTCAGAAATTTTGATCCCTGTTCTGCAGCATCTATAGGCTCATTTGAAATAGACGTTTGGGTAAGTATTCGGTGTCCAAAATCTACAAAATTAGTGTCAAAAGAAAGATATAAGAGTGTAATTTCAAATGAGCTAGGTCCTACCTGAATCCACATTTGGTGCTAAAAATTATAGCTGAAAGAGTGTATAGGGGTCAGTTTACCAAAAAAATTCCAGATCCTTGGTTTTATGTCCAAAGAGAGAAATATCAGGTTCTAAGCAGAAATCTTTCAGAATCAATATAAGAACAGAGACTAGTACTTCTATAGGATAGGGTTAGAATACTTACCACTAAGAATTATGACCCTAAATGAAAAGATTTGAGCAAGAAACCTTAAAGCCCTAAATTTTTTTTCTTCTTCTTCCCCCTTTTTTTCCTCATTCTTCTTTCTTTTTTTCTTTGTTCATCCACGCAGCTACCTTCTCTGGCTCCTTAAGAATGAAGGTAGAGAGGCTATAATGGTGGGATTTGTAATTTTGTGTATTTTGCAGTTTAGTCCTTGTATTATTATATTTACGATTAGGTCCTCAGGGTTTACATATAGGTCCTCAGATTTTTTTTTTTTTGAACAAATCCTCCAAATCTTATGAATAAGTTCTCAGATTCATACTTTGGCTCTTTTATCAAATTTAAAATAGATACTTACATTACAACTAGAAACTTATACGAAAATTCAGAAATGAGGGATGTTACCGGGGGGGGTGGTGTGTGAATTAGTGCAGCGGAAAACTTTTGACGTTTAAAACTATGTTCGTACGATGAAATCATTTTCGATGTAAAACCGTTTTCGGAAACTTAACTTGAAAGCGAGTTCGTAAATGAGTGCAGGAAAAGTAATGAGGAAGTAAAGCACATATGGAGGTTTGCAGTAAGGTTGTTAGAACCCTTGCAGATTCTAAACTTTGGGTTGATCTCTTTAGGGGATCGGCCTCCTTGGAACTCTATAGGGGTTCTTCCCTCCAAGTTGCTACTCAAAGGCTGCAGAAAAGATTCATCTATTGCTTGTGAAAAGAGGAGGAATACATGACTATTTATAGGGCTTCTAAACCCTAACTCCTAATAGGGCTCCTACTCAAGACTCCTACTTCTAAACAACTCCTAATAGGACTCATACTCAAGACTCCTATTCCTTTACAACTCCTTATTCTTCTCTAAGAAACAACCTTCTAACCCTAGTCGGCCTCTTTAATAGGGGTCAGCTTAGGTAGGTTTTACATGAATGTCTCTCTCAATTAGGACTCTCGTAGCTAGAGTCCTAACAAAGGTAAGCAGCAAGAATAAATGCAAACCAGAGAAGACGAGAGTTTATAGTGGTTCGGTCAATCGTGGCCTACATCCACTCCTCTGATTCCTCTTCCGTCGAGGCCATCGGCATCCACTAACGATCTTCCTTTACTAGGCAAAGATCAACCTCTGATTCCTCTTCTCTTTTTACTTAGTTTAGGAGACAACCCTTACAACCACTCACTCTCCTCTCTTAAACAGAATTCTAACACTTAAGCTAGAGGAGGGAAATTCTAGAGATTGCAGCAGCGTTTTCTCTTTTTTAATCTATTTGTGCTTGTGTGTTTTACCTAAGGATGGGAGGGGTATTTATAGGCTCCAAACTAGTTTGAATTTGGAGCTAAAAAATGTCATCTCCTAGATTTCCGGGGTCCTGGCGATACCACCTCCTGACTGGGGCGGTACAACCGCCTGGCAGCTCGGAGACTGAGCCTCTAGGCGGTGCCACCACCTGACAAGGGCGGTTGCACCGCCTAATCTCACTCGGAGACTAAGCCCTGGCGGTGCCACCGCCTGACTAGGGCGGTTGCATTGCCTGGCAGAGCTCGGAGACCGAGCTCAAGCGGTTCCACCGCTTGTCAAGGGCGGTTACATCGCCCAGTCTCGCTCGGAGACTAAGCCCAGGCGGTGCCACCGCCTGACTGGGGCAGTTGCACCGCCCAACTTTCCTGGGAGACCATCTCCTGGGCGGTGCCACCGGCGACCCTAGCGGTGCCACCGCCTAGCAGGAATTCTAACTAATCTGGGTCTGTCAAGGGCCCAATTGCCAACATATTAAGTTAATGGGATCACCTCCCATTCCTAACTTAATCTACATGCTAACTACGACATTTCTTAAGACATTTACTACAACTTGCTCCGGTGTGTCAATCGCTTCTTCCGGCGAGCTTCCGGCGAACTTCCGTCAATCATCCGATGAACCCTCGGTGATGCTCCTGCGGACTTCCGGCAAACTCCTAGACTTGCGACGATCCACTTGGCGAGTTCCAACAAGCTTCTTTTGGCAAGCTCCTGGACTTCTTGGATTTGTTCCCGTAGAACCTCCGATGACCGTCCAGACTTCCGTCGAACTCTCAAACTCCCAACGTGATCATAGTCTTGACTTCGGCGTAACTCCTACTGCATGTCTTACTCCCATCATAGTTAATCCTACACATGTAAAACAAAACTTTGATTGAGACAATTAATCCCAAGCAATTAACCAAGTTGTCCGGCATGTCATTGGTCCCTCGATGCTTCATCCGATTCTTCGGCGCATCGTCCTCTCCTATGGCCTATTGCCCAATCGGCCAATTGACTTTGCAACTCCAATATCCTTGGCACAATACTCGCTCTTCTTGGCCCGATGCCCAAGTCTATGGCCCGAAGCCTTCTGTCGATACGTCGATCGATCCACCGACCCGACGTCCAATCTTCTGACATGTTCCTCCGGCACAACATGATTTTTCCTGCTTTAATTGTCTCATCCTGATCGAAGCATGATGCATCACTCAAAATATAGATTAAAACATAAACATATATCAAGTGGTTTCATCATCAAAATACGAGATTCAACACAATACACCAGTTTGTCCGGTTATCACGATGTCCCTCTCGAGTAACCTATAACTGGAATTATTTAGGATATGTGTTTAAAAGTGAATCGATCTTATTTTCGTGATCACATCACGATCCGATTGCACAAATCTAAGGACATCGCAATATATATATATATATATATATATATATATATATATATATATATATATATATATATATATATATATATATATATATATATATATATATATGTAATAGTTATAAAGTGATATATGCCAAAATATAATAAGCAAAAAGATTCTGTAACAAGTCACACGTGCAATCACTCACGTGATTGGTTTGTTGGGCACCTATGACCAGCACTTAATAGCACCATGCTTAGTGTATGGTCACTGGAATATTAGATAGATAAGGGGCTATAGATACACAGTAAATGAGGGTAGACATGTCTAATAGATTGGATCCTCCTATATCGTCTAGGGACTATATCGTAGTGGCTTAGTACATCTATAGTCGATGAGTTGAGTGAATTATTATAGAGATAATAATTTACTAAGTTAAAAGGAGTTTTAATAGGTATGACTCACAGCCAGCTCAATATTGGGCCTAGAAGGTCACACATATATGGTAGGTGTTGCGATGAGTAGATGTTTATAAATGAGGTATCTATCGACCCCTTGTCTTATTAGATATCTAATAAGTCATTGTATTGTTGGATCCTGTAGATGAGATCTAATAAGAGTCAATGAGAGATTATTGAATAGAGATCCACTAATATAAGGGAATTAGGTAATTGGATAGAGATTTAATACCAAATAAGACAAGATTCATTAGGGCTAAGTGGTAGGAACCTCTATAAATAGGAGGGACCAAAAGATGTTATAGGCCAGTCTCCTCTTGGCTGTCCCTCTTATTCTCCTCCCTCTCCTCTCACCCTTAGTTGATAGCCCCTGTTTGGGGCATGTGGATAAAAAGAAGGGTCGACCCCCTTCTTGATCACGGTGCAGTCTTATGGTGCGCATTGAGAGGAAGATCGTGCTGCAATTTGAGGAGCGTCGTCGCCCCATCTGCCATGTCGATCACCACTAGAGAGGAGGATAGTTGACCTCCTTCGTCTTGTCCTAGAGATTTGAGATTTTTCAAGGATATACGATCTCCCTATATAACACATCTCACATGATATGCATAGTTTTCCAGTTTTACGATTTCTTATGTTGCAAAATGATAAGATATTCTTTTTTGAGAATCTGGATTTTATTTTTGTTCTTCCACTTTGTATGTGATGCTTTACCCAAGGTTTTCCAATAGTGGTATTAGGGCTAGGTTCTTGTGCAATGATTGATTTTTGAACTATGTGTGTTGACATATCACAAAGAATAGTTTTATGCGTTGTTATTGTAATTTTTCTGTTATAGTTTTTAGATATGGACGACACTCTTTCTCACCATTGAGAGGTGTTATGGAGGGGTCTTTTTGTAGAATCTCGGATTTTGATGATGAAGTCAATTGTCATTTGTTGTCTAATCTATGTGTTGAGATAAGTGTGCAGGATTAACTACGATGAAAGTAAGACATGCAGCAGGAGTTGCGCCGGAGTCATGACAATGATCACGTTGGGAGTTCGAGAGCTCAACGAAAGTTCGGACAGTTGTCGAAGGTTCTGCGGGAACAAATCCGAGAAGTCCAGAAGCTTGCCAAAGAAGCTCGTCGGAACTTGCCAAGTGGATCGTCGCAAGTCCAGGAGTTTACCGGAAGTCCGCAGGAGAATCACCGAGGGTTCATCGGATGATCGACGGAAGTTCGTCGGAAACTCGCCGGAAGATGCGATTGACGCACCGGAGCAAGCTGTAGAAATTGTCTTAGGATTTATCGTAGTTAGCACTAATGATTAAGTTGAAAATGGGAGGTGATCCCATTAGCTTAATCTTGGGGCAATTGGGCCCCTGAAAAACCCAAATTGGGCCGAATGGATCAACCCATTCGGACACTGGTTGCTGTGGGAGGTGCAACCGCCCAAGCCAGGAGGTGCAACCGCTTGGGCTAAGTCTCCCAGGGAGACTGGGCGGTGCAACCACCCTAGCCAGGAGGTGCAACCGCTTGGGCTCAATCTCCAAGCGAGACTGGGCGGTGCAACCTCTCCTGACAAGAGGTGGCACCGCCTGAGCTCAAGTTTCGAGCTTTGCCAAGCGGTGCAACCGCCCCAATCAGGAGGCGCAACCGCTTGAGCTCGGTCTTCGAGCTCTGGCAGAGAGGTGCAACCGCCCTTGATAGAGGTGGCACCGCCCAGAGGCTCAGTCTTCGAGCTCTGCTAGGCGGTGCAACCGCCCTAGTCAGGAGGTGCAACCGCCTGATCCCGGAATTCCGGGAATTGACAGTTTTGAGCTCTAAATTTGAACTGGGTTGGGGCCTATAAATACCCCACCTATTCAGCACTGAAAGGTAGCAACTTACACTCGAAATCTTGATATCTTTCTGTGATTCTTAGAGCTCAAAACTATTGTAAAGACCAAAAGTTCTCCTCCTTCTGTTCTTCAAAGTTTGAGTTGTAAAGAGAGGAGAGAAAACTTCTGTAAGGGTTGTCTCCTAAGCCCGTCAAAAGGAGTGAATATGGAAAAAGGTGGTTGGCCTTCGCCTATTGAAGGAAGGCCTCTAGTTGACGTCGGTGACCTCGTCGGTGGAAGAAGCCAAAAGTGGAGTAGGTCAAGATTGACCGAACCACTCTAAATCTTGGTTTGCATTTCCTTTGAGCATTTTACCTTCACTGCAAACTTCTCAATAGCTTACTGCCTTCTGCGATTTTACGAACAAGTTTCTAAGTTCAGAACTTTCCGAATCTGCGTTTATACGTAAATCATTTTTCTGTACGATCATCATATTTCAGTTTACGTTTACGTTTTGATTTCAATCATAACTGTTTACTGCCTTCTGCTATCTTACAAACAAGTTTCTAAGTTCAGAACTTTCCAAATCTGCGTTTAGACGTAAATCGACTTTTATCGTACGAACGTCGCTTTTCAGTTTGCGCTTGTATTCTACTTTCCATCATAAATTGCAAACTGCCTTCGTAGATCTACTTTAACGTCTTCTCGCTTAATCTCAAGTTAAAGTAATCTTACAATCAGCTTTCACATCGAAATCGTTTTTATCGAACGAACGCAGCTTTCGTTTTAATCGCTGAAAAATTTCCGCTACACTAATTCACCCCCCCCCCTCTTAGTGCTCTAGATCCTAACAATTGGTATCAGAGCTCGATTAACTCTCAAACGGATTAAAACCCAAGAGAGATGGCTTACGACGGAAACCAAGAGGGCTATTCTATTACACGTCCACCCATGTTCAATGGGACGGACTACACCTATTGGAAGACCCGAATGAGGATCTTTCTTATTTCTATGGATTTTGAACTTTAGAATCTTGTCGAGAATGGTTTTTCGAAGTCTTCTCTTCCAATGATCGATTGGAATGATTTGGAGAAGAAGGCTTTCGCTCTTAATGCAAAGGCTATGAATGCCTTATTTTGTGCACTTGATAAAAACGAGTTTAATCGTGTTTCGATTTGTGAAACCACATTTGATATTTGGCACACACTCAAAGTGACTCATGAAGGCACAAGTAGAGTGAAAGAGTCAATAATCAATCTTTTGTTACACTCTTTCGAACTTTTCCGGATGAAATCGAGTGAGACTATTGGCGACATGTTTACCCGTTTCACGGATGTCGTCAATGGTCTAAAAGGACTCAGAAAAAGTTTTTCGGATTTTGAGCTCGTTAATAAGTTTCTAAGATCCCTTCCTAAGAGTTGGGATCCTAAAGTCACTACTATTCAAGAGGCGAAAGATCTAAACAACTTCCCTCTTGAAGAACTAATTGGGTCATTAATGACCTACGAGATGACTTGCAAAGCTCATGAAGAGCAAGAAGACATCCTTC
This sequence comes from Musa acuminata AAA Group, assembly GCF_036884655.1. Lineage (NCBI taxonomy): Eukaryota > Viridiplantae > Streptophyta > Magnoliopsida > Zingiberales > Musaceae > Musa > Musa acuminata. The sequence continues at coordinate 21,395,707 of NC_088355.1, read as the reverse complement.
CAAAGAACAGGAAGGATATGACACTTAGAACTTTGGAAGACCACTTGAAAGAAAACTCAAGTGATGAGGACTGTGATGATGACTTGGCACTTCTAACAAGAAAATTTAAAAAATTCATTAAAAGAAACAAGTTTAAGAATGACACTAAAAATAAACTTGAACCCAAGAAGGACCAAGTTATTTGCTATGAGTGCAAAAAGTCGGGACACTACAAGAGTGATTGTCCCCAAGTCAAAAAGAGAACAACAAAGAAGAAGGCGCTCAAAGCAATATGGGATGATTCGAGCGCGTCTGAAGAAGAGGAGTCCAACACCGAGCAAGTTGCTCATTATGCCTTAATGGCCATCGGAGAGGAGGTAACAAATTTATTAGATGCAGATTTATCTTTCGATGAATTATTAAATGCCTTCCATGACTTATTTGATGAATGCAAGATTATCAATAGAAAATATAAATTGCTAAAAAAGGAGCATGATAGTCTTCCTTGTGATTTTGATAAGTTAAAAACCGAATATCATGATAGTTTAGATCCATGCATCAAATGCCATGATCTAGAATCTCTCCAAAAAGAAAACTTGCTACTTAAAGACACATTGAAGAAATTCAAGGTTGGTAGCAAGTCATTAAACATGATCCTTGCAAACAAGGGTCACGTTCCAAAAAGGAGTGGAATTGGATTTGTGAGAAGTTCTCACCAAAATCCAACCACCTTCATAAAAGACCTCATCTTACATGTTCAACACCAAACCAAATGCAACTTTTGTTGCAAATTTGGACACAATACGCACTATTGTCCATTCAAGAAAATTAGTCCAAACAAATTGATTTGGGTTCCTAAAGGAACCATGATAAATGCTATACAACATGATAAACAATGTAGATCTATTTGTGAGGCACCCAAAAGCAAATGGGTACCTAAAAATTTATCCCTTCCTGTAAAAACATTAAAAACATAAAAGTTTTAGGCTGGAGCAAGAAATAATATTCTGCTCCTTGATTCTCGATATTCATAACCCAAGATCCAAAAAGGAACTCGCAATGCTCTCTAGCCTAGATTACAGATGGAGATTATGAATCACAAATGCGACTTAGATATAACCTTATTTGACTTTTCAGAATTAAAAATGTATGATTCCCAAATTCACATATCCCCTGGATTTTCGAACCCATCAATTTCATCCGTTCATAACCTTTGAATCTAACTCTATATCATGAAGTGACTAAGTCTGTCATGAACTTGCAAGACTTACCAACTTGAAGAAACTATCACAAACACGTGCACGACATTGAGAGTATGCACGTTAAAAATCTATCTTGATCGTGCAAAAGTCCTTATCTTAAAATAAAAATTCTTACGTAATTACGTAAGTAAAGTTGATTGCTCTGAATGAAAATTCTCCTCAAGACAGAAAAACTCTCAGATCAGATCACACTGATAAGAACAAGTGCTCACCGCCTGCAGGCGGTGGCACCGCCCCAACTGGAGGTAGCACCTCCAGCTGTCACGTGTTGCGAGTGGTTGCACCGCTCCAGCCAGAGGTGCAACCGCCCGCAACTCTGCCCCTTTTTAACCCAAGCTAGGGCCGGCGGTGAAACCGACCCCAACTCACTCTCTTCCCTTCTCTGCTCTCCCAAGCCTCCTCCATCCCTATTTCTCCCATCTTAGCATCCCAAAAACCCCTCATTTCGAAGCAAAGCATCAACAATCCTTCCCTCTCTTGAAGATCTCACTAAGGTACTCTCTAAGAAGCCCTTAAACTCTGTTTTTTGATTCATTTACTCTTGCTTATCACTATTGTTCTAAACAGCAGTAGTTATGGGATCTAGAAGATCCTCAAGGGACAAAGGAAAGAGGAGATTAGTAGAAGATTTTGATCTCACCCTTTTCGATTCAAAATACCATGCTAAAATTTTTTCCTCTTTCGAACTTAGGAGTGTCAATAAGGGAAAATACGTAGACTTAAATGAACTAAGAGACTTAGAAACAATCCAATGGTTTGCAAACTTAGATCTACTTCCAATTTTGCAAATTAACGAACCCATCTATCCAAGACTTGTTAGATTGTTTTACAACAACATACAAGTAGATGAAGAAGAAAGAATGTCCACCTATCTTTTAGGACAACACATCTCAATTACGGATAGATTCATTTGCGACATGATAAGCATTCCCATGAAAAGTAGAGGACTTTACTTTAGAGGATCATGGGATGATGAAACTGTTGGAACAACATACGTTGAAGCCCTAGGAACAATTTTTGCCAATCCCAATTTAGCATTTGTTCCTAAAAGTTGTGAACATCTATTGCCTCTAAACACTAAGGTACTTCATCATATCCTAACTAGCATCATTCTCCCTAAACAATACCATCATGATGAAGTAAGCCAATTAGAATTAGGAACTATGTATTTGATCATGAAAGGACATGGCATCTGTCTTGGTTATCTTATCTAGCAAAACATGTTAGAACTATCTAAGAAAGACATGATGCTCCCATATGGTGGTATAATAACTAGAATAATGAAAGCCTACGATATTCTAATACCACCGGAAGAAGAAGTAATAAAAGTAGATAGATTTAGCATAATTAATAAAAATCTACTTCATCGATTAAGATGTTTTTATAGAAACGGTAACTGGGTTAGAATGCCAAGACGAACTGATCCCCCTCAACCTGAACCAGAATCGGAAACACCAGTATTTAGGGGTACCCAATCTCCTCCGATCTGTCCCTTTGAGGAAACACATCCATCTGAGCAAACTCATACATCATTTGTCGAAGATATTGGGATTCGGATGGACCGATTCGAACAAAGACAAGAACAGCTTGAACAACGACAAGATCAAATCCTATCTGAGCTGCAGCAAATTCATCGTCAATTTGACTCCTTGTTTAGGCACTTTAATTTTTCACCTCATGAATGAGCTTGTATGAACACAATCATCTGTTGTTATTGTAAACTCCTTATGTTACTCACCATGATGTGCTATGGTTACCTGATATATTTTGAGCATATGTAGAGTTGTAAACATCTATCGTGGTGAATATATGCCCTGTGCCTTGTGGTAAATAAAAACTAAATGGTTATCTCGGATTTTATATTGAAACTAAAAGTTTTGAAAACCTTGTGCTTTGATTTCCATGATAAATATAGTTTGAAAAAGTGATATACCAATGCAGTTGATAAGTCATTGTCATTGATACTAAACATCAACTAGCTGACATTTTTATAAAACCTCTAGGTGAAGAACAATTTGATTTTATAAGAAGAGAATTAGGAATGTTGATGTGTCCGAATACATAAACTAGTCAAAATTATTTTTCGGACTTTATTGGATCACTTGATTGCCATGTGTTGAAATGTTTTGATTTTTGAAAAACTGTAGCATAATCTTGTCCGAATGCATGAAAGAATTCATCTCATTTTTGGATTCGCTTAATAGTTGGAATGACAAAAATCAAACACACTCTTTTGAAAAATATTTTTCCGAAATGGATTTGATAAAATGACATTTCTCCTTCATGCACAAAGGATTATAACAAAAAGGGGAGAAGAAGTATTCAAAGCATTATACGTATCATGCCTTCCTTTATATGCTTGCTTATATTATTCTCCTGGTATCACATCTACCATGCTTTTTGTTGATGACAAAGGGGGAGAAATATATGAATTGATTTGATGCTATAAACACTGATGCTATGATTATGCCATGCCTGCATCATCAAGAGATATATGAAAAGATGCTATATAAAGAAATGCAACAATTGCTAAAATATAAGAAATGTGTGCATCATGTAATGATATCAAAATCTTACTTCACAGCTTTACATGTTGATATCTTACAATATGATGAATTGCTACTATTACCATCATTCAAACTTGTAATGTAAATGAATGTCAAGACTTGACATCGTCTTCAAAGAGATACATCATGATAGGAATCATGATGGGAATATGTCTCTTGAATTTATAAGATTTTAAATTCAAGAATGACTTATCTCAAGTATGGCATGTAGACAGGGGGAGTTAAGGTTAACTCCATTATCAATTGATTGTCATCATCAAAAAGGGGGAGATTGTTGAATCTCGGATTTTGATGATGAAGTCAATTGTCATTTGTTGTCTAATCTATGTGTTGAGATAAGTGTGTAGGATTAACTACGATGAAAGTAAGACATGCAGCAGGAGTTGTGCCGGAGTCATGATAATGATCACGTTGGGAGTTCGAGAGCTCAACGGAAGTTCGGACAGTCGTCGGAGGTTCTGCGGGAACAAATCCGAGAAGTCCAGAAGCTTGCTAAAGAAGCTTGTCGGAACTTGCCAAGTGGATCGTCGCAAGTCCAGGAGTTTGCTGGATGTCCGCAGGAGAATCACCGAGGGTTCATCGGATGATCGACGGAAGTTCATCGGAAACTCGCCGGAAGATGCGATTGACGCACCGGAGCAAGCTGCAGAAATTGTCTTAGGATTTATCGTAGTTAGCACTAATGATTAAGTTGAAAATGGGAGGTGATCCCATTAGCTTAATCTTGGGGCAATTGGGCCCCTGAAAAACCCAAATTGGGCCGAATGGATCAACTCATTCAGACCCTGGTTGCTGTGGGAGGTGCAACCGCCCAAGCCAGGAGGTGCAACCGCCTGGGCTAAGTCTCCCAGGGAGACTAGGCGGTGCAACCGCCCCAGCCAAGAGGTGCAACCGCCTAGGCTCAGTCTCTGAGCGAGACTGGGCGGTGCAACCTCTCCTGGCAAGAGGTGGCACCGCCTGAGCTCAAGTTTCGAGCTCTGCTAGGCGGTGCAACCGCCCCAGTCAAGAGGTGCAACCGCCTGAGCTCGGTCTTCGAGCTCTGGCAAAGAGGTGCAACCGCCCCTGACAGAGGTGCCACCGCCCAGAGGCTCAGTCTTCGAGCTCTGCCAGGCGGTGCAATCGCCCCAGTCAAGAGGTGCAACCGCTTGATCCCGGAATTCCGGGAATTGACAGTTTTGAGCTCCAAATTTGAACTGGGTTGGGGCCTATAAATACCCCACCCATTCAACACTGAAAGGTAGCAACTTACACTCGAAATCTTGATATCTTTCTGTGATTCTTAGAGCTCAAAACTGTTGTAAAGACCAAAAGTTCTCCTCCTTCTGTTCTTCAAAGCTTGAGTTGTAAAGAGAGGAGAGAAAACTTCTGTAAGGGTTGTCTCCTAAGCCCGTCAAAAGGAGTGAATCTGTAAAAGGGTGGTTGGCCTTCGCCTATTGAAGGAAGGCCTCTAGTTGACGTCGGTGACCTCGTCGGTGGAGGAAGCCAAAAGTGGAGTAGGTCAAGATTGACCGAACCACTCTAAATCTCGGTTTGCATTTCCTTTGAGCATTTTACCTTCACTGCAAACTTCTCAATAGCTTACTGCCTTCTGCGATTTTACGAACAAGTTTCTAAGTTCAGAACTTTCCGAATCTACGTTTAGACGTAAATCGTTTTTCTGTACGATCATCATATTTCAGTTTACGTTTACGTTTTGATTTCAATCATAACTGTTTACTGCCTTCTGCGATCTTACGAACAAGTTTCTAAGTTCAGAACTTTCCAAATCTGCGTTTAGACGTAAATCGGCTTTTATCGTACGAACGTCGCTTTTCAGTTTGCGCTTGTATTCTGCTTTCCATCATAAACTGCAAACTGCCTTCGTAGATCTACTTTAACGTCTTCTCTCTTAATCTCAAGTTAAAGTAATCTTAGAATCAGCTTTCACATCGAAATCGTTGTTATCGAACTTACGCAGCTTTCGTTTTAATCGCTAAAAAATTTCCACTGCACTAATTCACCCCCCCCCCCCTCTTAGTGCTCTAGATCCTAACACTTTTGACAGCAAAATTGTTAACACAAAAGTATGAGAAAAGAGCAGCAACAATTGTTGCCTTATGGATTGGCCAAAGGCTGCTTGTAGCTTTGGCTGAGAGCTATAGCTGAGGCTCTCATCTTAGCCATCATGTTGCAAACCAAAAGCAGCCATGTTGCTCTCGGCCAAGTAGGAAACCCCTATGTGGCCAAGGAGTCGTTGCCACATGGGGAATCCCTAGTGGCTAGGGTTTCCTAATAGCAGGTGGTAACCTTGCGACCAAGGTTTCCTAGCAGTAGGGGGCAAGTTGGTAGCTAGGTTTTCTCGGTTGCCCATGCCTAGCTTGTGACTAAGACTCCTGGTTGCAAGGGGGACCTAAGTGGCTAGGTTTTCCTTGTAACACCCATCATTTTTTAAAAATTATGGAAGGTCTTATTTGTAATATAGAGACATAAATGGAAATATTAGAAATTAGATATGATTTATGAAAAATTCATATTAAGTTTTAACAAAAAAAAAAAATAGGACATGTGTCACTAGCTAACCTAAGAAGGGTGCCACCTATGTTTATGCTAAGAATGACATATAGGCTTCTTTCATGCATGCTTGCCACCTAGCAAATCTTGTGTTAGCCAAACCTAAGTAATTAAAGGAGCAACTAAAGGAAAACTTAAGATGCTGCAACATAAGTTTGAGAAGAGAAGGGAGAAGAATTGAAGTAAAGAAAGAAAAAGCTTTGCCTTGGCTTGAGATTTTGTATCAATTCCACACCTTTGGAACTCAAATTTGTTAGGATCAAGAGCGACACTAAGAGGGGGGGAGGGTGGGGGTGTAGAGAGGGGGATGGTGAATTAGTGCAGCAAAAAATTCTTCGATTTCGTATAAAGTTCGTCTTGATTCAAATCATTTCGGAAAGATGTTGAACTTAAAACTTTCGTAAAAATGTAAGGAGAAGCTCAAAGAGATTTGCAGTAAAGTAAATTTCACAAAAGGAAAAGCAAACCAGAATTTAGAGTGGTTTGGTTAATGAGACCTACATCCATTTCGGATTCCTCCTCCGTCGAGGTTACCGGCGTCCACTAAAGGCCTTCCTTTAATAGGCAAAGACCAACCACTTTTTACAGCTTTTTCTCTTTTTGCCGAGTTTAGGAGACAACCCTTATAAGTCTCACTCCTTTTTCTTGGATGGTTACAAGGCTAAGAGAGGGAGAAGGAGAACTCTTCTCACTTTTACAATACTTTTTACACCCCATACACATAGAATTTTTCACACATATAATAGCACTTTGTTACCCTTTCATGCAGAAAAGGGTGGGGTATTTCCGGAGTACTACCGGTACCACTGCCATTACTGGGCAGTACTACTGCCTATAGTCTGACACTGAATGATACCACTGCCTAGACCACTTGGGAGAACAGGTCTCCCAGGCGGTGCCACCGCCAACCATGTTTTCAAGGGCTGAATGGGCTATTCAATCTGGCCCAATTCAACCTTGTTTAGGGCCTAGTTGGCCCCTAATCAAGTTAGTGGGATTACCTCCCAATTCTAACTTAATCTATTGTCTAACTATAATAACTAAGGCATAATCAAAGGACTCATGTTCCGGTACATCAATTACTCTTCCAGCGAGCTTTCGGCGATCTTTCGATGAACTCTCGGCGATGTTTCGGCGGACTCCCGACAAGCTTCCGAACTTTACGATGATCTTTTTGGCGAGTTCTAATGAGCTTTTTTGGCAAGCTCCTGGACTTCTCTGTTGGTTTCGATAGAACTTCCGATGAATGTCCGGACTTCCGACGAACTCTTGAACTTCCAACGAGATCTCGATCTTGACTCCGACACAACACCTGCTTTATGTCTTACTTCTATCGTAGTTAATCCTGTACACTTTTCTCAACATATAGATTAAATCAAATAATTAATAATTGATTTCATTATCCAAATTCGAGATTCAACAATCTCTCCCTTTTTGATGATGATAATCAATTGACAACAGAGTTAACCTTAATTCCCCCTATCTATATGCCATACTTGAGAAAATACATTCTTGAATTCAAGTATCAAACCGATAAGTTAAGTTCATTTAAACTTATCAATATGCATATCATGATACTTATCATATTTTACCAAATCAAAATATGATGCTTCGTATTTGTGAAAATGATATCAAGGCACGACATCTATTTTCAAATCCAATGATAATCAATCTTTATTTACAAATTTCGAATATGAATTTAAACAAGATGACAATTCTTGATAAAAGATACCAATTCATCAATCCATGGCAAGATATCAATTGTAAATTACAAGTTGAGCTTATGATATCTTAACATAATAAAAGGCATTTATCAAGTATCTACAATACAATACATTTTACACATTGTTTAATATGTCAAGTTGTTATCAATTTGTCATATTTCTCCCCCTTTGTCATTAACAAAAAGGAGAAAAATTCAACAATGTAATTGTGACAAAAATTCAAGCAAGTTTCACAATAAACGTATGCAAGCAATAAATGAAGGCAAGCAAAACTTTGCATGATAATTTTTCTTTGAATAAGCTAACATTTTTACTCAATGATAATCTCAAAAGAGAAGAAAGAAAATTACTAGCTTGCATGATAATAAAACTTGAGATTATGTTTATAATTTAATGATTTAAAATTATATATCAAAAACTTGATAGTTGTACTTCTCCTTTTTGTTGATGACAAAAGGGGAGAAAATATGATGATATGAGAATCATACATGGTAGGATGTAATATATTTTAATATTTTAATACCATAATGATTTGAAATATTTATGATGATGCATGCAAAACTTATGATAATGATGCATGCAATGCAATGATATGCATATAATGTGTTGCATATATTTATGATGAAATATTGCTTTGACTTGAATTCAAGGCTCTATCAATATGGCATATTGATAGGGGGAGTTAAGATTAACTCTGTTATTAATTGGTTATCATCATCAAAATGGGAGAGATTATTGAATCTCAGATTCTGATGATAAAACCAATTGATAGTATTTATGATTTGATCTACATTTGAGTGATGCAGAAAGTTTTAATCAGGGAGAGATAATTAAAACAGGAAAAATCATGTTGGGCCGGAGTATAATATGTTAGAAGATTGGATGTCACGCCGAAGGATCGGTCGATGTATCGACCGAAGGCTTTGAGCCATGGGTTCGGGCATCAGGCTAAGAAGAACAAAAATTACGCTAAGGAATTTAGAGTTGTGGAGGTCAATTGGCCGATTATGTAATAGGCTACAAAAGAGGATGATGTACTGAAGAATCGGACGAAGCGTCCATGAACCAATAACATACCAGACAACATTTGATTCAAGCTTTGTAATAATTGTCTAGATCGAAGTAGGCTTTAAGTGTGCATGATTAACAATTAGAAAATCTTGGGGGCGATATTACATGTGTAGCGGAAGAACAGAAAATAAAATCCCTAACTCCCAAAGATATGTTCAACGTCGTGCGAAGATTGGTGCGTAAAAAATCCACGAAATAGAAAATCACGTGTGAGATAGATTGTGTTACCTAGGGAGATCGTATATCCCTAAATCCCTGTAGATCTCTAGGTGAGGGTGAAGGAAGTCAAGCACCCTCCTCTCTACTAGTGATCCACACAGTAGGGCTGCGAAGACGCTTCTCAAAACTCCAGGCCTGCTCTGAGGTGGAGAGGGGGAGGAGAATAGGAGAGGAAGTAAAAAGATCTAGCTTATAAACTATTGAAACCCTTCTATTTATAGAGGTCCCCTATCAACTTAACCATAATGGATCCTCCCCAAATCCAACTCCCAAAGCATCTTAGATTAGTGGATCTCTATCTAATAATCTCTCATGGGATCTTATTGGATCTCATCCGTAGGATCCTATAATTCAAGGGCTTATTGGATATCCAATAAGATAGGGGCTCCGATGAATATCTCATATCCGAACCTCTACTCATCACAATGCCTACCATATGTGTGTGGCTCTCTAGGCCTAATACCGAGCTGGCCATAAGTCATACCTATCAAAACTCCTTCTGGCTCAGTGAATTATTATCTCCATAATAATTCACTCGACTCATCGACTACGGACGTACTATGCCACTATGCCGCAGTCCCCATACGATGTAGGGGAATCCAATACATTGGATCTATTTGTCCTTAGTTACTGTGTACCTATAGTCCCTCATCCATATAATATTCTAGAGATTATATTCCGGGTATAGTGCTGTCAGACCCATACGGTTTTTACTTGAGTCTCGCTATAATCAGATTCTCCTAGAGAACTCTTTCTCTCTCAATCCGAATGACTCTAGCTAGGGATTTGTCTGAGCAAATATAAATGAGACATTCCTCTCATAATATCGAGAGTGGATGATCCTGTATCGATAATCAATAGCCCTCGTAAGATTGACTACCACTCTCGATGACAGACTGTGTTAGATCTGGGACATACAAACCCAAAAGTCCGGTATCAAAGAGTTGAGCACTCATATAGGACATTCTTGGTGTCTCATGTCTAAGGATCAGATACACCACTAGGACTACGGAATTATTGTCTAACAATAAGGCATCATCAACTATTCAGCATTTTGTAAGCGGATCAATCAGTGAACTCATTCCCTAATGAGCACCTTTATTGTATTTCTAGTGTCCCCATATGAGCAGCTATGAGACCAGCTGCATCTATCATATGGACAGGTATATAACACACTAGTCTGTCCGGTTATCTCGATGTCCCTCTCGAGAAACCTATGACTGGGATTATTTAGGATCTGTGTTTAAAGGCGAATTAGTCTCTTTATTGTGATCTCATCAAGATCCGATTCCCATTGCATAGATCTAAAGATATCAATATATATATATATATATATATATATATATATATATATATATATCTAAAGATTTCAATATATATATATATATATTGCTTTATATATATATATATATATATATATATATATATATATATATATATATATATATATATATATATATATATATATATATATAAAGCAATATAAAGTGATAAATGTCAAAATATAATAAGCAAAAAGATCGTCTATCAAGTCACACGTGTCATCACTCACGTGATTGGCTTGTTGGGCACCTATGACCAACGATCTCCCACTTGACCTAAAACTAATCACGTATATGTCTGATCCCCATCATACCCCTATTATGTTTAAAGACAATATGAGATAATGACTCTGTCAGTGGATCTGCAATGTTATCTTCGGAGAAACTCTTTGCACTTCTACATCTCCTTGGGTCACGATCTCTTTGATTAGGTGGAACCTCCTCAGAACATGCTTAGATTTCTAATGAGACATCGGTTCCTTTGCTTGAGCAATCGTCCCGTTGTTGTCGCAATATAAGGGATTCGGCTACTCGTTGACTAGCACAACTCCCAGATCTGTGATGAAATTCTTCATCCAGAATCCCTCGTTTACTACCTCTACTATAGCAATGTACTCTATCTTTGTAGTCGAGTTACCCCGTCGGGCGATTCTGTCTGCGGGAGTAGCACTCGCGGGAGCAACGCCCGCAAGCGTCGTTGCCCTACGACACCACACCCCATGACGTCGTTGCACGTGGGCTGCCAATGGCTGCAAGCTGCTTTAATGGGCTATCGACCGCCGGTAGCAAGCTTGCTGCACATAGATGGCAGCGAGGGCAACAAGGGCAGCAACGATTGTTGCCCTTTCTCGCTTTTGCATCAACGATTTTAACGTCAAAAGCTTCTCCATAACACAACACACATAGTTCAAAACTAATTTTCGCACGAACAACCTGGCTTTGATTCCACTATTGAAAAATCTTGAGGGTGACATCACATGCGCAATGGAAGAATAGAAAACAAAATCCCTTATTCCCAAAGATATGTTTATCATCGTATGAAGATTAGTGCAAAAAAAATCTATGAAATAGAAAATCACGCGTGAGATAGATTGTGTTACCTAGGGAGATTGTATATCTCTGAATCCCTATAGATCTCTAGGAGAGGGTGAAGGAGGTCAAATGCCCTCCTCTCTAGCGGTGATCCACATAGTAGGGCTATGATGACGCTCCTCAAAACTCCAGACCTGCTCTAAGGTGGAGAGGGGGTGGAGAATAGGAGAGAAAGCAAAAAGCTCTAGCCTATAAACTATTGAAACCCTCCTATTTATAGAGGTCCCCTATCAATTTAACCTAATGGATCCTCCCCTATTGGGTACTGGATCTCCATCTAACTATCCAAGCCTCTTAGATTAGTGGATCTCTATCTAATAATCTCTCATAGGCTCTTATTGGATCTCATCCAAAGGATCCAATAATTCAGGGGCTTATTGGATATCCAATAAGATAGGAGCTCCGACGGATATGTCATATCCGAACCTCTACTCATCGCAATGCCTACCATATGTGTATGACCCTCTAGGCCTAATATCGAGCTGGCCGTGAGTTATGCCTGTCAGAACTCCTTTTAACTCAGTGAATTATTATCTCCATAATAATTCACTCGACTCATCGACTGTGGACGTACTAGGCCACTACGCCGTAGTCCCTATATGATACAGGGGAATACAATCCATTGGACATGTTTGTCCTTAGTTATCGTGTACCTATAGTCCCTCATCCATTTAATATTCTAGAGATTGCATACCAGACATGATGCTATCCGACCTATACAGTTTCTACCCAAGTCTCGCTCTAATCGGATTCTCTTGGAAAACTCTTTCTCTCTCAATCCTAATGACCCTAGCTAGGGATTTGTCTGAGCAAGAACACATGAGACATTCTTCTAATGACATCGAGAGTGGATGATCCTTTATCAACACTCAATAGCCCTCGTATAGTTGACTACCACTCCCAATGACCATCTATATTAGATCTGGGACATCCAAACCTATAAATCTGGTATCAAAGAGTGGAGCACTCATACAGGACATCCTTGGTGACTCAAGTCTGAGGACTAGATACACCATTGGGACCATGGAATCGTTGTCTGACAACATGACATCATTAACCATTCAACATTCTATAAGCAGATCAATTAGTGAACTCATTCCCCAATGAGCACCTGTATTATATCCCAAGTGTCCCCACACGAGCAGCTATAAGACTAGCTACATCCATCATATTGATGGGTATACAACACACCAGTCTATTTAGTTATCTCGATTTCCCTCTCGAGTAACCTATGACTGGGATTATTTTATTGAATCTTGGATTTTGATGATGAAGTCAATTGTCATTTGTTTATCTAATCTATATGTTGAGATAAGTGTGCAAGATTAACTATAATGGTAGTAAGACATGTAGCAGGTGCTGAGCCAGAGTTAAGACCAAGATCACATTGGGAGTTTGAGAGTTCGTCGGAAGTCCGAACGTTCATCAAAAGTTCTACAAGAACAATTCGAGAAGTCCAATAGCTTGCCAAAGAAGCTCATCGGAACTTGCCAATAAGATCCTCAAGAAGTCCAGGAGCTTGTTGGGAGTTCGCCGGAGCATCGCCAAGGGTTCGTTAGATGTTCACGAGAAGTTTGCCGAAAGCTCGTTGGAAGAAGCGTTTGACGTACCGGAACACGAATTGCAGTAATGATGTCTTAATTATCATAGTTAGTATATAGATTAAGTTAGGATTGGGAGGTGATCCCACTAACTTAAACAAGGGCCAAATGAGCCCTTAATAGACCCAAATTGGGCTGAATGGAATAGCCCATTCGGACCCATAATTTCTGGTCGGCTATGGCATCGCCAAGGCCAACGGTGGCAATGCCCAGGTGTAATATCCCTCACTTTTAAAAATTATTAATAAGGATTTATATGTAAATTGGAGGACCTATATGTAAATATATAAATTTCAAGGACTAAACTGCTAAGTTGCAAAAGAAAAAAAAAAACTGAAAATTTTGATTTTATCCCATCGCCTCCCACGCTCTCTCTGTTTCTTTCGAGAAACAAAGAGAGGAGTGGTGGGGCGTGGGGGAGAAGAAGAAGAGAAGTAGAGGGAGAAGAGAAGAAGAGGGAAAAGAAGAGGAGGAAGAAGAGGGAGAAGAGAAGAAAAGAAGAAGAAGAAGAAGAGAGGGAAGATGGAGAGGAGAGAGAGAGAGGCAGCAGCTGGAGCTAGGGCTGCAGCACCTCTGTTTCCCGCAGGTGGAAACAGAGGAGAGGATGTGTGGGGCGTTGGGGAGGAGAAGGGAAGAGGAAGAAGAAGAAGAGAGGAGGATAGCTGTGGCAAGGCTGCAGCGAGGAGGGGTGTGGCGTTGGGGAGGAAAAGGGAAGAGGAGAAGAAGAGGAGAAGAAGAGGGAAAAGAGAGGGAAGAGGGAGAGGAGCGAGAGGTGGCAGCAGCTAGGGCTGCAACACCTTTGTTTCCTGCAGGTGGAAACAGAGGAGAGGTGTGGGGCGTTCGAAGAGGAGAAGAAGAAGAAGAGGAAGAGAAGAGGAAGAGGAAGCAGGAGAAGAGGTTGTGATACCTCTATTTCCTGCAGAGGAAATAGAGGAGAGGGTGTGTGTGACGCCGGGGAGGAGGAGGGAAGAAGAAGAGGAGAAGAAGAAGAGAAGGGAAAGGAGGAGCTGCGGCTGCGGCGGTGGAAGCTGCAGCTGGAAGAGAAGGAGAGGAAGAGATGGTGAGGAAGAAGAGAAGAAGTAAAAGCGGGTGAAGAGGTGGCACCTCTGTTTCCTGCAGGAGGAAACAGAGGAAAGGAGGTGCTATCATCGGGGAGAAGAAGGGGAGGAAGGAGAAGAAGAGAAGAAGAAGAAAGGAAGGAGAAAGAAGAGGAGAAGGGAAAGAAGTAGCTGCGGCTACGGCTGTGGCAGCTGTAGCTGTGGCAGGGAAAGAGGAAGAGGAAGGAAGAAGGGAAGGAGAGGAAGAAGAGAAGGGGAAGAAGGGGCTGCGGCTGCGGCGATGGCAGCTGCAGTTGGAAGAGAAGAAGGAGAGGAAGATGAGCAGGGGAGGAAGAAGAGGCTGCAGCCGTGGCTGAGGCTGCGACTGCAGCAGTGCAGCTGGGAAAGAAGAGAAGGAAAGGAAGAAGAAGAGAAGGGAAAAGGGAAGAAGAGAGGAAGAGGAGAAGGGGAGGCAGCTACGGCAGTGGCAGCTGCAGCTGGAAGAGAAGGAGAGGAAACAGAGCAGGGAAGGAAGAAGAGGCTGCGGGTGTGATGGCTGCGGCTATGGCTGCGACGTTGGCTGCGGCAGCGGTGGTGGCTGCAGTAGCTGCTTTTGGGAAAGAGGAAGAAAGGAAAGGGGAAAAAAAAAGGGGCATGTGGCCGTGATTGCGACTGCAGCGGCAGCGGCGGCGGCTGTGGCAGCTACGTTTGGGAAAGAAAAAGAAGGAATGAGAGTAAGAGAGAGCAGGTGACTGTGCCTCGATGTTCGACACGTGGTGTAGTTACGAAGAAAGAAAGAAAATGAGTGCACAAAACGAGGGGATGGAGGAAAAGTAGAAAAAGGATTCGAGCATACACCTTCTTCGAATCTTTGGATGAAAACATTCGAAAGGCATGTTTCCCGATCGTTTCTCCTGTTATTGTTCTAATCTTTCCTATTGCAAGTTTCCCGATCGTTTCTCCTGTTATTGTTCTAATCTTTCCTATTGCAAGTGTCCTGATCTTTCCTTACTGCAATTTTATCTCTACATTTGATTTGAATATGAGGAATTTTGAATTGTTCTAGCCTTGCATTTGATATATCTCCTGTTTAGATATATTGATCCGAATCTGTGCAACGTCTGAGATTCTGACCTTTCTACCTTGTTATGATTATAACTTCATGTATTGACCTCTGATTTAGGCAAAAATTATTTGATCAAAATATAGACTCATAAACCTTTCTTTTGATAGCTTTCTTGAGTATATTGGAGCATGATTGATAATTTGAATCATTTGTTCAATGTGCCTCTTGAATTCGGTCAAAAATCGAGCTTTGGTCGATTTTGTATATTCTGGTTTCATTTATTTGGAAATTGATATCCTTTAGCTTTCTTATTCAATTGAGCTTTATATTACTGCTTTGAATTCTTGTATGCTCTTGTCCTATATGTTTTTGGATACCTAAATCTGTTATGTAAACTTCATGTTTGTATCGTAATGTTTCATAAAGGCACATGTATATTTTGTTGTTCCGCATGTGCTTCTGATATGTCCCAATTTATTGTTCACAATGCCCTTTTGTACTCTGGTGTTTGTGGGATTATTTGGACCTTTGCTAGAAATGGTAAAGGATATGTGCTTAAAGCCCGCGATGCTCTAGATTATGTTTGGTGGTCATTTAGAAATGAATAGACCATATCATGTTTGGAATCCCACTTCACCTTCTATCTGTTTGATATGAAATTTAGGGCCGACCTAGCACTTGGGTAGGGTGAGAGGGCTCGAGTAGGAAAGGGCTACCCGTGGATGGAGTCGAGAACTCATCACGGTGTGGAGCCACCACTGAGTTAAACCTCACATGCACTATGCTAGAGTACGACGTCTGAGCTTCTATTTCATATTCGTTCTTTGATATGCTTCGAAATGGTACATATGCCATTGATATGTTTCGAAATGTTTCATTTGTCATTGATATGCTCCGAAACATTTCATACGCCTTTGATATGCTCCGAAATATTTTATTTGTTATTGTTACGCTTCGAAATGTTCCATATGTCATTGATATGCTCCGGAACATTTCATATGCTATTGATATGCTTCAATTACTCTGTGCTCCATTTGCTATAAACTGATATGTTCTGAAATGTCATATTTGCCATTGATATGCATCGGAACATCTCGTACGCTATTGATATGCTCCAATTACTCTATGCTTCATTTGTTTTGGAACCAAATATGTTTCGATTGAAATGACACATATGATTTGTATCTAATGATATGTTACCTTGAAAAATCTTGTATTCTGCCTTACATTATGATATCTTACTTGTTTGAAACCGTTCCTTTTATTCTGAATATGCTTTGTCACTTGTTGAGCTGTTTTTAGCTCACTTCGTTGTTATATAAATCTTTCAGGTCAAGTTATCACTCTTTGAGATGTTTTGAATTGGACTGAGGCAGTGGAGAGCTATTCAGAATTATGGGCAAGTCTTGTTGGTTATTATGTTATTATTGTATAAACATATTTTGTATGTAATAAAATGTTGTCGATGAACCGAAATGGATATACCTTGTGAAAGTGTTAGAAGATCTCTCTTATTTGGAATTACAGAACGTTAAGTCTAATTTATGATGATATGAACTTATGGTGAATAGTTGGAGTTCTGATTGTATAATTTATTTAGCTTGTTGATTTATAAATGTTGTTTATGTTTGTCAAGTTGGCTTAGGTTGCCATAAATGTGAATTATCGAGTGATGTGATATATGATTATAAACTACACAGGTTTTATAGATGTGAATTTGATAGAATGTTTTTTCAGTGTCCTCAAATGTTAGTTTGGATCCTGGATTGGTTTGTGTTGAAAATTATTTTAAATATCATGGATATTTTTGAGGGGGCGTGACACTAGGAGACTCGGTCTCTCAGGAGTTCTGGGCGGTAGTACCACCCATGTCAGGCGGTGGTACTACCGGTAGTTATTATTGCTAGCAGTGGTACCGCCCTTGTCAAGCGGTGGTACCGCTTGAGCTCAGTCTTCGAGCGCTGTCAGGCGATAGTACCACCCAGAATGAGTAGTAGTACCACTCAGTGATAGATGATAGGTGGTAGTACTACCTAGTTATGGCGGTGGTATCGTCAGGACCCCAAAAATCCGGGAATGGACACTTTTGAGCTCTAATTTTAAACTGGGGCCTATATAAACCTGACCTTTTCCTACATGAAAGGGTACCGAAAGCTTGCTTTAATTCTGAGTATTTGAATGCTTAAAAGTGTTGTAAAAGCTAGAGTTCTTCTCCCTCTTTCTTTTTAAGTGTTGATTATTCAAGAGAGGAGTGAAAACTTATAAGGGTTGTCTCTTAAGCCTGTCAAAAGGACAAAAGCTCTAAAAGGGTGGTTGGTCTTCGCCTGTTGAAGGAAGGCCTCTAGTGGATGTCGATGACCTTGTCAGAGGAGGAAGCCAAAAGTGGATGTAGGTCAAGTTTGACCGAACCACTCTAAATCTTGATTTGCATTTACTTTCTGCTATTTATCTTGACTGCAAATTGCCTTCATTGTTTTACATCAACTACACTTCTTCACACTCTCAATTTAAAGATCTTTTCGAAATAGTTTTTGATGAAATCAGATTTTAACCGATGAAAGTTTTCTACTGCACTAATTCATCCCCCCCCCCCCTCTTAGTGCGCTCTTGATCCTAACAATTGGTATCAAAGCGGGTTCACTCTCAGTTGGATTAAAACCTTAGAGAGATGGCATTTGCTGGGAACCAAGAGGGTCACTCTATTACATGTCCGCCCATGTTCAATGGGATGGATTACACCTATTGGAAGGCTCGAATGATGATCTTCCTTATTTCCATGGATTTTGAGCTTTAGAATATTGTAGAAAATAGATTTTCAAAGTCTTCTCTTCCAATGATCGATTGTAATGAATCAGAGAAGAAGACTTTCGCTCTAAATGCAAAAGCTATGAATGCCTTATTTTATGCACTAGATAAAAATGAGTTCAATCGTATTTCGATTTGTGAAACTGCATTTGATATTTGGCATACACTCAAAGTGACTCACGAAGGCACGAGTAGAGTGAAAGAGTCAAAAATCAATCTTTTAGTACATTCTTATGAACTTTTTTGAATGAAACCGAGTGAGACCATAGGAGACATGTACACCTATTTTATGGGTGTAATCAATGGTCTAAAAGGACTTGGTAAAAGTTTTTCGGATTACGAGCTCGTCAATAAAATTCTAAGATCCCTTCCAAAGAGTTGGGACTCTAAAGTCATGGCCATTCAAGAGGCTAAAGATTTAAACAACTTCTCTCTTGAAGAATTAATCGGGTCACTAATGACCTATGAAATGACTTGCAAAGCTCATGAAGAGCATGAGGACACCCTTCCAAAGAACAGGAAGGATATGACACTTAGAATTCAAGAAGACCACTTGAGAGAAAACTCAAGTGATGAGGACTTTGATGATGATTTGTCACTTTTAACAAGGAAATTCAAAAAATTCATTAAAAGAAACAAATTTAAAAATGACACTAAAAGTAAATTTGAACCCAAAAAAGACCAAGTAATTTGCTGCGAATGCAAGAAGCTGGGACACTATAAAAGTGAATGTCCCCAAGCCAAGAAGAGAACACCAAAGAAGAAGGCGCTCAAAGCAACATGAGATGACTCAAGCGTATCTGAAGATAAGGAGTCCAACACCAAGCAAGTTGCTCATTATGCACTAATAGCCATTGGAGAGGAGGTAATAAATTTAATTGATGCAGATTTATCATTTGATGAATTGTTAAATGCTTTTCATGATTTATTTGATGAATGCAAAACAATTAGTAGAAAATATAAATTGTTAAAATAGGAGCATGAAACTCTTGTTAGTAATTTCAATAAATTAAAAATTAAGCATAATGATAGTTTAGCTCCATTTACGAAATGCCATAACTTAGAAATACTCTAAAAGGAGAACTTGCTACTCAAGGACACCTTGAAGAAATTTGAGGTTGGCAGCAAGTTTTTAAACATGATCCTTACCAATAAGGGTCACGTTCATAAAAGAAGTGGAATTGAATTTATGAGAAGCTCTTACCAAAATCCAACCACTTTTATTAAAGGCCCTATCTTGCATATTTCACACCAAAACAAATGCAACTTTTATTGCAAACATAAACATAGAACTTATCATTGTCCATTCAAGAAAGTTAGTCCAAACAAATTGATTTGGGTTTCAAAAGAAACCATTAAGAACTCCATGCAACATGATAAGCAATTTAGATCGATTTTTGAGGCACCCAATGTCAAATGGGTACCTAAAAATCATCATTTTTTGTAGAAACATGTATCATCACAAGCTAGAAGCAAGAGATGGTACCTTGATAGTGGATGTTTAAGGCATATGACCGGAGGTCCATCTCAATTCTCTAAGCTCACTAGCATAGACGAAGGCTATGTCACATTCGGAGATAACAACAAGGGTAAAATCATTGGTAAAGGAACAATAAGTAACAAATCCAATTTCTTTATTGAAGATATTTTGTTAGTTGATGGTTTAAAACATAACCTTTTAAGCATTAGTCAATTGGGCCTTAAAGGATATATTGTTAAATTCGAATCTAATGCTAGCATTATTGAAAAACCACACAAGAACACATCTATGATTGCATTAAAATAAAATAATATATACATGATTGACATCAATGATCTTTGCAATAAAATGTGTTTTTCGGTTTTGAATGACGATGCTTGGCTTTGGCATAGGAGATTAGGTCATGCTAGCATGAAACTAATCACCCAAATTTCATCCAAAGAACTTGTAAGAGGAATTCCTCATATCAAGTTCATCAAAGATAACGTGTGTGATGCTAGTCAATTAGGAAAACAAACAAAAGATAGCTTCAAACCTAAGAATCAAATAAACACCTCTAGACCTTTGCAATTGATCCATATGAACTTATTCAGACCAATCTTTACATCAAGCCTAGGAGGTAGCAAATACGCTTTTGTTATTGTAGATGATTATAGTAGATACACATGAACTTATTTCTTGAAACACAAAAGTGAATGCTTTAGATATTTCACCAAGTTTTGTAAACTTGTTCAAAATGAAAAAGGTTTTATGATTTCATCAATTCGAAGTTATCATAGTGGTGAATTTCAAAACTGTGATTTCCAAGAATTTTGTGAATCTAATGGATACAACCACAACTTCTCTACTCCAAGAAATCCTTAACAAAATGGAGTAGTAGAAAGAAAAAATAGAAATTTACAAAAAATGACAAGAACCATGTTGAATAAACATAGCTTACCCAAATATTTTTGGACTGAAGCTGTAAACACGGCTTGCTATGTCATGAATAGAGTTCTAATAAGACCCTTACTCACCAAAACTCCTTATGAGTTATAGAATAACAAAAAACCCAATGTTTCATATTTTAAAGTTTTTAGTGTAAGTGTTTTATCTTGAATGAAAAATATGCCTTAGAAAAATTTGATGCAAAATCCGATGAAGGAATTTTTCTTGGCTATTCTTTGATTTCTAAAGTATTTCGTATCTTCAATAAAAGAACATTAATTATAGAAGAATACATTCATGTTGTTTTTAATGAGATTTTCGAAATTAAGAAAAATGATTTTGATGATGATGTTAACTTTGATACCTTGAATTTAAATGAAACCCCTTCTTCAACTAGCAATTTGGATGCATCCACTTCCGAAACATCCTTACCCAAGGAATGGAAATATGTAGATGCTCATCCTAAGGAGCTAATCATAAGAGACACATCTAAAGGGGTTCAAACATATTCTTCTCTTAAAAATTTTTATGCCAATGCCACTTTTCTCTTCCAAATTGAACCTAAATGTATTGACGAAGCCATGAAAGATGATTTATAGATTATCGCAATGTAAGATGAGTTAAATCAATTTGAGAGAAATGAGGTGTGGAAGCTTGTTCCTAGGCCAAATAACCATTTAGTTATTGGTACTAAATGGGTCTTTAGAAATAAGCAAGATGAATCTGGTATCGTGGTTAGAAACAAGGCTAGATTAGTGACCAAAGGTTTCAACTAAGAAGAAGGTATCGATTACAAAGAAACCTTCGCTCCTATGGCTCGATTAGAAATTTTAAGGATACTCCTTGCCTATGCTAGTAGTAATAATTTTAAGTTATTTCAAATGGATGTTAAAAGTACTTTTCTAAATGACTTTATTTTAAAAGAAGTTTATGTTGAACAACCTCCCGGATTTGAGAATAATAATCTCCCTAATCATGTGTTTAAATTAACTAAAGCTCTCTATAGTTTAAAACAAGCCCCAAGGGCTTGGTATGAGAGACTTAGTTCATTTCTTATTAAAAATAATTTCTCTAATGGCAAGGTCAATACTACATTGTTTATCAAAAATTTTGAAAATAATTTTCTCATTGTTCAAATTTATGCTAATGATATTATCTTCGGTTCCACGAACGAATCTCTTTGTGAATCTTTTGCTAAAAGTATGAGCCTTGAATTTGAAATGAGTTTGATAGGAGAATTAACCTTTTTTTTAGGTTTACAAATCAAACAACTAAGTAATGATACATTTATTAGTCAAACAAAATACACTTTAGATTTACTAAAAAGGTTTAATATGGATAGCTCAAAAGCTATTAACACTCCTATGAGCACCTCCACTAAGTTAGAAATTGATGAAAGTGGAGAAAGCTTTGATAAAAAACTTATAGGGGTATGATAGGAAGTTTACTTTACCTCACTACAACTAGACCGGATATCATGTTTAGTGTAGGACTTTGTACTATATTTCAATCTAATCCTAAGATATCTAATCTCAAAGCAGTTAAATGAATACTTAGATATCTTAAAGGAACCATAAATCTAGGATTATGGTATCCAAAATCCAAGAATTTTGAGTTAATTACTTATGCTGATGCGGATTTTGCTAGATGTAGACTAGATAGAAAAAGCACA